>NC_041385.1:46027139-46029944 GCF_002162155.2 Triticum dicoccoides
GAGATCTGACATACCGGACAAAGTTCAGTTCTCATGCATTGTTCTTCTCCTTCTCCATCCTTAGCCTGATGCGCCAAGAGCGGCGAGGCGGTGGAGGCAGTGGAGGCAGTGGGATGTAGTCTTCTACCACAATTGGCGTGGTCATGTCGCCCAGCTGTGGGATCGCCGGCGCCACCACCAATGTGTGGTCATTGTCAGGAACCATCATGGTCGGCCACCACCATCTCTTGCCCTTGGTCTGCCACCACCAATGCTAGGTCATCCTCAGCTTGATGCCCATCGTCATCCTGCAGCTCCTCATCCCCACTCTGCTCCTCTTCTCCCGCACTCCAGTCCAGATCATCCTTCTTGTTGTCTATGCTGCTGCCAGAATCGTTGCTGCTTTCGCTAAAGCCAGAATCGGTGTTGCTTTTGCTATAGCCATAGTCGCTGCTGCTTTGGCTGTAGCCAGTGTCGCTGCTGCTGCTCCCATTACCCGTCCAAATGCAACAATGACCATTAATAGTCGATGTGAGACAAAGCCAAATGTAGAGGAATAAGAAGAGGTAGAACGTACCGGCATAATCATCGTTAGTGTAGCCCATGCAACACATAGTCGCGTTGAACACCTTCACGATGAGCATCGTGGCGTCGTCGTCGAACCTGAAGAGAAGGAAGTACCCCAGCCGCAGGTCGTAGGCACGGTAGAACTTCTCCCACCCACGAGACAAGTACATGTGGCCCTCCTTGATCACCAACACCACATCCCACTGCCTGCGAAACCCGCTGCCGGCCTGTCGTAGCTTCACATTATTTGGCGGATCTTCACCCAGCATGTTCATAAAACTGTCAGGCAGCCTCAGCAATTTGGGACAATGAGTGATGTAGCAAACAACAGATATCATAATGAGATGGGTGAAGGGGAGATCTCTCGTTTTATATACCTGCATCATGGATGATACTGAAGTCCTAAGTATGATACTGAAGAACTTGGAAGCATCCAACTCGTACTACGTTGTCGCAGAGCGGCGGTGGCTGCTTCCCGCCATCTGTGATAAGCAGCAGCAGAGACCAATTAGTATCCTCACAACAGATCATAAAACATGCATGATAACAGACATTAGTCGCAAGTACCCCATATGTCCTATTTTTACAGCATGACCTTTGCTGAAAATAGGACATATGGAGTACCCGAATTTGCCGGAACGGAAGTTAATCGACATTCTGGCAAACTCAAGGGCCTCTCGGGGTACCTGCAAAATCATTATCCCCGCGTAATGAAGTCTCCAATGGGTCATTTCAGAACATCACAAGTAGCATCATCACAAGATCACAAGTAGCATCATCACAAGATCACAAGTAGCATCATCACAAACTACGCCCTGACATAACTTTGTCACACTCTTGCTTTCTAACTTCATATCAAGCACCATTTCATCACACCATCAAGTAGAGAAGAACACATACTGGAAAGAATGCATCAAGCTTACCCTGTAAATGCGCTACTACAATTCGGTCCTACTGAACATTGCTAAACAGCCAGTCAGTTTCAAGTTTCCAAAACAAGGGTTCACTGCTCTAATTAATTAAAAAGTCTACTAGGCATGATTGAGCAGGAAACGACCACTTAGCAAAATTTGGTGTGTATGAATTAAACGGCCAACCCTATATCATAGGGACACCACACCCCAAGGACCTGGTTGTAATTTCCATGTATCATTGGTGTTCTTTAATATATGATCTGGGCCTTTTCCAAAAAAAGGTGCTATCTATCGTTTGTAATGCACTGCACACTACAAAGTTATATGTTTATGTACCACTTTTGTTATTTTGTGCATTAGATCTGATAGTATACATCGTCAAATTCCATTTTTTTGAAAATCATTATAGGGGATTTTAATTATTTGTTGTGGGTATTTTTTATATACATGTGAAATTCCAAGTGCTTATGCTTATATATGCAACCGGTAATTTTTTTAAAGCAGCCTACTAGTAATAGTAGTACAAGACAACATATTATGTGTACTGAGTTGAAAACGAGGCTTCAGATTCTGTAGTTAATTGATTGGTTTCAGATTCTGCAGCAAACCACGGCGGTGCCCTCGTCTCCAGTCCATGGTTGCCGCATCGTGAGAATTGGATCACCGCGGGGAGCAAACCACCACACGTTTTTTCAAGGAAACCACACATTGATAAAATCTAACACACAGATATAAGATTGACTTGAATTCATCGAGGTTCAGAATAGGGATACATGTAGCCTTGGTTGTAGCAGTTATAGAACCAGAAGTGTACAACAGTACAACAGGCTAATGTAACTGACGATGACGAGCTAATCTAACAGTACAACCCTGAATCAATGTATACACTCAAGACGCACTTGTTCTTCAATTTTTACAGTATACATAAAAGAAAAATTGCAGTACACGAATTCAAATGAAAAACATTCACCTTCCTCTGGATTTCAATTGATGCCCTTCGATGAGGAAATGTCTGTACAGCACCGGAGGAGTGAGCTCCTAATTCGTTGAGCTCGCGCGGTGTGGTGGGCTCGCCGGAGATGGACGGGCCCTGCACAGTGGTCGAGACTCAGAGCAGAGGTTGAGGGCAAGAGGAAGAAGAAGAAGAAGGAAGTGGAGGGGAGGGGCTCACCTGCAGTCAAGGGCGTACACGGTGCCGACCGGCCGCCTTGGACCCGGAGGAAGCCGCGGTCGTCATCTCCTCCTCCTCCTCGTCCTCCTCCTGGTCCTCCTCCTCCGGCTCAGGGCGCGGGGCCGTGGGGGCGGCGGCGCGGGGGAGCTGCAGTGGTGGGGGCGTGGGGGCGCG
>NC_041385.1:46030515-46031245 GCF_002162155.2 Triticum dicoccoides
CGGCGGCGGCAGGGGATGAAGGGGACGGAGGGGGCGTGCAGGCGCGGCAGCGGCGTACGGTTGGGGCGGAGGGGGCAAATTAGGTCGAGTGGGGGAATAGGTGGAGTGGGGGGGAAGCTTACTAATGGCGCACCACGCAGCGGTGCGCCATTAGAATGTTTTTTATTACAGTTCGAGCCCTCAGGTTATATTCCACCTAACCCAATCTACATCAGAACCCGCCCACTAGCCCGACTGGTCAGCACGTAGCACACACACTAGGAGGTCCTGGGTTTGATTCCCAAGCTCCCCAATTTTTATTTTTATGCATTTCAAATTTTGTTTGATATTTATTTGTGTTTAAATATCTTCAAACTTGTTTAAATCATAACAGTAATATGTTTTTTATAAAAACAGTAATATTTTTTTTAAATATGTTCAAATTTGTTATTTGAAAATATTTATGAATATGAAAAAGGTGGAGTGGATGGTGCGGTGGGTCATCGGCGATGGTGGAGTGGGGGAGGGTGCGGGCCGGGGGTCGGCGGCGGCGGCCGTTGGAGCGGGGAAGGGTGCGGTTGGTGGTCGGCGGCGGTGGAGTGGGGGAGGGTGTGGGCCGAGGGTCAGCGGCGGCGGTGGAGTGGGCCCGGGGAGGGTGCGGGCCGGGCATCACATAACAACTTAGCATTCAAGAGTACCATGATAACACAGACCAACACATGCCCTAACCAAAACATGATACGGGAGAGGG
>NC_041385.1:46031255-46031840 GCF_002162155.2 Triticum dicoccoides
GGAGGCGGGGGTGAGTTGGATGGGGTACCTGCGGGCGTAGAAGACGGGGGTGTCGTCGGGGACGAAGACGTCGACGCTGTGGATGTTGCCGCCGCGGGAGGAGATGCAGTCGGAGATCCGGGACGGTGAACTGCGCGCGGAGGCCAGCGGAGTCGAGTCAGTCAGGGGAAGGGGGCCGGGAGGGAGGAGAGGGGGAAGATAGGAGAAGAAGATTACCTGACCACGATGAGGTGGTAGCCAGAGCGGAGACGATGGAGGGCAGAGACGGAAAGCTTGGGGGAGGCGGGGAGGTCGCGGGCCTCCTGTCCTGGTGGACGTGGAGGCGGCGCCGAGGCTCCAAGTCTCCGGCGGCTTCGAGGGTTAGGGAGGGAGGCGGCGCCGAGGCTCCAAGTCTCCGGCGGATCCGAGGGTTAGGGAGGGAGGCGAGGGAGGCGACGCCGAGGCTCCAAGTCTTCGGCGGCTCCGAGGGTTAGGGAGGGAGGCGAGGGAGGCGGCGCTTGCGGGGGAGGGTGCGGGGGAGAGGGTGCGGGTGGTCGTCGGTGAAGGTGGAGTGGGAGACGGTGCGGGTCGGGTGTCGGCGGCGGC
>NC_041385.1:46032281-46081942 GCF_002162155.2 Triticum dicoccoides
CCGGGGGTCGGTGGCGGCGGCCGGTGGAGCGGGGGTGGGTGCGGTGGGACGGAGGGCCGGTGGAGGGTGCGGTCGGCGGCGGCGGCCGGTGGAGCGGGGGGTCGACCCTGGTACCATTAGAAGTTTTGCAAAAAAAAGTATATATTCTAATGGCGGACTTTGCTCGGATGCGCCATTTGTATGTATGGAAAAATGGAAAAAATTTATTACTAGTGGCGCACCGTGTGTCTGGTGCGCCATTAGTGTCTTCCACACTAATGGCGCATCAACAAATGGTGCGCCATTAGTATATAGTAGTGGCGCACTACCTGACAGGTGCACCATTAGTACACATCCCATCTATAGCCCTTTTCCTAGTAGTGCCTCCACACCACGGGATACTGTTCATCCCGAGGCAACGCCGTAGCTCACTGTTCATCCAACCCCCCCACAACACTCACTGTTCATCCAATCGATCGGGTTCAGTTAGCAGCAGTAGCAAATGAATCGCTCGTTCGGGTTCAGTTAATAGCCATCGATCGATCGCTCGGACTCAGTAACGCGTAGCGTGCAGTGCAATCGCTCGGGTTCAGTTAGAGCCCAACGCCTCGCTCGGGTTCAGTTAGAGCCAACGCCTCGCATACACGCGCGTACGTGAATGAGAGAAACGCGCATCGCTCGGCCCCCGACCTCCACCGTAACCGGGAACTCCCCGAAATTTTCCTCGCCCTCGCTTCTACCATGGTTTTTTCCGTCATGGACGGCCCAAAGAATGTCATGCAGTTGCGTCTCCGGCCCGCCTAGGACGAAAAGCTCATTTTCTGTCATGATTTTTGTCATAGAAGTAGGAGCCCACCACATCTATGATGATACCGGGTTTTGTCACAATTATCGTCATAGAAGTGTCATATGTATGATAGAAAAAAATTCGTTCGGCCCAAAATGTCACGGATGTGTATTTTTTTTGTAGTGATGCCGAGAACCTTTATTTCTGCACAAAAATAACGACATGGTAGTTCTACTGAAAACAACGTTAGTCCGGGTTAGTTTTATTCAAATCATGCAAATTAGAGTCCAAAACAAGAGGAAAAGTGTTAGGAAAAGTAGATACGACAGAGACGTATCAACTCCCTCAAGCTTAAACCTTTGCTTGTCCTCAAGCAATTCAGTTGATAAACTGAAAGTGAAAAAGAAAAACTTTTACGAACTCTTTTGCTCTTGTTTCGATAAATAAGCTTAAATAGAACCCAGGTTTTCAAGAAAGATTATAACTAACCATGTCGACAATAACTCTTAAAAATTATATTAACTCATATCAATGACATAATCAACTAGCGAGCAAGAATAAGACATCTCAAACAGCAACCCGTTGTCAAAACAACCATGATCCAATATGACAATAGTGGTATCTCGCTAGCCCTTTCTGAGACCGCAAAACATAAATGTACAGCACCTCCAAAGTTCAAGCAGCGACTAAACATTGTAATTCATGGTAGAAAAGATCTAGTCATGATGCACCCAACATTAGTTCAACACAATGCATCAGCATGATAGTAGTGCTCTCAGGATCTAGCACTTATTTGAGAAGGTGATGACACAACATAAAAGTAAATTGATAGTCCCTTCGCAGAGGGAAGCAGTGATTTGCAGAGGTGCCAAAGCTCAAGTTTTTAAAACAGAGGTAAACAAAATTTTGACACATGCACCCTTCTTGTTTACTTCGCGACCATTAGTTACCAATATCTTCCATGAAAAACACATTAGTAGAGGTTCCCAAGTAATAAAGTAAAGGTTATTGCTCCACGGGAGTTTTTGTTTGATTATTGATAAGTTCTTTTTGCAATTTGGGCCTGGTATCGTGGATTTGTCACGGTAGATGTCCTTAGTGTGAGGACTTAGTCATGAGGCCAATGCATCTATGTGCTAGCTTGAGAGGGGTTGAGCGGGACGAGAGATGCGATATTTTACCCAGGTTCGGCCCCTCACGGTGGAGGTAAAAGCCTACACCCTGCTTCATTGATATTGATGATGATGATGCTCACGATTACAAGGGTGCTCTTTCGCTACCTCTATCTCGAGTGATATTGATTTGTCTGTCTCAACTTGTGAAAACCTCTCCCTCTTGGGGTGCCCTGCCCCTCCTTATATAAGTTGGTGGGGCGGGTTACATGTGGAGTCCTAGTTGGATTAGGACTAGTGTATCTTCTATTACAAGCCGGATGCAAGTCCGGGTCTTGCTTCCTTGTATGGGAAATATTCCTCTTGCCTTTCCTCTTAAGTCGTCCCACCATAATATGAGACGGCCTTCTTGACCTTGAGCCTTGTCATTCATCTCACCCGCTGTTAGGATCATCAGTGAGTCACCAGACAGTGCCGACAGTCTTCAGGCGGGTTACCGATGAAGCGCCAATTCCCGGCCGGGTCATATATCTGGCCGGGTCATACAGTGGGGTATATCCCCAACATGAGCCCCCAGTTTAATTTGGATTTATCCATGTTAAATTGATCCTGCCAAATAATCATAAGAACAAATTTGACAGGTTGTGCTCTTGATTAAAAATTTCTAAGTCGGCACCTAATCATCCTTAAGTCTTTGTCACTCCCTCCTTCCAGAAAGTCCGGGTCAATAGACCAACTTCTTAGTCAATTTGCCTAATTTTCAGCTGGCTTGAAGATGTAGATATTGCCGATTTATAATTGCCAGAATTGCCGGGTTATAAAACAGATGATGTCGGGTCATGATTGTTGCTGATGCCGGGTCATAATTCTTGCTGACACCGGGTGATAATTGTTGCTGACGCCGGGTCATTGCAGATGCCGGGTTAATCTTATGCTGACACCGGGTCAAAAACTTTGCAGATTTATCCAATAATAATGTAATACCTAGTTTGCTCAAAACTGAGAATTTGAAGTTGTTCCTCCCTTATATGCATATCACCTATAGCCCCCAAGTCATAAGAGGAGAACGTAGTGATAGCTTAAGACTTTGTTTAATATAAATGCTACAACTTTGGAGAAATCCATATTGTTCATGTAAATCACCAATCATAAACTGAACAATTTGTATTTCCCATGTGTAGCCCACAAGTACTGGGATTTTGTAGATTGTATTATGTAGACTTAAGCAGCAATGTGTATCCCCCAAGGGCCGGCTCAATAAGATAATACTGAGCTAGGACTTTACTTGTACTTCAAAAAATAACACCATATGATGTAGCTCCCAAGTTTTGGGTTACCTTTCGCAGGAGCAATTAGTAGCCCCAAAGGGCCGGGACATCACTATGTGATGGGTCGGCTCTTCAATGAGGCTAGTTAAGAATGACTTTGGATTAGGACCCAAGTGCCATGGTGCATGCTTGCATCGACATTGGACTTACATACTTGATATAATCATAATTTGAATAATGTAGCCCCCAAGTGCCGGGTTGTGTGCCTGCAGCGACTCGGGACTATTATTTCCATTGCAGAATAAATCATATCCATTGATAAAGAAATAATAGCCATTGCGCGGAAGCGACTTTGGAAACCTCAATCATAATACTGGTTGTTGATAACCATAATAAAACTTCAGCCATGTTGGCTATTCAAGATTTGAATAATATAATCCGGTATGAAAACCTCAATTATTCAATATCATAATGAAAATCCAGCCAAGCCTGGCTATTAAAATACTCTATCTGTCAAAAGTAAATCCAGAGTTAAATACCCGGTGGCTCTTGGCCGATCGTGACTTAATGCACATCCATTGTAAGCTGGAATTTTTATAACCCGTCGGCTTATAGCCTTTGTAAAAATCAAGAATAGATAACCCTTTCGAAACACCAATTGTAATCTTTTATGATGGGCTTAATCATTTATGTAAGTCATATCTCTGCATGTCCCACACAAAGTTTAAACAACGACTTAACATCAAAAGCCGGGGTGGGTAACAACCCAAACATAATAGTCTTATGCAATTATGTTAAAGACTAGAACTAAGCCCATTCAAGCCAAAACATACTGGTGACATAAAGTCCGAAACCATGGTGGGTTATCAAACCTCGCATACTCATATAAACAGGAAAACATACCTGTAAAATTGATTTATACTGCCGGCTTATATTGCCGTATCCAGTGAGGGTGACAACCCAAAGATTTATAAGCGCATGATTCCATTGCGCAATCCAAAGTATACTGGTAACTTAACATCAAAAGCCAGGGCGGTTTATCAAACCGCACATCTTCATATAACAAGTACAAAACATACGTGTGAATTTGGTTCATACCATTGGCTTACATCGCCATATCCAATGAGGTTGACAACCCAAGGGCTCATAGCGCATAACACCAATTGCGCAATCAAAGTACACTGTTGACTTAACTTCCAAGCCAGGATGGGTTATCCAAACCCCAAATATTCATACAATTATTGAAAGACATACATGTATATTAATACCATGGTGATTCCTTGACAATTATAACCCAGAGCCAGTATCAACCCGGAGTCATGAAATATCATCATTCTGATTGCTTAAGGCAAAATATCCCGGCGACTTATAGTCTATTATCAGGGAGGGTTATCAATCCCAGTATGCTCAATGATGAGTCACATAATCAAGGCTACATGGCCTGTGAAATCGATTCATACTGCCGGCTTACAGCGCCATATGCAGCAAAGGTAATAGCTCAAAAAACCTAGAGTGCAAAACTCCTAGTGCACAATCACATCATACTAGTGACTTAGCGTACAAAGCTAGACCGAGTTATTAACCCTCCAGATATGCTCAAATATGAGCCATAAGAATTAAGGCTACATGGCATGAATCGTTTTAAACCATATGTCAATATGGTACAAAAAATATGAACCCAAACAATGTTCAAATAAAATAACAAACCAGAAAAACAAGGCTTTCATAGGCTACCAAACCTGAACATCAAGTGTTGTTCAAAGGGCCGCATAGCCACTAAGATTAATCCTTTATTCAAACCGGTAAACCGAGCCTCACATGACCAATCACCATTTTAACTTTGACAAGTTCAGGGTCTTTATAAGATTGACTATCAATTGTACGACGGGTCATTATAGGGTTACCTGGGCGGAGTGGCCGACATACAAAGGAAGAATAACTCGGAGTTTTGGTGAATACACCTGGCGTCCAAGCCGATCAAAAGGGTAAATATAGCTATGTTCATTGAACATGAAGCCCCCAAGTGACCTATCATAAGCCATCAAGGAAGGTTACCTATGTTTGAACTGCACATTGTAGCAAGTTCTCTTTATTAACCTTTAAACCTGGGCAGAAAGCCCCCACATCATTTGCAGCAAGGCATATAAGCTGGATCAAAGGGTAATCATACTATGGTTAGTGAGAAGGAAGACCCCACATAATTTGTAATAAGGCGTGCAAGCCGGATCAAGAGGGTAGTCACAACTTTGCTCAATGAGTAGGAAGCCCCCATGTAATTTGTAATAAGGCGTGCAAGCCGGATTAGGAGGGTAGTCACAGTTGTGCTCAATGAGCAGGAAGACCCCAAGTGACCTACAATATGACAAGCCAATAAGGTAGGATACCCATGTTTGAACCGCGCATCATGGCAACCTTTAATTTTTTCTGAGAACTTGAACTTTGCGAGAGAGAAATTCTTCTAGAGCCAGGATTTTAAACTGGATATTGAGAGCTTCAGAGCATTGTGGGAGGCAGATTTCCCTTGAACCGGATTTTGAACCAGAATCCTTTTTTTAAGACGAAAACTTTCCGACATCCTTTACCTTTTCAGCAATAGGGCAATAGCCTCCGGGACTGGGTTATTTTTCCCTCCAATGACCTGGACTTCTTGAATTCACCGAAACCGGCCAATTCTGCCGTGTCATGCATTGTAGCCCCCGAGTCTTAATACGACTCAAGGAGTAGTCCTGGGATTTTTCATACTTGACTGTGATATAAAGCAGTAGTATGAATAGCGGAACACAGTAATATGTTGAAGCTCGGCGGGTTGTAAATGATCCCATATGAGTTGATGTAAGCCAACCGCAACATGAGAGGCGGCACAGACATATTAGTCAGCCACGACATTGTAAGCCGGCGCGAAAGGGCGAGTTAACGCCATCAGTGCAGGGACGGGCGGGTCAATCGCGGGCGTGGTCCCGGCGAGTTGATATAGATCGAGCTGCCTGGGTAGTGGCTTGAGTACACCCATTCAATAGCAAGTGGGCGCGGATGTCGGTGCATGATGATGCTAACGCATACTCCATAGGCACAGCATGGCACCACCTTTGCAATGAATCATTGTCCTGCGCATAAAAACATAAAGACCAAAGCGATTGTTCTTTGACAAAAACAATATGCTAATAAAGTAAACTTAGATGGATATCACCTGATTCGCCTGAATTATAGACGGAGTCATACATTTAATCCATTGATCACCTCCAGTAATTTCAACAACGAGTTAACCACTCGCCCAAGGCCACGGCGGAGGAGGCACGCCACGGCAGTGAAGACCTCTCGAGGCGAGACCGTTCATGATGAAGTAGAGTTGGCTTGTAACGAATGCGCGGCGACTCTGAACAACGCGATCGGGGGTGGCTCAGCGCAAGATCATAGTGGCCACAGCGAAGGCAGCGGCTTGAAGCCGGGCACTTTTCTTTATATATCCACGTGGGTAAGCCATCATGGCAGAAGAACAACATCAGCCAGTACGGTGCAGGGGGCCTCGAGTAGGGGTGGGTTAGGCAGACGCAGCTACGGCCGGCGGCTTCAGGGCGGGGGCAGCTCAAGGCCACGCTGGCGGGTCAATTGAGCAACTCCAAGGCTGGGTGGCTCACCTATGGCAGAACGAGGCGGTTCGAGGTGGCCCCCGGCGACGCGGAGCAGGAGCGTGGTGACTCCAGACGCCTCAATTGAGGTGCGACAAATGGAGACAACCCGGAGCACCGACTTAGCAGCAGTACAGGCCAGCCCAAAGTCTCCAAAACATGACAGAGACGGAGAGCAGCCGCGATTCCACGAGGCCCCTGGCGGATTACAGCCTCATCGGCTTCAAGCAAAGGGAGGCTCATCGATGCGTAGGGCCGGCGCTGGCGAAGCACCCGACAAGGCGAGGCAAAGATTCTCAACGGGAGCGGTGGCTCAAGACGGTGATTTGCAACACGTCAGATTAGATGTGAAAGCTTTTTGGCGGCTCACAGCAAACCCGCGGTACTAGAGGAGGCGAGCCAGCGCACTCCACAGCGGGTTAACGGGGCGGCGCAACAAGCGGCTTCAGGGCCAGTCCAGCCCGTTTGAGGCGAGGTGACAACTTGGCACGGTTGCGGGGGCGGAGGCTTGAAACCGGCCACAACAAAGTTGGTAGCAATTCGTGGCGCCGCCAGAGATGCAGCAGAGGCCGAGGCCAGCATGACGGCGGCCCGACCCGAGGGTGGCTGTCGGTGTCAAAACCGGCGGATCTCGGGTTGGGGGTCCCGAACTATGCGTCTAGACGGATGGTAACAGGAGACAAGGGACACGATGTTTTTACCCAGGTTCGGGCCCTCTCGATGGAGGTAAACCCTTATTCCTGCTTGATTAATATTGATGATATAAGTAGTACAAGAGTAGATCTACCACGAGATCAGAGAGGCTAAACCCTAGAAGCTATCCTATGGTATGATTATTGTTCGTCCTATGGACTAAAACCCTCTGATTTATATAGGCACCAAAGAGGGATAGGGTTACATAGAGTTGGTTACAATGGTAGGAGATCTACATATCCGTATCTCCAAGCTCGCCTTCCACGCCAAGGAAGGTCCCATCCGGACACGGGACGAAGTCTTCAATCTTGTACCTTCATAGTCCAGGAGTCCGGCCAAAGGTGATAATTCAGCTATCCGGACACCCCCTAATCCAGGACTCCCTCAATAGCCCCTGAACCAGGCTTCAATGACGACGAGTCTGGCGTGCATATTGTCTTCGGCATTGCAAGGCGGGTTCCTCCTCCGAATACTTCATAGAAGATTTTGAACACAAGGATAGTGTCCGGCTCTGCAAAATAAGTTCCACGTACCACCGTAGAGAGAATAATATTTACACAAGTTCAATCTGCTGACGTATTCCGTGGCGTGACATCACACCATGCCCAAGCCTTTATTCAAATCGTTTTTATTGTTCCACCTCAGCGCGTTTAGCGAGGCGGTTTCCTTGGAATGTCTTCTCAAAGCAGAGATCGTGTCCCCTTATTCTGGTATTCTCATCAATACGGGCGTGGGTAACCCAACCGCGCCCATTGGCACGCCCCCTCTATCAAAGGCGAGTCCCGAACGGTCACGGGGAAGGCTCTTGGTATTCAACCTCTTTATAAAGAGACCAAGGCTCCACTCCTTTCTTTCAATCTCAATCGAATCCGCACCTCGCCTCGAGTTCCAACACCCAATGCTCCAGATTCAGGCGCTTCAGACCTTCGATGATGTCCGGCCCCGACCTGCAAGGCCGGTGGATGCCTTCTTCCGTTGCGGAAGAAGATGTGCTAAAGCTAAGAGATGCCAGGTATTTAATCGGCGAAATTTCGCATAGGCTTCCTGCCCAAGGGCAGGTTATTCCCACTCCCAGGCCTGGCGAAAGCGTGGTGTTCGCGTCTCACTTTCTTCGGGGGCTAGGCTTCCTGACGGACCGCTTCGTGAGGGGGCTCATGTTTTATTATGGGTTGGAATTTCATGACTTGGATCCGGAGTCCATCCTCCACATCTCATCGTTCATTGCCGTATGTGAAGCCTTCCTCTGCATTACCCCTCACTACGGATTGTGGCTCAAGACCTTTAAGGTGGAGCCGAAGATGATCAAGGGGCAATAGGCAGAGTGTGGAGGGGCTGTTATAAGCAAGAATGCTGATGCTCCATGGCCCGAGGGCTCTTTTCAAGAGGACCTCGGCCTATGGCAAAAAGAGTGGTTTTATATCACAGTTCCCAGGGGCACCAAATGGGTGGCGCCACCTGCCTTTCGCTCGGGTCCTCCATCGCGGCTGGCATCATGGGTCAATAAATGACTTGACTGGGAGCCGTCCAAGGACGTGCCCTTGTTGCAGGGCCGCATTCGAGACCTCCTAGAGAGAGAGATCACTCTGGTCGTAGTAGCGCAGGTCATGCTGATTCGTCGCATCCTGCCCTGCAAATGTCGCCCCCTCCGCCTGTGGGAATTTAACTCGGAGGAACCACGAGCTCTCCAACATTTTATGGGCGTGACGCCTGTGGAGATGTACAAGCTTCTCTTCGGATCACAAGCGATGTGTCCGGACTTGACCGAGGACGCAGGTCTGAGCTGCAATCCCCGGATACTCAAGTAAGTAGCCCTGTATCCGAACACACTATCCCGTATTTATTACGAACTTGCCCTTTAAAAGAGTTGTTCCTTGAACAGGAGTGGATAGCGAAAGCAAAGTTAATCAGGTGTCCGGCCCCCCTCCCTGAGACCACGCCGGATCTCGTGTTAACCAGGATGCTGGAGGTTGCGCCTTCGGAAGAGGGTGAAGGGGGGAACAACGAAGATACCGCCTCCGCGAAGGAGGCTCTCAGGAGAGGAGGGATCGAGAATCCCTCCATCCAAGGGAAGAAGAGGGCCGCCTCTGAAGACCCGGAGACCATGGTCTCAAAGCGGGGGAAGAAATCTTCGCCAGAGGGTCCTACGCTGAGAGATGCCTCGGCCGCATTATGCCGACAAGGGGATCAGCCCTCTACCGAGCCGTAAGTAAAAAGGGGAGTTTATTTTAAAATAAAGGATATCCCTGCCCTATTTCTGATGAAGATGACCTAAATTTTACCTTGTAGTTCGGATCTCAGCCTTTCTCAGCAGAGCTCATCTTCAGGGGATCTTCGTCCGGAGATGATAGAGAGCGAAACACCTCCCCCTACCGTACTGTCTTACGAGCCGGGCGACCCTGAGGTGTCGTCGCGGAGGGTTTCTCTGAGTCCGGCAGGGCCAGAAGGCGGTCGTATGTCCCCTCAAAGCCCTCCGCGTCCGGCCTTCGAAAAAGGCCATCGGACGAGTCCGACACCACCTGGTGTATGGTCAGAGGAGCTGAAGGATCTTCTCGGGCGAGCGTCTATCTCAGAAGATCACCGTGCGTTAGTGGGTACCGTGATTGAAAGGATTTCATCCGGTGAGAGCGGATTGCACGAAGCCGTCAGAAGTTTACTGATAGGCTTTGAGGTACGCAAAATGATGTACCCTCTGACAGTTCCGCATATAAAATGCGCCCTGTGTAGATTGTAGCCCCTGAGGCTCGGTGCGTTGTCAAAAATGACAGCGCGCCGAGGATCATAATCCCAGGTATAATGTGTCGCCCTTCCAATGTAGGTGGCAAAGGGTCCGGTGGCTAGCCGGACTGATGAATTTGCCCAACTAAAGCGGCAACTTGACGTGGCTGATGCTGACATCACGCTTGTCAATAAGCGACTTGACCAGTCACAAGGTGTGCAATTTCTCCGCGGACACCTGGTAAGGGAGCTTGATGCCCGTGCCTTACAACATGTATGCTTGATGCAGATGTTGCCGCTACCATGGAGAACCTTCGGGCGGAGCTCGCCCGAGCGAAGGAGCAGGCCAAAAAGAGTGATGCGGCTGCCTTGAAGGCGGCCGAAGAGTTAAAAGCCAAACAGGCTGCTCACTGCCAAAGCAAGAAGGAAATGGCCAAGATGGCCATGAAGTTAAAGAATGTTGCCGACCGCTGCAAGATTCTTGAAAAAGAAGATCGAGTGGTGCAAGAAGACCTGAAGAAGGCCACTACCAAGGCCAAGGATGCTCGCTCTGCGATGAGAGCTATGAAGGAGGAGCTGCGTCAGGCTGGAGATATGGTGGCTGGAAAGCCTTTTCTGCTGCGGAAGAAATTCGTGGATCCTAAATATTCTCAGTTGGACCGGCTGTGGAGTGTGGAGGATGCTTATCTGGACCTGGCGGCCAGTGCCGCGGACGCGGCCGAACACTTCTAGATCAAAAGGATCACGAAATGGAAAAGGTTTTTTGGTCGCAGTTCCATATTCCAGAGCGCCCACTTCCATTAATCGATCGCTTGGCCGAATGGGCGGAGCTGAATAGGTTATGCGGACTTGCCATGAAGGATGTCGTGAGTCTTTTGTGGCCAAAAAGGCCCGAGCCGAAGAGTTATTTTGGCTTGGTGCAGCAGTTCCTTGGTGCGGTGCTGCATATCAATGCAATGAGGAGGTCAGCATGCATAGAGGGTGCGCGGATGGCTCTTGCCCGTGTCAAGGCGTACTAGGCGGAGCTGAAGGCCACTGATGTTGCATCCCAAGATTCGGACGGAAGCCGAGTACCTGTCGAGCACTATTTTTAGGAAGTTCTGCAGGGCGCTCGTTTAATAGAGACGCAGTGCTCGAAGTTATGTTCGAATAACATGCATTATTTGTGAAACAATGTATCGATGGAATATAAGATCTTTTTATACTTGTGCCTTTCAAGAATTAAAATACCTCATGTGCGGCCGCTAATGTATATGTATATATAACCTAAAAGATGGCAGTCTTCGGCTTCAGCCCACACGCATATAATGCGGGGGTGTTTGCAAAAAGGCGCGTTTTCACACTTGATCCAACGTCTTGGTCCTATAAAGGAGGTGGTAGCGCAGCAAACTAGGCAACCGGACTATAATGCTTTATCACATTCACTTAGCCATAGGAGTTTGACAGTGGGGCTACGATATAGCCCCTAGGGGCACCGCGCTCACCCGAATTTGGGGCGCGTATGTGCCTGACCGGGAAACGGTCCTTCGTCAATGCGGAGGAATCCTATAGATTCCGGCGGGTCATCGAGTGGTTGACCAGTCTCACGCTATATCATGACAGTCAGTTTTCGGCTTTCTCTGTTGAGGTGCTCGCCTGGCCGAACCGGGGCACAATCATAGTAGTTCTCCTGGTGCCGCCTTAGCCGATAGAGCGGAACGTAAGGAAGCAAAACACAGGAGCCGGGCAAACCCAACATTTGACCAAAGACATGATTCCGAGCTGATGCATATAAGGCCTAACTCGAAACTCCGAACACTCCCTAAGGTATTCGGTCTTTATGAAAATGGGCTGGACAACGCCCTTGGTAATAAGCCCCTGGTGTCCAGGTACGCGCAAAATTCTGACGAGGCCCATGACAAAACGTCAGCCTCCTCCTTGGTTATAGCAAGAAACCAGGGGATGTGTATCAACAAGAGACAGTAAAAAAGGTTTACGCAGGGTCTTAATCTAAAAAGAATCCTTGTCACGGGTCCCTACTGGACGTCTGCGCCAATGTCTCCGTTGTGCCGTATCCTGGACGGGTGTAGCATGGTGTTCATCTGTAGAAGAGAGGAACTTAGTTGAAAAAGATCGTGCGAAAATGTACGTTATATTAAATAAACAAAGTACAATTCAAAGAATGAATAAAATTGAGCTTTATTGTCTCTTGTTGTACATGCGCGGA
Organism: Triticum dicoccoides; assembly: GCF_002162155.2. NCBI lineage: Eukaryota > Viridiplantae > Streptophyta > Magnoliopsida > Poales > Poaceae > Triticum > Triticum dicoccoides. The sequence goes on from NC_041385.1 coordinate 46,044,668, forward strand.
GCCCCTTGTTCAGGGGTATGCGGCTAGCAAGCCCTTGTATGTTTACACCGGACTCGTCTAACCGTGTCCGGGGTCTGAACGACCTATTTAGGTGCTTTGATTAGTGAAGCTGGTTTAGTGTGTGGCTGTCAAGGCAGTCACACAATCTTCCACGCTCGAGGAACACTCGATATTTCCCTTTAAGGAGATGATGCCTCGTGGACCGGGCATTTTAAGTGTAAGGGATGCATAATGCGGTACTGCGTTAAAGCGGGCAAAAGCTTGATGTCCCAGTAGTGCTTGGTAGCTACTTGTAAATGGGGCGAGGTGGAAGGTTAACTTTTCACGGCGGAAGTTGTCGCGTGGCCCGAACACAACTTCTAGCAGTAGAGAGCCCGTACAATGGGCATATGGGCCTGGCATTACCCCTTGAAAGGAAGTGTTGCTATGGCGAATTTTGGTTGGGTCTATCCCTATCGTGCGGATTGTGTCCTGGTATAGCAGCTTTAGATCACTGCCGCCATCCATTAGGACTTGTGTAAATTGGGATCTGTCAATTATCGGATATAGTATCAAGGCAGTCCATCCTGCATTTCGGATACTTCTAGAGTAATACTGATGGTCGAAGGTGATTGGTTTTAACAACCAGTTGGGGGACTCCTCTGGGATTGGCTGTATGGCACGTACCTCTATGGGCACCACTCTATTTTTCCCTTTTGTCACGTGAAGTGTGTTTACTGTTTTGACTTCTTGTGGGAAATTCTTTTGTTTTTCGGTGCTCTGCTTGTGGGGTTCGTCATTGTCCTCGCTTGGTGTGTCGAGCCCCTTGTGTTCGGCATTGAGTTTGCCGGATTGGTTGAAGACCCAACAATCTTTGTGGGTATGGTTTGCAGGCTTCCCGGGAGTACTGTGGATTTGGCATATCTTGTCCAAGATTTTGTTTAAGCTAGATAGCTCGTCCCTGTTATCCTTAAGGGGTAGTTTTTTATGATTCTGCCGAGAGCTTTTGAATCCGGGGTTGACTGCCGTGCTCTTCGGGCTGTTTCTCTTGGTCCGGCGCTGGTCCTTGCTACGTCACGGTTTCCCGTTTCCATTCCTGACTTCGGATGTACTTGGGTCGCTGGTACTGCATCGTGCCAGCCAACTATCCTCTCCCGCGCAAAAGAGGGTCATGAGGCTTGTTAATGCGGCCATTGTTCTTGGCTTTTCTTGGACGAGGTGCCTGGCGAGCCATTCGTCTCGGACGTTGTGTTTGAAAGCTGCTAAGGCTTCGGTGTCCGGACAGTCGACTATTTGGTTCTTTTTAGTAAGGAATCTGTTCCAGAAATTTCTGGCTGACTCTCCGGGTTGTTGACTTAAATCGTTTGCATCCGGAGGTCGGACATAGGTCCCTTGAAAATTTGCCCGAAAAGCATCCTCGAGCTCTTCCCAACTTCCAATGATGTTTTCGGGGAGGCTTTTGAGCCAATGCCGGGCTGGCCCTTTGAGCTTGAGGGGTAGGTATTTTATGGCGTGGAGGTCATCTCCTCTAGCCATGTGTATGTGGAGGACGTAATCCTCAATCCAGACTCCGGGGTCTGTTGTTCGGTCGTATGCCTCTATGTTTACGGGCTTGAATCCCGCCGGGAATTCATAATCCAGAACCTCATCGGGGAAACATAGGGGGTGTGCGGCACCTCTATATTTAGGTGTACCATAGCATTCGGATACTTGATGTGTTGCATTGCTTACTAGAGCTTTCTTTGTTCGCCCGTAGATAGATCTAACTGGGCCATCTTTTTGATGTGAATCCGTGTGCGGATCGCGTGCCGGCTTGTGTCCGGTGCCATTTGCCGCTCTATGTTTGCCATGGGGTCGTCTATCCGACCGGGTGGTCTTCTTGTTTTTTGATCGCGGGGGCTCTACGGCCTCCTCATCAAATTCGGGCAGTAGTTTTCCCTTTGGGTAGCTCTTCGTTCGGTGACTCTCGCCGTATTTGTCTGTGGTGTTGAGTACTTTGCTCCATCTCATTCTGAGCGCATCTTCCGCTGTTTTGAGCTTCCGCTTCTGCTTTTTCAGGCTACGTGCAGTGGCGACAAGCCTTTTGTGGAGGTTCTTCTGCTCCAGCAACTTGTCCGGCGTTAGATCGTCCGGACTGTTATCTTCGTTGGGGACAGATTGTTTATCCAGGTTGTCCTGTTCGGACGGTTGCGTGATGGCATGTTCGTGGTCCACCAGTTCGTCCTGCTCTATGGCTGGGTCTGTATGGCTGTTGTCTTTGTCGAGGCGGAATTTTGAGTGGTGCTTACGTCACCGTTTTGACTGTTTTTCGGGGAATGATCCCTCGTGGCATCCCGTTGTTCCTCATCGTCGCTTCCTTTAGGTATGTCCACCATGTATACATCATGAGATGAGGTGGCTGTCCAGTGCCTTATGGGTGCTGGTTCATGCTTATCTTCTACATTGTCGTCCATACCGTCGATGTCTTCGGAGTCGAAATCGAGCACGTCGTTTAAACTTTCGATAGTGGCTATGAAGTGGGTGGTGGGTGGGATTTTAATTTCTTCGTCTGCATCCCAGCTTTGCTGACCACAATCCGGCCAGGGCTCTCCTGATAAAGAGAGAGACTTTAGTGAATTCAGGATGTCGCCAAAGGGCGAGTGCTGAAAGATGTCCATGGTGGTGAACTCCATGATCGGCGCCCGATCGGATTTGATTGGCAGGGTCGCGGAAGGTTCGGAGTCCGGAAAGGAGTCCGACACCTTAGAGTCACGGGCTTCGCGAGGGACAGGGTTGCCATTCGGCTCAATCGCCATAGAGGTAGAAGCCCCCGAGGCGGTGTCCAGCCACCCGTCCTCAATCGGCGCAGTCGGCTCCGAGCTAAGGGTTGGAGCGGACACTGGTGCGGCCTCTAGGGCACTGTTCGGCGGCAGAGCTAGATCATGCCCATCGTGACAGTGTGGCGCGCTTGGCTGTGGCTCGAACCCATCGAAGATCAAGTCTCCGCGGACGTCAGTCGTGTAGTTCAAACTTCCAAATCTGGCCTGATGGCCAGGGGCGTAGCTTTCAATCTACTCCATATGGCCAAGTGAATTGGCCCGCAGTGCAAAGCCGCCAAATACGAAGATCTGTCCGGGGAGAAAAGTCTCACCCTGGACTGCATCCTTGTTGATGATGGGAGGAGCCATCGGGCCTAAAGATGACGACACAGAGGAACTCTCAATGAAAGCACCGATGTTGGTGTCAAAACCGGTGGATCTCGGGTAGGGGGTCTCAAACTATGCGTCTAGGCGGATGGTAACAGGAGATAAGGGACACGATGTTTTTACCCAGGTTCGGGCCCTCTCGATGGAGGTAAAACCCTACTCCTTCTTGATTAATATTGATGATATGGGTAGTACAAGAGTAGATCTACCATGAGATCAGAGAGGCTAAACCCTAGAAGCTAGCCTATGGTATGATTGTTGTTCATCCTACGGACTAAAACCCTCCGGTTTATATAGGCACCAAAGAGGGTTAGGGTTATATAGAGTCGGTTACAATGGTAGGAGATCTACATATCCGTATCGCCAAGCTTGCCTTCCACGCCAAGGAAAGTACCATCCAGACACGGGACAAAGTCTTCAATCTTGTATATTCATAGTCCAGGAGTCCGGCCAAAAGTGATAGTTTGGCTATCCGGACAACCCTAATCCAGGACTCCCTCAGTGGCACTAGGCGGTTCCTTGGTGACACAGGGCCGGCAACGTGGCACGCCATGGCGGTGACGGAACGATCCGAGGGCTGCTCTGAAACACTTGCGAACCGTGGCCGTGTCCTTCTCCCAGTCATGGAGGCTTGACCAATCGGATCCTCCCCCAGGTCGTCGTTGACTCTAGCTTTTTGCTCGGAGGCCACCCTGTAGTGGAGTAACGGAGGGCCGGTCTGGCGACTCAGCGTGGGACGGCAGCGGGGGAGTAGAAGGCCGGCCCAGTGAGGGAGTCCCGGATTAGGGGGTGTCCGGATGACCGGACTATGACCTTTGGCCGGACTCCTGGACTATGGAGACACAAGACTGAAACTTCGTCCCGTGTCCGGATGGGACATTCCTTGGCTTGGAAGGAAATCTTAGCGATACGGATATGTAGATCTCCTCCCATTGTAACCGACTCTGTGTAACCCTAGCCCTCTCTAGTGTCTATATAAACCGGAGGGTTTTAGTTCATAGGACGACCAACAATCATACCATAGGCTAGATTCTAGGGTTTAGCCTCTTTGATCTCGTGGTAGATCTATTCTTGTACTACCCATATCATCAATATTAATCAAGCAGGAGTAGGGTTTTGTAAGTGCATCTAGTGCCACCCCTAGTTGGTTTTGGTGTATTGACGACAAAGTTGGTTGAGGGACTAATGCGTTTCTGAGAATTGCAGGATAACACAGGTAGTGTCCCTCATTGATTCGGTTTACCTACCGGAGATCACCCCTAAAAATGTATGAAGACATTGAAGACAATGGTGGTATGAGAAGATATTCATATTGAAGACTATGACATGAGAAGACATTGCGTGAAGACTATGGAGCGCGAAGACTGTGTGGATTTGTTGCTTCCTTTTCTTCTTTGTTGAGTCATAGGAACCACCGTACTGTTATGTGGGGTCCAAGTGAACTAAGTCAGAGTGACTGAAGTGATGCTCAACTCAAATCATATATCTTCGAGCGAAGACAATGAGAGCAAACCTTATCCAGAGCTGGATGAGTCAGCTTTGCTTGTAGCCCAAGTAAAGTTGCCGTGTCTGTTTGAAATCTGACCGTTGGAACACGTGTCAGTTCCTTAGTGACCCAGGGTCATTTTGGACAAATCAGGCCAGGTTGCCTAGTGGCTATAAATAGCCCACCCCCTACACCATAAATTGGTGGCTGCTCAGAGTTTGTACACGGCTTTTGTCATTTGAGAGCAACCCACCTCGAAGCATTTGAGAGAGAGAAAAATCCTTGCAAGGACAAAGCCCAAACACCCAGAGCCAAAGAGTGTTAGGCATCACTGAAGTCTTTCTGTCTGTGTGACCTGAAGACTTATTACACTTGAGGATTGTGAATCCTCTAGCCGGTTAGGCGTCGCGTTCTGAGCATCCAAGAGTCATTGTGGATTGCCGGTGAACGAAGTCTGTGAAGGTTTGGAAGTCTCCCTTGAAGACTTGCCAGAGTGATTGGGCGAGGACTGGGTGTCCTTAGCTCAAGGGGAATGAGGTGAAGACACGGTCTTCTGAGTTAAATATTAGCCTCCCTAACCAGACGTACAGTTGTCACAGCAACTGGAACTGGTCCAACAAATCAGGTGTCTTCAACAAGCAACTGGTTCTATCCCTTCCCAACCTTACTTTTAGTTTGTCTTCGTGAAGTCATTGCCTATCTGTGTATCTGTTTGACTTCATTGCTTGACTACTACTGTTGATTGGCTTCACACTATCTTCCATTCTGATCCTTACTTACCTAGCTGCTATTAGTCCCGTACTTTCATATATTTGTATACTTGACTATGGCTTGCTTTGGGTAGTTTATCTTCCGCTGCATTACAATTAGGTCATTTCTGTTGTTTGTCTTCGAAAATTCCAAGTTTTGAAGACTTTCATAAAAATCGCCTATTCACCCCCCCTCTAGTTGATAGTAGCACTTTCAATTGGTATCAGAGCAAGGTACTCCCTTGTTCTGTGTGATTCGGTTTAACCACCTAGAGTTTCAGCTATGTTGACTGCAGGGATAATCAAGGTCTCCGCTGCTTGCCCCGTGTTCGATGGAACTGAATATCCCTACTGGAAGAATAAGATGCGTATGCATATTGAAGCCATTGATGTCGACCTCTATTATGTCATCAAGAATGGCGTTCCCAAAAGTGGTGAAGGTGTCACCCCCACCGATGTCAAGAAGTTCATTCAACTGGACTCTACTGCAAAGAACATCATCCGTGGTCATCTGACCAAAGGACAGTATGGCCGAGTGAGTGCTCTGGAAACATCGAAGCTAGTCTGGGACTGGCTATCCAAGGTCAACGAAGGCGTCTCAACCCAGAGAGATCAAAGAATCAGTGTTCTTCGCAACCTCTTTAACCGCTTCAAGAGAAACGACAATGAAAATGTCCAGCTCACGTTTGATCGCCTCACTGATATCACAAATGAACTTCAAGCTCTTGGTGCACCTGAGATTACCAAGCATGAAATCGTTAAGACACTGCTGAGATCACTTGACAGCTCCTTTGACACCCTTGCACTCATGGTACAAGAACGTCCTAACTTCAAGACAATCGATCCGTCTGATATAATTGAGAGGCTCAACACACATGAGTTCCAGCTATCTAAGAAACGAGATATCTATGGCCCAAACTATGGCCGAACTCGTGCTTTGAAGGCAAAAGTTGTTTCCTCATCTGAAGAAGAATCTGACTGTAGTTCTGAAGATCCTGAAGACATTGAAAGGGAACTTGCTATTCTTGTGAAGAAGTTCCAGAAATTCACAAAGAAGAAAGGCTTCACAAAGTCTTCACGATACAGATCAAGGAATGATGAAGCTTCCACCCATGATCACAAGAAGAGAACCTGCCACAAGTGCAAGAAACCCGGTCACTACATATCTGAGTGTCCACAGTGGGACAATGAGAAGAAGAAGAAGAAAAGCAAGGAATATGATTCCGATGACAAGAAGAAAAAGAAATCCTCAAAGTATTCTAAGTCTTCTTCCAAGTGTTCATCATACAAGAAGAGCTCATCTGGCAAGGCTCGTGCTTTTGTTGGCAAGGAAATGGATTTAGAGGAGGAGTTTGCTTTGGAGGAGGCAGAGGTGGAGTCTGGTGAGGAGTCTGACCCTGGCGTTGCAAGTCTGGCTCTAGCCACAGCCTATGTCGCCAAGTCCATCTTTAACACTGAAGACAATGAATTCCACACCGACGCTGAAGCTAATGACGAAGACGATCCTTCTCCCACCTTCTGCTTCATGGCACGTGGTGCCAAGGTAAAATCCCGTGATGCTTACTTTCAAACTTCAAGTGAAGATGACTCTGATTGTGAATCCAAACCCAGCTACAAAACACTTGATAAAATTGCAACTGAACAACAAAAGGCTATGGAACATACTCAAAAACTGTTAGACAAAAGTGATGACCTGTTGGACGCTGAAATGACACGTTCACAGTCCTTAGTTGATGACATAAAAAATCTTCATGCTAAGTACCAAGAACTTGAAGGTCGTCATGAATCGCTCTCAACTACTTATGAAAAGACTCTCCTATGATTATCTTCAAAGGAAACAAGAGCTTGAGAAATTGAGAGCGGCTCATGAAGATCTTCAAAAAGTAAATGAGTCACTTCGCGCTCAACAGATCAGTTCCGCTCAGGATGGATTTGAACCACCATGTCTAAAATGCATTGAGCGTGATAACGCTACATCTGTTGCTGAATGTTCCACTGCTGCTACTGTTTCATTGTCTTCACCTACTGAAGTGGTTACTAACCCCTCTGCGGAGGATACCACTGTTGTTGCTGATGAAAATGCTATGTTGAAGACATTGCTTGAAACAGGGATGTACAAAAGTTTCAAGGGACATCAGACTCTCTGCGATGTCCTCAAAAAGCAGTTTCTGAACCGAAACCCTAGGAAAGAGGGTGTTGGGTTCGAAAGGAAAATGAATGTTGATGGATCATACTGGAAGCCTGAGCAGTACCCCAAAACCACATGGGTTGCTGCAAAGGAACCTTCATTAGATCCATCCACCTTATCTGGCTTTACCTGTGCTAATCCTATTGTCATTAATGAATCCTTTGATGCAAACTATAAGCTGTTCAAAAATCAGAATGGTGAAGTGTTTGCCAGGTACATTGGTACTAACTGCAGGAATGGACCACCTATGAAGAAGATCTGGGTACCCAAGCAGTACATTGAGAATCTTCCTGTGAATGTCGTCATGACACCACCAAGGAAGAAGACAAACCCCAGACCTATAGCTTCATGTGGCCCAAAGGCTTCATACAGATACAGGACTCACATGAGTCACCCTAACGCCAATGTTTTGCAGGGAAATCATGCTCAGACTTATGAATATGAGCGTGTATCTTCGAACTGCTATGTTTATAGGACTAAGAACTTTTCTGCCTATTCATATGAGTATCATTCATCTCCTGCAAGGCTATTTGCTAGGGCTTCAAAGCCAAAATTCTCAGATGCTGCACTAAGACTCATTGCTTCTAAGCCACCACTGAAGATGTGGGTGGCAAAGAAGAACTAAATCTCTTTTGCAGAAAACGGTCTCCAGCCAGCAATCAATGGTGTCTGATACTATTGCTGGGGACCTAAAACTCATTTAGGGCGCACGCTAAAGTGCCATTCTATATACTTCAAATCTGAATATCTTATCAGTCATACTATGTCCTAACTTTGGTATAAGTCGTGACTGTCCCTATATGTGTCAAATGCTTATGCTTCACAACATTCTTGTGAAGCCTATCCTCCTAACTGCACTGTAGGGTACATCACCAAAAGCTTCAGAATGGATTATGGACAGTGGATGCACAAATCATATGACTGGTGATCGAAGTCTTCTCATGGACTCAACCTTACGTCCATCCGACAAGAGTAAAATTACATTTGCTGACACTGGTAAAAGCAAAGTATTGGGTCTAGGTAGAGTTGCAATCTCAAAGGATCAATACATGGATAAAGTGATGCTAGTTGAATCCCTTGGTTTCAACTTAATGTCTGTCTCAATGCTTTGTGACTTGAACATGATTGTGATATTTGGCAAATATCGTTGCCTTGTACTAATGGAATCTGACAAATCTCTAGTCTTTGAAGGGTATCGAAAAGATGATCTATACATGGTAGATTTCTCAGCAGGTCCACAGCTTGCCGTATGTCTTCTCACAAAAGCTTCAGAATGCTGGCTCTAGCATCGAAGGCTAGGGCATGCTGGCATGAGGAATTTGCACTCACTTGTCAAGAAGAAGCATGTCATAGGCATCGAAGATGTCAAGTTCAAGAAGGATCATCTGTGTGGTGCCTGTGAAGCTGGAAAGATGACAAGGGCAAAGCACCCCTCGAAGACAATCATGACAACATCTGAACCCTTCGAGCTGTTACACATGGACTTATTTGGACCTACTCACTACTCCACCCTCACAACAACTGCCTGTCTCTATGGCTTCGTCATTGTTGATGACTACTCAAGATACACATGGGTTCATATAATTCTTTACAAGACTGAAGTGCAAGATGTCTTCAGGCGCTTCGCAAATCGAGCAATGAACAATTATGGCGTGAAGATCAAGCACATCAGAAGTGACAATGGCACTGAATTCAAGAACACTGGACTTGATCTGTATTTGGATACCATGGGAATCACTCATGAATTCTCTCCTCCATACACACCTCAGCAAAATGGCATCATTGAGCGCAAAAATAGAACCCTCATTGAGATGGCTCGAACAATGCTAGATGAGTACAAGACACCAAGAAAGTTCTGGCCTGAAGCTATTGATACAGCATGTCACATCATCAACCGTGTGTACATCCATAAGCTTCTGAACAAAACATCTTATGAGCTCCTTACTGGCAAGAAGCCAAACGTCAGTTACTTCAGAGTATTTGGAGCTAGATGTTGGATCAAGGATCCCCATCACAAGTCAAAATTTGCACCTAAGGCCCACGAAAGCTTCGTGCTTGGCTATGGAAAGAATTCACACTCCTAGAGAGTCTTCAACCTTTATCTCTAAAAAGTCGTTGAAACTGTGGATGTGAAATTTGATGAAACCAATGGTTCTCAGAGAGAGATTCTGCCAAGTACACTAGATGAAGCTCCTTCAAACGAGTCTATCAAGATGATGGGAATTGGTGAAATCATGCCCTCTGAAGCACAGCCTGAAGAGGAACTTACCATCTCTGCACCAAATCAACCTGAAGACAATGCTCAGACCGAAGACAATCCTCCCAATGATGACAATGATCAACCAGAGCAAAATCTTCATCCTGTTCATCCTCGTGTTGCAAATGAAGTACAAATAGAGAAGATAATTGACAGCATCAATGCACCTGGTCCGCTCACTCATTCAAGAGCAACACAGCTAGCAAACTTCTGTGGGCACTTTTCATTTGTGTCAATATCAGAACACAAGAAAGTTGCTGAAGCTTTTATGGAACCTGAATGGATTCAAGCCATGCAAGAAGAACTTCAATAGTTCAAACTGAATAATGTCTGGGAACTCGTCAAGCGACCTGACACTCTCAAGCATAACATTATTGGAACAAAGTGGATATATCGAAACAAGCAAGATGAGCATGGTCAAGTCATCAGAAACAAAGCACGTCTTGTGGCTCAAGGATATACTCAAGTTGAAGGAATTGACTTCGATGAAACATTTGCTCCCGTTGCTCGACTTGAAGCTATTCGCATACTGCTAGCCTACACTAATCATCACAACATCTTGCTATATCAAATGGATGTAAAGAGTGCATTTCTCAATGGCAAGATTGAAGAAGAAGTATATGTCGCACAACCACCTGGCTTTGAAGATCCAAAACATCCTGATATGGTGTACAAGCTAAACAAAGCACTGTATGGCCTCAAACAAGCTCCTCGTGCCTGGTATGATACAGTCAGAGACTTCCTGAAGAGCAAAGGCTTCAAACCTGGATCCCTCGATCCCACACTCTTCACGAAGACATATGATGGTGAACTGTTTGTGTGCCAAATATATGTGGACGACATAATCTTCGGCTGCACCAACCAGAAGTACAATGATGAGTTTGGGTACATGATGCAAGAGCAATATCAAATGTCCATGATGGGTGAGCTGAAGTCTTCCTTGGTCTTCAAATTCGTCAGCAACGAAATGGCATCTTCATATCTCAAGAAAAATACCTCAAAGATTGTCTGAAGAAGTTTGGAATGGAAGACTGCAAAGGCTACACGACGCCAATGCCAGCCAAACACCATCTTGGTCCCGACGACAATGGTAAAGAGTTCGATCAAAAGGTATACCGCTCCATGATTGGTTCTTTGCTTTATTTATGTGCATCTAGGCTAGATATTATGCTTAGTGTTTGCATGTGTGCTCGATTCCAAGCGGCACCAAAGGAATCGCATCACTCAGCTGTGAAGCGAATTCTTCGATATTTGGCTTACACCCCAACACTCGGATTATGGTATCCCAAGGGCTCAAAATTTGATTTGGTTGGATTCTCGGATGCTGATTATGCTGGTGACAAGGTGGATCGCAAGTCTACATCAGGCACATGTCATTTTCTTGGTCGATCACTTGTCTGTTGGTCTTCAAAGAAGCAGAACTGTGTATCACTCTCAACTGCTGAATCTGAATACATTGCTGCTGGATCCTGTTGTGCTCAGCTTCTATGGATGAAGCAAACTCTCAAGGATTATGGCATCAACCTGAAACAAGTACCTCTCTTCTGCGACAACGAAAGTGCCATCAAGATAGCCAACAATTCAGTCCAGCACTCGAAGACAAAGCACATTGAAATACGTCATCACTTTCTCAGAGATCATGTTATGAAGAAAGATATAGATATCATGCACGTCAACACTGAAGAGCAACTGGCAGATATCTTCACAAAGCCCTTGGATGAGAAAAGGTTTTGCAAGTTACAGTGTGAGCTAAATATCTTGGAATCCTCGAATGTCCTGTGATCAGGCACACATCCTAACACTTATGCATGTTGATGACTTAGATGTGCAACACACAAAGTAATGTATATCTTCAATCAATGAAGATTTACACTCTGAGTGTGAATACATTAACTTGGAATTTGACTTCGGAGCGCCACGATAATTGTGTGCCGTGTCTGGGTCTAATACTTCCTATACGGTGGGTAACGCCACCACCAACTTTCTCTGTTTGAAGTGTTTCACTCATGGCGTTATATTGCAATAACTTTGCATTTGGTTTGTCTTCAGTTTCAGTTTATCTTCATGATCTTCTACACTATGATGATTTGATTGCTTTCTGATATATATATATATATATATATATATATATATATATATGTGTGTGTGTATGTATGTATGTATATATATACTAGTGTTCTGTCCTCTACAGCATTCACTTATAGGTATGTTTTCAAGATTGGATCTTTTGAACTAAGTGAATGTGATCGGACCCTAACCTCTCTATGCTTCCTATCTCAAACTCTATCTGTCCAAATCATATGCATTCTATTGAAACTGTCGAATGTCTTCTCTGCGTCCTAGTCAGCAAAAGGCAAAGAGACAAACATTAAATCTGTTTTAAATATTATATTGTTGAAATCCGGAGAAGCCGGAACAACTCTCCGACATGCCTGGCGGGCGTGGGAACGTGGGACAATTCTAAGTATGTTGCATGCTTGCCACGTACCCCTCAGATGTGAACCGCCAGGGGCACCAGCGTAATTGCGCTGTGTCTCTCACCTACTTATAAATACTTGTCCCCTGCGGTAAAGAAATCCTTCTTCCACCTCTCCACCTCCGTCAAAACCCTAGCGCCACCGCTAGCTCGCGACGACGCCAGCGACGAAGTGCTTAGCTGCCACGACTTCTCCGACGACGTCCTCACACTGGCCGCGGACATCGTCCTCTCCGCCATCGCCGTAGGTGTCCTCCGTTGCCAAGTTAGGGCACGGTGGGCTGAACTGCTCGGTCTCCTATTCTTCCCATCTAGCAGTTCTTCGTGCGGTAATTATAACTCTATTTTTACCACCTTTTTGATCTTCAAGATTCATCCTGTTTACCCAAAGTAGTTTCTGCCTATTCAATGTTAGATCTATTCTGTCTGCATCTCATACTGCCGAGTCAATTCACTTAGATTTCCTGTCTAGTTTGATTCCTCACTTGTACTCATTCACGGATTGGTACAAATCTGGAACCAACTCACCTATATAAGTGAATGTCTTCGCATCATGAGGTCAATATCTTCAAACTGATTTATCTTCAAAATATTCTAAGAATGCATATGACCTCTTCCCCTTCCCTCGCATCTCTAATGCTGTCACAGGTACATGTCCGTGGGAGAGTCCCTTGGTTCTCATAGTATGCATTCGTTTGCAGAATACTTACAGCATCATATCAATTCTCCTGAAGCCAGTTACTGCTTGACCAGCAAGCGTAAATCTCTGAAGCCTCTGAATGTATAGAAGCCATTCAGCTTGAAGTTCATGGCTGCAGAAAAATCGACAAGGAAGGGTGGCAGACAGCGCAGAGAAGGAACATCCAAAGATCTGCCTGATGACTTAGCAGAACTATACAAGACAGATCCCGAAGAGAATTATCATCAGAGAAAGACGCGAATCCAATGGATTCGACGCTATTGGGCTGAGGAATAGTTCAAGTACAAGTTTGTGACGAAGGAATATGCAGAGAGGAATGCCATCAAGAGACCTTGGGGTGATATCCTCTATCGAGGCCTTCAACCCAAGACCAGAGCTGAAGCCATTGACCAAGTCTTCTATCCTTGCATGGTCCGTGGACCACAGCCTGAGAACGCAGATCCCACCTCACTACTCTGGTGTCGTGACGACTCTCTCTTCAAGCGCAACTACCAGTTTGCTGTGGCTTCGGCCAAGAAGAACAAGAAATCCTTGTGTTTGGACTTCAACCCAGGTCCCTCTGCTCCCCGTGTTGACGGCTCTCGTGATGCTGATCCCAATGTGATCGGCCCCTTTTCCAACCTTGACGGCCTCATCACCTACATCATGGTCCAAGGTGCAAGAGTAGATCATTCTGACAATGATGCTGACTCCGATGAAGGCCCGGCTCCTCCTCCAAAGCCGCAGAAGCAAAAGAAGCCAAAGGCTTCAACATCAGCTGCACCTTCGAAGACTTCTCGTGCGAAGCCACTAGCCACTGCACCTCCTGAAGCCAGTGTGCAGTCTGAAGATCAATCCCGTGTTTCCAATAGAACGGAGAAGAAAAAGCAACTTGTCAGACCATCTGATCAAAGAGCCCTGACTCCTGCCGCCATTCTGCACGAAGAACCCATTGATCTGTCAAGTGATGAAGATCTTTTTGATGATGCTCTTGAGCAGCTGATAAAGAGCAAGGAAGAAGCAGAAATCTTCAACAACTTGCCTCTCTTTGATGTGGCCATCATCCACAATTTCATTGATGAGTGGTTTGACACCCCCAATGGCAGCTTTGAAGATTTACAGCTTCCCATTGGCCTTAGTGTCACCTTCAATGGCGCCATTGCTTCTGAGCTGGCTCTCGCTCAGCGAATCGTTGAGCTCAAGAACAAGATTGATTATGAGAAGGCTCAATTTAAGAAGCATGTGGCCAAGCTAAGTGTTCAAGACGTCCGAAACTTCAAAGTCATGCTACATGAGCTTAAAGAAGCTTTTATGAAGAAGCGCGAAGAAGCTCAGGGTTCTCGAGAGCGCATGAAGATTTTGGCTGATAAGTGTGTGCTCGCCTACAATGAGGCTGAGAAGCGCAAGTCACTTGGCTGTCCTGGCATTGACCCCAGGATGGATGCAAAGAAGAAGAAGAAGCTTTCTGCTGAACAGCCTGAACCTTCAAGCCAAGAAGCCCCTCGCATTATCTTCCCAAGCAGCATGACTGGCTCGAAGCCAAAGGTCACCACAATCGCTTCAGAACAGAAGAAGACGAGGGCTGCCGAGGCTGAAGCCAGAAAGAGAAAGAACACTGAAGCCTCTGATGCCGCTCCGTCCAAGAAGAAGTGCAAGACGAAGAAGACTAGGGCTGCTTCCATAGAGCCCTTAGTTGTTGAACCCATTTCAGTGGTTCTCCCAGCGTCAGAACATCAAGAATGAAGAATGATAGTCCATGAGCCTGCTTCCACAGAGGCTCATGAAGCTGAAGATATTCCAGCAGATGAACCCACCGCTACTGAAGACATTGGTCATGATGACAATGTAGCCGATGATGAAGTTCTTCCTCAGAACGAACATTACGTGGTATCATCGCCTGTTCATACGAACAGCGAACTCATCAGCATTGGTCGTCCACTGACGCCAATTGCTCAGGATGCATCGTGGGCTGATCACCCACAACTACAAGACTCCCCCAGTACTCCCCAACAACAACAACAAGCTACACCCCCCGTGCAAGAAGAGGATGAAGACTTTCAGGCCCAGCCAACTCCATCTCCCAAGGCGTTGCCAGCATTTCGCAGGCTTCGCAATGGACAAAGGCCTCAAGTCCCTCTGTCGAGCATTCTAGAAGGAGAAGTGCAACGTTCACCTGTTGCACGTCAAGTATTTTCTGAACCTGCTCCAACTGTGAATGTCTCCAAGTCTGAAGCACATACTGCTGAAGACATTCCAGCTGCATCAGCCGAAGAAAATCAAGAAGAAGTACGTGTACCTACTCCCCCAGCAATTGAAGAAGAAGCAGTTCCTGATGTGAACGTGCCTGTGCCCGACCCTGCTGTTCGTCAAGAGGAGGTTGACAATGTTGAGGCTGCCACCGCCAACGCTAATGAAGCCAATGACGTAGTCATGGCTGACGCTAATGTGGAGCCTTCACCAACTAGTGTGCCTGAAGCAAGTGTGGCCACTGAACCTGAAACAACTGAGGCTGCTGCACCTGAAGCCAATGAGACAATCACTCCCGAAGCACATGTTGTGCAGCCTGACGCCTCAACTGTTGCCCCTGCTCCAGTTCCGCCACCAAGGCCTCACACAATTGAGCAAGCATACAGTCATGGTCAGCTTACCACTGTCCGATGGCCCATTTTGGAGCCTCCGCCTACTGCCTCAGGACCTCAATTTGACTATCATATTGAGCATAGGCCTCAGGTCCAGAAGCCAAAGCCTAGGTTGCCAAGGTTTCCAGGTACTGCAAACTCATCAGGGTCCTTCAATGCCAATGGCTTCAAAAGCCACAATACCTTCTTTGACAGCGCCAAGAACCCCTACTCCAAGCCAAGGATATCATCAGATTGGTTCTGGAGCTATCAGCAGAGAAGCTATTACTCATGCGTACTATATGATCAACAGCGCATTTTCCCTCATATGCGCCTTGATACAGAAGCCATTGCTGGACTGCCGTGCTTAGAAGAAGAACTTGATTGCTTTCATGATGCTGGTCTGCTCCACTTTGTGAGAGACAAAGAACATTGGAATGAAGAGCTATTGCTTCAATTCTATGCTACTCTACACATTCGCGGCTACTACAGAGACATCAAGCCATGGGTTCTCGAGTGGATGACTGGAAATGTTCATCATGAAGCCAAAGGTATGGATATCATCGAGCTTACAGGGCTAGCCACTCCTGGAGAACTATATGAACCTGACTGTCAGCTACACCGCAATGCAGTAGAGAGTATCTTCCATAAGCCAGAACCCAATATGAGCCAGATGTTGAGCATGATGAAGCCCTTGCCATCTGACGCTGAATATCCAACAGATTTCTTTGTTGAAGACCTTGAGTATCTGCCTCGTACCATATATCATATCATCGGGCGAACTCTATGGCCTGTCAAAGGACATTCATCAGCGGCCAAACTTGAAGGAGCTATGAAGACTTTGGTCTTCTATATTCTCAATGGCATCAGCTTCAACACTCAAGAGTTCTTCATCAGGCACCTTGCTGCTTCCGGCTCTGACCTATTTGGTCTGAAGTTTTATGCTCCATGGGTCATGCGCCTCATCAAGAGACACTCATCTGTCAACTATCAACCCTATACTCGCAATCATCTGATCTTTCTTCCAGAGGTTGATATGTCAGTTGAAGCTATATACTCTGACCCTGCCAAGAGGCCTCTTTGTCTTCAGAATGCTGAGCACCAAAGCTTCACTCGGCCTATTGAAGGTGTTCAAGCAGCGACACGAATCTATCCATTGGTTGGAAACACTCGTCTGCCTCATCGAGCACCCACTGATGCCACTGAAAGCACCATTGCACAAAGGCATCGGAAGCGTTCTCGCGTTCTCAATGACCAAGAACTTCTTATGTCTCTTCATCAGAAACAGGATAAGCATCATTTCTGGCTCAAGAGACAGATGCAAAGCGTCTTGGTGGATGTCAATCGCATTCGCAACCTTGCCACCAAGAATGCCTTTGTTGCTCATGAAACTTGCCGGCGATCATGGAAGAGTTTGACCCTGCTCAGTGCTGAAGCTGATCTTCAAGACGATGGCTTCAATGAAATATTCCAGTTTGACTCCACTCCTCCATGGACTGATGTCCTATGTCGTACTCCATCGCTTGAAGACTCTGAATATTCTTCCTCCGCGGCAACGGTAAATGCGAGAGTGATCGATGATGAAGATGATGCTACTTCACCACCTCCTACTACTGCGTGCATTGACACTGCACCAAGTTCATCTGCACCGCCACCCAACGACGACAACCCTGCTGCTTCACCTACTCATGTTGACGAGTAGATGCTCTATGTCTTCAAACCTTTTTGGTCCTTACTGACAAAAGGGGGAGAAGCGTATGAGTTGATAGTCTTCAAGCGGGTTCATATGGGCGGTTGCATTATATTTTGCTGTGTGCTTACAACTCTTGCCGTTTGAAACATTTGGTTCTCTGAGTTGTAACACCTAAACTTGATGGTCGTCTACTACTTATTTGCTTCACTGTGATGCGATGATAAATTCCGCATATGCGATGATAACTTCCGCACTTAGATCATTCTGCAGACGTCCATTTTTCATTATGCATGTCATTCTACTTGCTATATCAGCTCATGCATGATGAATTATCTTCATAAGTTGAAGTGGATCTCCACAAGTACAACCTGCCATGCGCATTTGCATTCCAAAAGCAAATTACTTACATGCACATCTTCAGGGGGAGCCCTTGCAACTTATGAAGACTATTTCCTATCCTTACAATTTCACATATTTATCCCCGTTGAAAACTTCAACTAGTTTGTCATCAATCACCAAAAGGGGGAGATTGTAAGTGCATCTAGTGCCACCCCTAGTTGGTTTTGGAGTATTGACGACAAAGTTGGTTGAGGGACTAATGCGTTTGTGAGAATTGCAGGATAACGCAGGTAGTGTCCCTCATTGATTCGGTTTACCTACCGGAGATGACCCCTAAAAATGTATGAAGACATTGAATACAATGGTGGTATGAGAAGATATTCATATTGAAGACTATGACATGAGAAGACATTGCTTGAAGACTATGGAGCGCGAAGACTGTGTGGATTCGTTGCTTCCTTTTCTTCTTTGTTGAGTCATAGGAACCACCGTACTGTTAAGTGGGGTCCAAGTGAACTAAGTCAGAGTGACTGAAGTGATGCTCAACTCAAATCCTATGTCCTCGAGCGAAGACAATGAGAGCAAACCTTATCCAGAGCTGGATGAGTCAGCTTTGCTTGTAGCCCAAGTAAAGTTGTCGCGTGTGTTTGAAATCTGACCGTTGGAACACGTGTCAGTTCCTTAGTGACCCAGGGTCATTTCGGACAAATCAGGTCGGGTTGCCTAGTGGCTATAAATAGCCCACCCCCTACACCATAAATTGGTGGCTGCTCAGAGTTTGTACACGACTTTTGTCGTTTGAGAGCAACCCACCTCGAAGCATTTGAGAGAGAGAAAAATCCTTGCGAGGACAGAGCCAAAGAGTGTTAGGCATCACTGAAGTCTTTCTGTCTGTGTGACCTGAAGACTTATTACACTTGAGGACTGTGAATCCTCCAGCCGGTTAGGTGTCGCGTTCTGAGCATCCAAGAGTCATTGTGGATTGCCGGTGAACGAAGTCTGTGAAGGTTTGGAAGTCTCCCTTGAAGACTTACCAGAGTGATTGGGCAAGGACTGGGTGTCCTTAGCTCAAGGTGAATAAGGTGAAGACACGGTCTTCTGAGATAAATCTCAGCCTCCCTAACCAGACGTACAGTTGTCACAACAACTGGAACTGGCCCAACAAATCATGTGTCTTCAACAAGCAACTGGTTCTATCCCTTCCCAACCATACTTTAGTTTGTTTTCGTGAAGTCATTGCCTATATGTGTATCTGTTTGACTTCATTGCTTGACTACTACTGTTGATTGGCTTCACACTATCTTCCATTCTGATCCTTACTTACCTAGCTGCTATTAGTCCCGTGCTTTCATATCTTTGTATACTTGACTATGGCTTGCTTTGGGTAGTTTATCTTCCGCTGCATTACAATTAGCTCATTTCTGTTGTTTGTCTTCGAAAATTCCAAGTTTTGAAGACTTTCATAAAAATCGCCTATTCACCCCCCCTCTAGTCGATAGTAGCACTTTCAGGTTTTACCTCCATCAAGAGGGCCCGAACCTGGGTAAAAACATCGTGTCCCTTGTCTCCTGTTACCATCCGCCTAGACGCACAGTTCGGGACCCCTTACCCGAGATCCGCCAGTTTTGACACCGACATTGGTGCTTTCATTGAGAGTTCCTCTGTGTCGTCATCTTTAGGCCCGATGGCTCCTCCGATCATCAGAAACGACACGGTCCAGGGTGAGACTTTTCTCCCCGGACAGATCTTCGTATTCGGCGGCTTTGCACTGCGGGCCAATTCGCTTGGCCATCTGGAGCAGATCGAAAGCTACGCCCCTGGCCATCAGGTCAGATTTGGCAGTTTGAACTACATGGCTGACATTCATGGAGACTTGATCTTCGACGAATTCGAGCCACGGCCAAGCGCGCCGCACTGTCACGGTGGGCATGATCTAGCTCTGCCACCGAATAGTGCCCAGGAGGCCGCCCCAGTGTCCGCTCCGACCCTTAGTTCGGAGGCGACTGCGCCAATCGAGGATGGTTGGCTGGACACTGCCTCGGGGGCAGTAATCTCCACGGCGATCGAGCCGAACACCAGCCTTGTCCTTTGCAAAGCTCGTGACTCCAAGATGCCGGAGTCCTTTCCGGACTCCGAACCTTCCGCGCCCCTGCCGATCGAGCCCGATGGGGTGCCGATCATGGAGTTTGCCGCCGCGGACATCTTTCAGCACTCGCCCTTTGGCGACATTTTAAATTCACTAAAGTCTCTCTCTTTATCAGGAGAGCCCTGGCCGGACTATGGCCAGCAAGGTTGGGATGCGGATGACGAAGAAATTCAAACCCCACCCACCACCCACTTTGTAGCCACTATCGATGATTTAACCGACATGCTCGACTTCGACTCCGAAGTCATCGACGGTATGGACACCGATGCAGGAGACGACCAAGACCCAACACCTCTAGGGCACTGGAAGGCCACCTCGTCATACGACATATACATGGTGGACACCCCAAAAGAAGGGGATGGCGACGGAACAACGGAGGATGACCCCTCCAAGAAGCAGCCTAAGCGCCGGCGTCAGCGGCGCCGCTCTAAATCCCGCCAAAGCAAAAACGGCGATTCCGGCACGGGAAATAATAACACCCCGGACAGTGCCGAAGACAACCCCCTCCAGCTAGATTCAACAAAGGATGATGGAGAGACCAGCCCTCATGAGAAAGCGACATACAGAGAGGTAGAGGACGATAATTACATGCCTCCCTCCGAAGACGAGGCAAGCCTCGACGACGATGAATTTGTCGTGCCTAAGGATCCCGCCGAACAAGACCGTTTCAAACACAGGCTTATGGCCACGGCAAGCAGCCTTAAGAAAAAACAGCAGCAGCTTAGAGCTGACCAAGACTTGCTAGCCGACAAATGGACTGAAATCCTGGCGGCCGAGGAATACGAACTCGAACGCCCCTCCAAGGGCTACCCAAACCTCAAGCTACTACCCAAATTAGTGGAGGAAGCACCTAAACCTACATCACCAGCGCATGACACGGCAGACCGGCCACCTCGTGGCCGCGACAGAGACGCCTCTCGGCGATCAATTCAAGCCACACCCCGGCGCCGCTATACCAAGGCACGGGGAAATGCGCCGGACCTGCGAGACATATTGGAGGACAAGGCAAGACAAACAAGATTGATCTACAGATCGCGTGGGCGCCCCACGGCACATAATGATAACCGTCATGCCAAATATGGCAAATACGGCCATGCCGAACACAGCAGACAAAGCTCATTTGAGCTACGTCGTGATATAGCCCAGTACAGAGGCGCCGCACATCCACTATGCTTCACAGATGGAGTAATGGATCATCAAATCTCCGAGGGTTTTAAACCCGTAAACATTGAATCATACGACGGCACAACAGATCCTGCGGTATGGATAGAGGACTATCTTCTTCATATCCACATGGCACGCGGCGATGATCTACACGCTATCAAATACCTCCCACTCAAGCTTAAAGGACCAGCTCGGCATTGGCTTAACAGCCTGCCAGCAGAGTCTATTGGTTGCTGGGAGGACCTGGAAGCCGCATTCCTCGATAATTTCCAGGGCACCTATGTGCGACCACCAGACGCTGATGACCTAAGCCACATCATTCAGCAGCCAGATGAATCATCCAGACAATACTGGACACGGTTCCTAACCAAGAAAAATCAAATAGTCGACTGTCCGGACGCGGAGGCCCTCGCTGCCTTCAAACACAATATTCGTGACGAATGGCTTGCCCGACACCTAGGATAGGAAAAGCCGAAATCCATGGCAGCCCTCACAACACTCATGACCCGCTTTTGCGCAGGAGAAGACAGCTGGCTAGCGCATAGTAATAACATGACCAAGAGCCCTGGTAATATGGATACCAAGGACAACACTGTCAGGTCGCGTCGCAACAAACACAAACACCGCGTTAACAGCGACAATGCAGAGGATACGGCAGTTAATGCCGGATTCCGAGGCCCTAAACCCGGTCAGCGGAAAAAGGCATTCAAAAGAAGTACTCCGGGCCCATCCAATTTGGACCGAATACTCGATCGCTTATGCCAGATACATGGCACCCCCGAAAAACCAGCCAATCACACCACCAGGGATTGTTGGGTGTTCAAGCAGGCAGGCAAGTTAAGCGCCGCAAACAGAGATAAGGGGCTGCATAGCGAGGATGAGGAGGAGCCCCGGCCGCCGAACAATAGGGGACAGAAGGGATTTCCCCCACAAGTGCGGACGGTGAACATGATCTACGCAACCCACATCCCTAAAAGGGAACGGAAGCGTGCACTCAGGGATGTATATGCGTTGGAGCCAGTCGCCCCAAAGTTCAACCCATGGTCCTCCTGCCCGATCACTTTCGATCGAAGGGACCACCCCACTAGCATCCGCCACGGCGGATTCGCCGCATTGGTTCTAGACCCAATCATTGACGGATTTCACCTCACTAGAGTTCTTATGGACGGCGGCAACAGCCTGAACCTGCTTTATCAGGTACAGTGTAAAAAATGGGCATAGATCCCTCAAGGATTAAACACACAAAGACGACCTTCAAAGGCGTCATACCAGGTGTAGAGGCCAACTGTATAGGCTCAGTTACACTGGAAGTGGTCTTCGGATCCCCGGATAATTTCCGAAGCGAGGAGTTAATCTTCGACATAGTCCCGTTCTGAAGTGGCTATCACGCCCTGCTCGGACGAACCGCATTTGCAAAGTTCAATGTGGTGCCGCACTACGCATACCTCAAGCTCAAGATGTCAGGCCCTCGAGGAGTCATTACGGTCAACAGAAACACCGAACGCTCTTGCCAAATGGAGGAGCATACGGCGGCCCTAGCGGTGGAAGTACAAAGTAGGCTCTCAAGGCAGTTCTCCACTCCGGCTATTAAATATCCGGACACCGTCAAGCGCGCCCGGAATAACCTACAAAAAGACCGCCCGGCACGTTCCGAGCAAGCGAAGTAGTGCGGCCCCAACCCCAGCCCTTGGGAAATTGTGAAACCAGTGTTACGTGTACATAATTACGCTCTAGAAGTACCATGGGCATAATGGTAGGGGCACAACCACGGCACGCCCAATATGCGGCTTAACCGCACTAGGGGCGCCAAGTTTTGTCATTTCTTTTTCTTACTTTCAGGACTCCACTATCCGGAAGGCATGTCCGGCAGTACAATCGCCGAACACATGATGCAACAGCCAGGGAAGCAGCAAGCTATGTCGAACGTTCAGGTGGTCTCTATAACGAGCTAAATACCTGTCTTACATAAAGTCTCGCAGCTTGCCCCTGGAGGGGGACATGTTAAACAATCCCATCTCTCGCTTATCACACTATTTCTATCATTCTGCTTTTACAGCAGCCTTTTAATAAACAATACATAGCTGTTGTCTATTATTGAATTCATTTTTTCTTTCAATATGTTCAGTTATGACATTACGCAACCACACATTTTGTTACGGCTAATACACCAGGGGCTTAAGTACCCCAGAATATGGTGCGAGAAGTCTGAACACTCTCACGAGTGCGGCACCCCGAACTTATAGCATTATATGCATCGGCTGTGAATCATGTCTTGGGTCAATAGTTGGGTTTGCCCAGCTCCCATGTTTTGGTACCTTACGTTCCGTTATATCGGCTAAGGTAGCGCTGGGAGAACTACTGCGATTGTGCCCCAGTTTAGCTGGGTTAAGCACCTCAGTAGTGAAAGCTAAAACTGACTGTCATCATAGGGCGAGAGCCGGTCGGTGTTCGAGAGGTTTTCGAGTCCCTAAAGACTTATGCCGCTTAGAGCAAGGAGCTGGCTTTGTCCGGCCTAGGCGTGGATAGCGCCCCGAACTCGGTCTTCCAAATACTAGGGGCTTCACCGAAATTTAAATTATAGAATTCTATGGCTAAGTGAGAGTGCTAAAGCATTATAGTCCGATTGCCTTGTTCGTTGTGCTGAGCGCCTCCCTCGAAGGACCCAAGAATGGGAACAAGAGCGCTTAGGTTTATCCCGAACACCCCAGCACTCGTGGCATGGGGGTAGAAGCCGACGACTCGCATCTCTTAGATTTAATAAACGGACGCACATAAGGTAATATTTTAAATTCACAAAGCGTTGCTTAGCGCACATGAACAAGTTTTTAGCACACAGGATAAACACGAACGAGTTTACTCAAAAATTAAATCCTTGGAACATTCATTCCCCACAAGGCGGGCACCCTTCAGGATGCCCTCATAATACATCTCGGGCCTGGGTTGATCCTTCCCCACCGGTGTCCCATCTGTCACCAGCTTCTCAGCATCCATCTTGCCCAGTGTACCTTGGCACGAGCAAGGGCCCTACGGGCGCCTTCGATGCATACAGAGCGCTTGATGACTTCAAGCCGTGGACAGGCATCCACCAGCCGCCTCACCAGCCCAAAGTAGCTCCCGGCCACGACCTCGCCAGGCCATAGCCGGACTATAAGGCCCCTCATGGCCTGTTCGGCTACCTTATGGAGCTCGACCAGCTACTTCAGCTGGTCTCTCAAGGGCACCGGGTGTCCAGCCTCAGCATACTGGGATCAGAACACCTTCTCCGTCGAGCTCCCTTCCTCGGCCCGGTAGAATGCGGCAGCATTGGACACACTGCGGGGCAGATCTTTGAATGCTCCTGGAGAGCTCCGGATTCGGGTTAGTAACAAGTAACTTACTTTCACGTGCTTGCTTTGCATAAAGAATGCCTTACCCGCTGCTATCTTTTTCATTGCCTCAATTTCCTGGAGGGCTTTTTGGGCTTCGGCCTTGGTGGATTTGGCTCTCTCAAGAGCCGAGGCAAGCTCGGACTCTCGAGCCTTTGAGTCAAGCTCCAATCTCTCATGTTTCCTCACAAGAGTATGGAGCTCTTGCCGCACCTCGGCCACCCGTGCCTCCTGCTTTTCTCGCTCGGCGCGCTCCACGGCCGCATTGTCTTCGGCCTTGGACAGTGCTTCCTTCAGGGTCGCCACCTCGGTTGTGGCCCCTGTAACACTCACGTTGGTCCTATCATTTTTTGCAACCAGGTATTTTTTATATACTAACATCAGGTACTACTTGCCTTCTTTGTCCTCGAGCTGCTTCTTGGCAAGGCCGAGCTCGTTCTCGGACCACTCGAGGCTCTGCTTCAATGCATCGACATCCGCAGTCAGTGCAGCAGAGGTCAGCAGTGGAGCCTGCATTCCCATATTGACATATTTATGTTAGACTCCTGCGTATATCTTTCTAGATCCTCAGTCCGGCTTTTCTTCCCGAACACCAAACGGAGCATTAGGGGCTACTGTCTATGCGGTAATATTTTTTACATATCTAAATACATACCTCGAAGCCTGTTAGAAGGCTGGCACAGGCTTCTGTCAGCCCACTCTTGGCGGACTGATACTTCTTGACGACCGCACTCATAATAGTGCGGTGCTCCTCGTTGATGGAGGCGCCTTTAAGCACCTCCAGCAAATTGTCCGGTGCCTCCGGTTGGACAGGGGTCACCGGCGTCAAAGGCTTGCCCTTCTTACGAGGGGGCCGTCTGCCGGACTCCAGAACCACTGAAGGTTCCGGCGCGGCGTCCGGTCCTGGGCCGGACATAGAGCCCTTTGAGGTTTTATCCCCTTGGCGCCTGGAATCCGGAAGGTCGCCTTGCGGCACCTCCGGGGCAACCTCCTCCTGGCTCGTCCCCTTTTGGGACTCCACTTCGGCGTCGTCCATAGGGCGACGGGAGGTAGCAGTCGGAAGTGAAAGACTGTTCACATCCGACGAATCCAGGGATCCGCTCGACGAAGCATTGAGCTGGGCCTTGGGCGGACTGCATGATTATGTTCGGCGTTAGAAGATACTGTGCCGTAAAGGAACACCGTGAGTTATTATGATATCCGGATACTTACGATTTCGCCAAGGGCTTGGCCCTGGATGGCCACTCCTCTACGCCGTCATCGGTGTTGGTGGAGTAGTCCGGGAGAAAGGGTTTTTCCCTTCTTGGACCCTCCGGTCCCCCTAGTCGGGGTGGCCTTCCTTTCTTTCCTCCCCCCCGTTGGAGGGGGAGAGGCCTCTTCTTCCTCCTGCCCGCCTTCGTGGGAGGAGCGCGCTTCGGAGTCCTCGCACGAGGAATCCGACACTACTAGGCACCGGGAACTCTTCCGAGTTCCCATGGCCTTCTTATGGGCCTTCTTCTCCGGTACCACGTGAGGTGCCGGGACCAGCACCTTTGCCAAGCGGGCATCTGCCGGACCTTCAGGCGAAGGAGCTGGACAGTCGATCTCCGGACTTCTTCTGGCAGTTCTGCCAAAGGAATGGGAGCTTAGATCCTGCATAGAGTCAAACTATGAAAAACGAATATCCTGTGATGGGCAAAATAAACTTACCGCGCTGGCTTGGCGCTTCGCGCAGAATCCGCGATCCTCGGTAGTGGGAGGGTGAACCTCGGAGCCCTTGAATAGAACCTTCCAGGCATCTTCGTCCATTGTGTGAAAAAGCCTGGACAAAGTATGGTGCTGGGCCGGGTCGAATTCCCACAAGTTAAAAGCCCGTCGTTGACACGGGAGGATGCGGCGGAAGAGCATGACCTGGACTACGGTGAAAAGTTTAACCTTCTTGTCCATCAGGTTTTGGACGCAGGTTTGGAGTCTGGTCACCTCTTCTGAATTACCCCATGACAGGCCCGTCTCTTTCCAAGAGGTGAGCCGTGTGGGGATGCCAGATCGGAATTCGGGGGCCGCTGCCCATTCAGGGTCGCGCGACTCGGCGATGTAGAACCACCCCGATTGCCACCCGTTGATGGTTTCCACAAAGGAGCCCTCGAGCCATGTGACATTGGGCATTTTGCCCACCATGGCGCCTCCGCACTCCGCTTCCCGGCCGCCCACCACCTTCGGCTTGACATTGAAGGTCTTTAGCCATAAGCCGAAGTGGGGCTTAATGCGGAGGAAGCCCTCGCACACGACGATAAACGCCGAGATGTTGAGGATGAAGTTCGGGGCCTGATCGTGGAAGTGCAGGCCATAGTAGAACATGAACCCCCGAACAAATGGGTGGAGTGGGAAGCCCAGTCGGTGGAGGAAATGGGGGAGGAACACCACCCTCTCATGGGGCCTAGGGGTGGGGATGAGCTGCCCCTCATCTGGGAGCCGGTGCACGATGTCGTTGGACAAGTATCCGGCCTTCCTCAGCTTATTGATGTGCCCCTTCGTGACGGAGGAGGCCATCCACATGCCTCCCGCTCTGTACATGACTGGAGAAGGTTGAGGTGGGATGTGCGGGCTTGGGAGTTGGAGCTCGAGTGCGCGGACGTGGATAAGAAAAGGAGGAAGAAGGCGTAAATGGAAAGAGTGGATCCTTATCCCCTTATATGGGCGGGCGAAGATATGTACCCCCACCAGCCTAGTAAAACTCGCTTATCTCCCAAGCACCGTGAGTAATGGCGCGGTTAGGTTACCCACACCCATATCGATGAGAATCCCGGAATAAGGGGACACGATCTCTGCTTTGACAAGACGTGCCAAGGAAACCACCTCGCTAAACGCGCTGAGGTGGGAAAATAAAACGATTCTAACGAGGGCTTGGCCGTGGCATGATGTCACGCTGCGGAATACATCAGCAGATTAGATTTGGTCAAATGTTATTCTCTCTAAGGTGGTATGTGGAACTTATTTTGCAGAGCCGGACACTGTCCTTGTGTTCAACATCTTCTATGAAGTATTCGGAGGAGGAACCCACCTTGCAATGCCGAAGACAATTGGCGCACAGGACTCATCATCATTGAAGCCTGGTTCAGGGGCTACTAAGGGAGTCCCGGATTAGGGGGTGTCCGGATGACCGGACTATGACCTTTAGCCGGACTCCTGGACTATGAAGATACAAGATTGAAGACTTCGTCCCGTGTCCGGATGGGACATTCCTTCGCGTGGAAGGCAAGCTTGGCGATACGGATATGTAGATATCCTCCCATTGTAACCGACTCTATGTAACCCTAGCCCTCTCTGTTGTCTATATAAACGGGAGGGTTTTAGTCCATAGGACGAACAACAATCATACCATAGGCTAGCTTCTAGGTTTAGCCTCTTTGATCTCGTGGTAGATCTACTCTTGTACTACCCATATCATCAATATTAATCAAGCAGGAGTAGGGTTTTACCTCCATCGAGAGGGCCCGAACCTGGGTAAAAACATCGTGTCCCTTGTCTCCTGTTACCATCCGCCTAGACGCACAGTTCGGGACCCCCTACCCGAGATCCGCCGGTTTTGACACCGACACCCAGCGACTCAGCAAGGGCCGTGGTGGCTTGTTGAGGCGTATTGCAGTAGCAGCAGAAAGACTCAGAGGCGGCTGACGGACTAAGGCCACGCCGGCGACCACAACGGTAGAGGCGAGGTAGGTCAACCCAAGTGGGTGAGGTGAGCCAAGATGGCAGTGAAGGCAGGCTCGATGGCAGCTGCCTGGAGCGGTAGAGTAAATTGCAGGCATGACCATTGAGGAATCTGAGTCCAAACCACTTCCTCCTCCTCCTCCCGGTCGTTGTCAGTTTAGCTATCCAAGTCCGTGTCTTTCAGGTCGTGGCCTCCCTCATTTTTTTGCGAAACTTCACGCATTGAAGTGATGAGAAAAAGGTAGTACTTGTACTCTCATCTGATTCTTGATATGAGTAGTACTGGTTGCTGCCTCCAGACTTGATCTTGTACAAGCAAAAAACAACAGTCAGAACTCAGCATATCAGACACGAGCGGCTGTGTTCGGCGGAACTTATGTCTTTGGCAGCTAGCGATGACCAAGCAGATCGAATCCATGTTAATTTTGGTCGGCGACTTGCGCTTCTGATCGGAATACCTCTCGCCGCTTCTGATGTTCTGACTGTTTGTCATAGAGATAATGTAGATTCTTCTACGTTGGCTCTTTTTCATCCGGAATATTGCGAGATACTTGAAACCTAGAAGAGATCCCTCCAAAACCTCAACACTATCATGCGCGGGGCCCATGGTGGGCGCCAGCTGTCGAGTATTTGTCACAGCAGATGTCCTTAGTGTGACGACTTAGTCGTGAGACCAACGCATCTATGTGGTAGCTTGAGAGGGGCTGAGAACGACGAGAGACACGAGATTTTACCCAGTCCGGACCCGCATTGTGGTGGTAAAAGCCTACATCATGCTTCATTGATATTGATGATGATGATGCTCACGATTACAAGGGTGCTCTTTCGCTACCTCTATCTCGAGAGCTATTGATTTGTCTATCTAAACTTGTGAAAACCTCTCCCTCTTGGGGTGCCCTGCCCCTCCTTATATAAATTGGAGGGGCGGGTTACATGTGGAGTCCTAGTAGGATTAGGACTAGTCTATCTTCTATCACAAGCCCGATACAAGTCCGGGTCTTACTTCCTTGTAAGGGAAATATTCCTCCTGCCTTTCATCTTAAGCCGGCCCACCATAATATGAGCCGGCCTTTTGGGCCTTGGGCCTTGTCATTAATCTCACCCGTCGTCAGGATCATTAGTGAGTCGCCAGACCAGTGAGTTGCTAGTCTTCGGGCAGGTTACCGGTGAAGTGCCATGTCCCATTCGGGTCATATATCCGGCCGGGTTATACAGTGGGGTATATCCCCGACAACTGGGAATCCCTATTACCGCCCTTTTTCTTGTGCAATGGTGAGTGAATAAACATCCATCCTGAGAATAGCCCGCTTAGCATGGAAGATACCAACTACCCCCTGTCACTCTATGAACGATCCAGGCACACAAAAAGGATATTTATTTCATGTTTTTAGA
Organism: Triticum dicoccoides; assembly: GCF_002162155.2. Taxonomy (NCBI): domain Eukaryota; kingdom Viridiplantae; phylum Streptophyta; class Magnoliopsida; order Poales; family Poaceae; genus Triticum; species Triticum dicoccoides. The sequence continues at coordinate 46,074,074 of NC_041385.1, forward strand.
GGTGGCATATGCAAATTTACTTAGGATGGCAGGGTAATGCCGCATAGAGGTAGGTATGGTGGACTCATCTAGAACAACTTGGCTTTTAGGTTTTTGATGTACAAGTAGAATTCCCACTTAGTACAGGCGAAGGCTAGTATATAGGTTCAGAAGCGGTCAGCTAGAGAGTAATAACGGTCATGAACATGCATTATGCATAAGTAACATTGGATATTAGCATGAGTAGGATATGGACACCATGAACGTAAATATAATAGAGGCTATGCTGGTTTTGATTCAACTACATGCATGAACATGTGCCAAGTCAAGCCACTTGAACATTCAGAGGAGGATACCATATCATCATACTACATCACAATCACTTTAATGCAATGTTGACATCAAAGATAAATCATTATCCACTCCTAGATACTTATGCATGGCATGAGAAACTATTATCTCTAATTTTCATCGCAAACATGTTTGATCATAATAGGCTGAATCATGGATACTAGGTTAAACATATTTACAAAAACAGAACAAGTCGAGGTCATACCCGTTTCTCTCTGCCACAGCAAGTTCACTGAATATCGTCATTATTGCCTTTCAGTTGCATGACCGAACGATTTGAAAACAATAATAGTGCAAGAGTGCCATGGACTAAGCTGGAATATGCAAAACATTTTATTCAAAAAGGAGAAGACAAGATAATATGGACTCTTTGTCAGATCAACAATAATGCATATGAGAGCCCCTCAACAGTTTCATCGTGGTCTTCTCCTTGGTATGACTCAATAAAAAGAAAATAAATTCAGAGAAAAACACTAAAATATTTTTGGAGTTTTTTGTTTTTCGTAAACAAGCAAATAAAAAAAGGAAAGCAAAAACAAGGAAAACTATTTACACGGGAAAGCTCGCAACAAGCAAAAGAAGAACAAGGAAATCTTTTTCGGTTTTCTTTTTAGTGCTACAACAATTTAAACTGGGAAGAAAAATCAAAAGAGGCAAGAAACATATTTTTGGATTTTCTAAAGGTTTTTCAAACACACAAGAAGAAAGTGAGAAAATAAATTTTACACGGATAATACAATGAAAAAGTGTGCACACCGACAACTGGAATAAAATGTGTGAACACGAATGTAATGTCCGTGGGAATACATACTCCCCCAAGCTTAGGCTTTTGGCCTAACTTAGTAATTGGTCAGTAACCTGTGTAATGGTGGGAGTGGTAACTCATGGAGGCTCTCGACATGGATGCCTCAGCCCGCCATGCAGCCACAACCGCTGCGTTATGTGCTTGGACCTCGCTCTCAAGAACATAATATCTTCCCCTGTTTTGCACATTAAAGAGAGCAGGTGCAGGCAAATATCTGTCCACCATGGATTCCTTAGTAAACATCAATTTCTAAGTGAAATTATGGGGTTCACTATCGGTGTCAAAACCGGCGGATCTCGGGTAGGGGTCCCGAACTATGCGTCTAAGGCTAATGGTAGAAGGAGGTGGGGGACACAATGTTTACCCAGGTTCGGGCCTTCTCGATGGAGGTAATACCCTACTTCCTACTTGATTGATCTTGATGATATGAGTATTACAAGAGTTGATCTACCACGAGATCATAGAGGCTAAACCCTAGAAGCTAGCCTATGATTATGATTGTTGTTGTCCTACGGACTAAATCCTCCGGTTTATATAGACACGGAGGAGGGTAGGGTTACGCAGAGTCGGTTACAGAGAAGGAAATCTACATATCTGAATTGCCAAGCTTGCCTTCCATGCAAAGGAGATTCCAACCCGGACATGGGATGAAGTCTTCAATCTTGTATCTTCATAGTCCAACAGTCCGGCAAAAGCACATAGTCCGGCTATCCAGGGACACTCTAATCCAGGACTCCCTCAATAGCCCTGAACCAGGCTTCAATGATGATGAGTCCGGCGCGCAGATTATCTTCGGCATTGCAAGGCGGGTTCCTTCTTAGAATACTCCAAGGTAGTTTTTGAACACATGAATCGTGTCCGGCTCTGCAAAACAAATTCCACGTACCACCGTAGAGAGCACAATATTCTATAAATCTAACCAGCTGACAACTTTTCATAGTGTGGCATCACACCGTGGCCCGGTCATTACACGAACCATTTATCCCAGCCTGCTACCGCACATATTGCGAGGTGGTTTTATTGGCACGTCTTGTCGAAGCAGATATCGTGTCCCCCTTATCACGGGATTCTCATCAATACGGGCATGGGTAACCCAACCGTGTCGTTAGTATGACTCCTCGGTTTTAGGCAAGTTCCAAACGGCCACGTGGAGGACGCTTGGTATTCATCCTCTTTATAAAGAGGCCAAGACCTGTCCTTTACTTCCCACGCTCGATCCTTCCCTTATCCTACCTCGAGTTCAAGCACCCAAGGTTCGGTCTAAGCGCTCCGGACCTTCAACCATGTCTGGATCCAACCTTCAAGGCCGGTGGATGGCCTCTTCCGTCACAGAGGAGGACATCAAGAAGCTTAGGGAGGCTAGGTATCTAACCACCGAAATCCCGCACAGGCTGCCCGCTCAGGGGCAGGTCATCCCCACTCCTGAACCCAATGAGAGTGTTGTATTTGTTTCCCACTTCCTCCAACACTACTAGGAAAAAAGGGCTATAGATGGAAATGACACTAATGGCGCACCAGACAAGTGGTGCGCCATTAGTATGTACTAATGGCGCACCACCCTCTGATGCGCCATTAGTGTTGAAACTACTAATGGCGCACCCTGACCACGGTGCGCCATTAGTACCAAATTTTTTTTTGAACTAGTGCGCCTGTCCAAACATACTAATGGCGCATCCCCTGGTGGTGCGCCATTACTAGTTGTAACTAGTAATGGCGCACCATCCAGAAGGTGCGCCACTAATGTTATTTTTTTTATTATTGCTTTTATTCCTTTTTTTGCAAAAGTTCTAATGGCGCACCGCCAGGGGGTGCGCCATTAGTAACCTGGATTACTAATGGCGCATTTGTTGCTGGTGCGCCATTAGTAAGTGGGCAACAACAAGATATTTTGGACAGCCTCTCCTCCCACACTCACTTTCTCCCCACTTCATTCTCTACACCGCCTCCTCCTTGTCTCGGGTGCCTCCTCTTTTTCACCTCATTTCCACCATAGATTCATTCAAATTAAGTGGTTAAGTTACCTTGTTTTGCTAGGTAAGTAAGGGGGGAAGCTATATTTATGTTGTTCTCCCTACAAACAATGTGCACATGCACTTTTTATGGCCTAGCTAGATCTATGTATGTTCGTGGTGTTGTATATGTTTGTGGTGTTGCATATGTGTTTGTGTTTGGAGGTGTACCGGTATTTGAAATGCGATAGTTGCCAATATTTTGCCGGAATGTTGATTCATTTCCGTTTCGGCGAGAATTTTGGCATTAAGCATTCTTTTTGGTCCTATTTTTAGGGAAAGTCATGCCAAATTTTTTCTTGGTTCTAAACTATCGTTTTGCTCTACCCCGCAGGCGACCATGGTCCGCACGATGACCGAAGGCATCGTGAATAGGTTTTTGAGGTCCGCGAAGGCCGAGATGCTTCAAAAGAACGAGACAGAGATAAGATGTCCGTGTCGAAGATGCAAGCTGAATAGCCTTATTGCGGACCCGGATTCCGGGCAGGTGCGGGACCACCTGCTCTTGCGTGGTTTCATGGATGGCTATCGGTGGCAAGGTGATGAAGATGACTACGAAGTCGTCCATGGGGGCCGGGCAAGAAATGAGGAAGGGCAGCAAGACAACCACCGCGGCTCGGGGGGGCGAGAAGACGAAGAATCCCCAGGAGATGATCACGACGGTGATGCTGTACACAGTCATCATGTAGAAGATGCAGGACATGATGATGATGCCGGCGGAGCAGACGACGTTGGACCATCGATGGGCTGGGTGCAGGACCCTCATATTCAAGAGCTGCTTCTCAAGCAGACGGATAACGCAAGAGCTGCCGCCCGAGAGAAAGCCAAGATGGATCAACTTGAGTTAGACGCGGTTACTCCGTTGTATGAAGGATGCAGGCCCGAGGATACCCGCCTGAAAGTAACGCTCATAGCTCTGGAGATGAAGGTAAAACACAAAATGACCGACGCATGCTTCGACGAGAACATGTCATTCTGGCACGAACGTCTTCCCAAGGGGAACAAGTGCCCGACCAGTTTGGAGGAGGCGAAGAAAATCGTGTGTCCTCTGGATTTACCGCACGTGAAATACCATGTGTGCATGAACAATTGCATCATTTATTGGGACGAGCACGCGGAGTCTACAATATGTCCGGTGTGCGGTGTCACTCGATACAAGAAGAGGAAGAAAGCTCCTCGAAAAGTGGTGTGGTACTTTCCGATCACTCCTCGTCTGCAGCGATATTTCGCGGATCCTAAGGTAGCAAAGCTCCTGCGTTGGCACGCAGATAGGGAGGTGAAGAAGCGAGAAGATGACGCAAATGATCCGGAGATAGATAAAAAAGACAAGATGCTGAGTCACCCTAAGGATGCGAGCCAGTGGAAAGCATTGAACTTCGAATACCCAGAATTTGGGAACGATCCAAGGAACATCGTGCTGGGCGCGAGCACCGATGGAGTCAATCCGTTTGGCAGCCAGAGAAGCACACATAGCACCTGGCCTGTGTTTGTGTGGATGTACAACCTTCCCCCCTGGTTGTGCATGAAGAGGAAGTACATTCACATGAGTATGCTAATTGAAGGGCCGAAACAACCAGGGAACGACATCAATCTGTATCTGGGGCTGCTGAAAGAGGAGCTTGACACGCTGTGGAAAACGCCAGCCAATACGTGGGACGCCGCAGAGAAAGAATATTTCCCTATGAGAGCCGCACTGCTCATGACGGTGCACGACTATCTCGGTTACGGATATCTTGCGGGGCAGGTAGTCCACGGATTTTCTGGATGCGTAAGGTGCATGGATGACACAACGTATCGCCAGCTAGATAGAGATCCCGGGTCTTCGAAAACCGTGTTCATGGGACATCGAAGGTGGCTTCACGACGATGACCCGTGGAGGAAACGCAAGGATCTGTTCAATGGTGAAACCGAACCCCGAAAACGCCCGTGTACGAGGAGCGGCGAGGAAATAGACAAGCTGTTGAAAAATTGGAAAGACTGCCCACTGCCAGGAAAGAAGCAAAAGGCGCCAGAGCCGGGAAAGAAGCGAAAGGCGCCAGAGCCGCTGCTGAAGGTATGGAAAACGAGGTCTGTTTTCTGGGACTTGCCGTACTGGAAGATCCACCGTGTGCCTCACAGCCTTGATGTCATGCATATCACGAAGAACGTGTGCGAGAGTCTGCTTGGTACCCTGCTCAACATGCCAGAGAGGACCAAAGATGGGCCGAAAGCAAGGGCAGACTTGAAATCAATGGGCATCATGCAGGAGCTTCACGCTATATATGATGACGATGATGATGATGATGATGATGATGATGATGATGATGAGGCGAAGCAGGACACAGAAAGTCGTCGCAAAGGCTTAAAGGCCAAGAAGACCGGAAATGACTACCCTCCCGCGTGCTTCACTCTAAGTCAGGAGGAGATCGAGCAGTTTTTCACCTGCCTCCTAGGAGTAAAACTTCCTTACGATTACGCGGGGAAGATAAGCAGATACCTAGACCCAGCGAAGCAGAAGTTCAACGGGATGAAGTCTCACGACTGTCACGTGCTGATGACGCAGATACTTCCAGTTGCAATCCGTGGGATCATGGACGCGCACGTCCGTGAAACGCTATTTGGCCTATGCAACTTCTTCGACGTCATCTCTCGGAAGTCGATTGGCGTGAGGCAACTCAGAAGGCTATAGGAAGAGATCGTGGTGATACTATGCGAGCTTGAGATGTACTTCCCGCCCGCATTCTTCGACGTTATGGTGCATCTGCTGGTCCATATAGTGGAGGATATCATCCAACTCGGGCCGACGTTCCTGCACAGCATGATGCCGTTCGAAAGGATGAATGGTGTCATCAAAGGATACGTTCGCAACATGTCACGTCCAGAAGGAAGCATAGCCAGGGGCTTTCTGACCGAAGAGTGCATCTCCTACTGCACGAATTATCTAGGCATCGAGAACCCCGTTGGTCTGCCTGTCAACAGGCACCTCGGCAGGCTCGCTGGATGGGGTCACTGTGAGGGTCGCCGCGAAATGCATGTCGACTTCGAGGGTCGACTCACCGACTTTGAAAGAGCAAACCTAGTCGCGCTACAACACATAGACGTGGTCGATCCTTGGGTGGTAGAGCACAAAACCTTTATTAAGAAGACGTACAATGACCGAGGCCAACAGAGGACGGACGGAGATATACTCAAAGAGCACAACTCATGTTTCACGCGTTGGTTCAAGCAGAAGCTTCTGTCGTACCCTTTACATGAGGATTCTTCCGCGGAAGAACAACTCATATTCGCCTTGTCACAGGGCGCCGAGCACAACCTGATGACCTATGAGGCGTACGATATCAACGGCTACACATTCTACACCGAGGCCAAGGACATGAAGAGCGATGTTTATCAGAACTCCGGGGTAACGATGGAATCCTACACCGGTAACGACAAGGACAGATACTACGGAAGGATCGAGGAGATCTGGGAGCTGAGCTACGCTGGAGAGAAGGTCCCGATGTTCCGTGTTAGATGGGCCAAGAACGTCATAAAAGAAGACCGGTATTTCACCACCATGGTTATACCCGAAGCCAAATCCAAGACCGCGGGCGCAAACGTCACCGCGAAAAATGAGCCATGGGTACTGGCTTCCCAAGTCGACCAATGCTTCTTCATTACCGACCCGCCAAAGCCCAGTCGTGTTGTCGTGAGGAGAGGCAAAAGGAAGATCATCGGAATGGATGGAGTAGCCAATGAGCAAGACTTCGACAAGTACGGCGACCCGAGGATCGAACATGACGACGATGATGAAGTAGCAGCATACACCACAAGAAGAAGTAGGACCACCCTACCTAAAGGACGTCCGTTCCACAGAAGAACTCCATATGCGAAAAAGAAGGGCAAGAAGATTGTGAACAGATAGCTAGCTAAGATCGATTGTATTTAAATCGTAGCCTTCATTTCTCGATTGTATTTCATGGGTACTTTTTGAACTATCATGAATACTTTTAAATTTCATGGACACTAGATCTCGATCCCGGCCCCCTCCATCTCGACCGCTATCCCACCTCGCCAGATCCGGTTCCCCTCGCCGCCGAGCACCCCCCCAGTCCACCGGCCGCCGCCGCCGACCCCCCGCACCCTCGATTCCCCTACTCAACCGCCGCCGCCGACCCCCCGCACCCCGCGCACCGTCTTATAAAAAATAAGTATCAAACAGCTTTTTAAATGCTACTGTCTTATAAAAAAATATTACTGTTATTATTTAAACAAGTTTGAACATATTTAAACACAAATAAGTATGAAACAGCTTTTTAAATGCTAAAAAAAATTGTGGAGCCTGGGAGTCGAACCCAGGACCTCCTGGTGTGAGAACTGGCTGCTGACTAATCGAGCTAGTAGAGGGGACTTGATGTGGATCAGTTCTGGTGGTACATAACCTGTTGGCTCGAGTTGAAATAAAAAAAAATACTAATGGCGCACCACGGTGAGGTGCGCCATTAGTATGGACATGCTAATGGCGCACCACGGTGAGGTGCGCCATTAGTATTGTGCCCCTTCGCCCGATCCCCCTTCCCTCTCCCCCTTCGCCCGATCCCCCCTTTCCCTCTCCCCCTCGCCAGTTCCCTCTCCCTCTCGATACACCGCCGCCGCCGCCGCTGCCCTGACCCTCCCCCTCGCCCTCGCCCTCGCCCTCTCCCTCCCTCGCCCTCTCCTCGCCTTCCCTCTCCCTCGCCCTCTCCCTCGCCCTAGATCCCCTTCCCC
>NC_041385.1:46082595-46101636 GCF_002162155.2 Triticum dicoccoides
CTGCCCCGCCACCTCGACTCTGCCCCACCGCCTCGACGCGACCCCGCCGCCCGGACGCCGCCCCGTCCACACCACCGTCGCAGGAGCACCACCACCACCACCCGTCGCCGGAGCATCCTTATCCTCTCCGACCGCCTCCTCCACCCCGGCCCACTCCTCCAAGGTAAGCTACTGTTCTGCATTAGAGAAGTTAAGGGGAGTTAGAATATTCTGCTGTTAGATTTGATCGGTTTCTACCAATTTATAGCTGAACTAGCCTAAGGCTTAAGTAAAATGCTACTGTTTGATTCTCTCTGAAGAAGTAAATTACGTGAAATACCAAGCAAACAACTTATTACTTCTGCAGACAAGAGTTAGGTTAGGGCTTGATGGAATGCTGTTTAGGGCTTTAGGCTACTTCATAAGTGTTATTTAGTATAGTGTGTGCATACAAAATTCCAGCAAATATCATAGATATATGATATATCATGTTCCAACAAATATCAAACATATATGATGTATCTGTCTAAAAATGAAAGGAACTCCCTGCCTTGCAAAAGAAAGTGTAGTATTTCTGCCATTCTGTTTGGTACTTTGTAAGTAGAGATCACATATGTTTTCATATTTCATTTCAAAGGAACTATTTGGTTCAGTCCTCACATCATAATATTCCACAAATTATGCCTACGCAGATTGCCTATTTTCTTGTATTTTGTACGATCTTCATTTATTTATTTATGTTTAAGGGAGTAAGATATTTTATTTACCGTTCACCTTATATTGCTTCATGTGAAATTTGAAAATGCGACTCGGTCATCTTCACACACAGAACAATACAAATAAAATAAAAAAAATCAATCCATCTTAACAAAATTATGGAGCTATATTTTGATTAGTACAAAATTTCGTTCCTGCGTGCACTGGGCCCAGACATGCCAGACCTAGGTCAAAAATCTGCTTCATTGTAGGCTAAGGGACAACTCAGATGAGTAAGGTACATATCATATTCCTGGGGAGATAATCTTGACAGAGCTGCCATGGTGGAAGACCAGGCAACATCTGTCAACCAAGGGATCGGATGTATTTATCTTCATCGTCCCAAACTCCCAAATCAAACCAAAAGCAAGGCAAAATTAACAGAAACCACCAAAAGGGAACTGACAAGATGCTATGCATAGATCTTAAAGAAACAGAATTAAACAATGAAGCTCAATAGTTATTTCACAAGACACTAGCCATGATCTCTACTTGTTTGAACAGAATGGAGTGAATCAGAACAAAGTATATGTAATATTCACAGAGGCCTAGACCAGCTTCTCGGCACAACTAAACAAAGCTGCACCATGAGTACCCATGTAAAAGCCTCATCATAAGTACCTGTCACATTTCATCATTTTCATCTCCATTCCACTAGACATAACAAAGCTAGGGCAAGAGCAAAACATCATGTTTACAAAGGCAGTAATCCTGAGGACCGAGTTTGCAGTGCTAGACCATGCACCATGATGTGTAGGCATGCAAAAATCATTTATGCAACTATAAGAGTACCAACCAGATTACACAAATCATTTTTTCTTCAGAAGTGTGTCATAATTTCCCTATCCTAATTGTTGTTTTGATTCAGAAATGATGATTTGCTACAAGCAGTGCATGCATGCCTTTTTTCTTCTTCATTTTTAGTAAAGTGCTCTGTTCTGGGTCATGGACTTTGTGCCATGGACCAGTGCATGCATGCATGCTGCTGCTGCTGTACTACTTGTCAAGTGATGCTGCTGCTGCTATCTGCGAGCTGCTGCTAGTTGTGATTTTGTCAAGTGATGCTGCTGCTACTTGTGATCTTCTAAAATGACCCCTTTCTCCTCAAACGTTGATTAATTTCCGTTTCGGTTGAGAAATGGGGCACTCCAAGGTCAAGAAAATTAGCAAAGGTCATGCCCAATTTTCTTGACCTAGAAGGTGCCCGATTCTCAACCGAAATAAAAATTAATTTGCTTTGGTGGTTGGATTAGTTTAGTATTTTTTGTCCATATAATACTATTTTGTTGCTTCATATATACTTGTACTGCTCCTGCTGTTAGTGTACAGTAGAATAAGAATTACTCCTACGAAGGAGTACAATGTTGATTGCTTGCTTGCTTACATATGTGATTAATTAATTAATGGCCAAGATGTCTTGGAGCCTAGTCTACAACGTTGATTACTCTGCTCTGTTGCAAACGCGTAGAGCATACTTGCGCCGGCAAGCAACTGGTTTGAGAATACTCATACTTTTTCTATTTATTTAACCGTCACTTGTTGCAACTAGTAATGTTATAATAAAACTGTTAATGATGCTATTTACCATTAAAAACGCCTTCTGGTTGTCTTTGGACTTTGGTTGTAGTATAGGACCTTGTATTCGGCGGGCAAACAATAATTGAGAATAGTATATATCGTGCTGCTTTTGGTCTTGATAATGTTTCTCGTGTGGCATTGATCGACAAGTAACAGTTTGCCCGGTCACAATTGCAACAAAGGGAAGCGACACAAAAAATTGTTACATGAAAATGGATCGGATAGACATGTCTGTGCGGGTAGCGAACTGATGGATATCCTTGGTTGTATACATCTTATTCAGCTCGCAACCAATAACCGCGGAATGGTTTGACAAATGTATTATGCTCTTTCTTGTCTCGATAATGTGTCTTGGGGTCATATCGAGCTAAACTTTAATAGTATACTCATAGCAAATGCCTCGTCATTTCACGTGGTGTTGAGTCAAGAAATAACGTACCGGGCGGCTGAATACGAGCATGCGGTGTGTCCTCTCGACCCGTCGACCCCCTTTTCCAGTTTTCCTTACCCTTTAGCTCAACATCAATTCGACCACAAAAACAAGAACAAAAAGTGTTGCATATGAACAAAAATAGTATTCTTATTCTTTAGTGGTTGGATTATCATGCAACAATGCCTTCAAGATCCAAGGCAATATCACAAACATCATAGGCAATTTGACCAAACTCACAACCTTGTATCTTTGCAGCAACCAACTTTCTAGACACACCCCTCAAGAACTAGGTTACCCTGAGAACGTGGACTTGGACCTTAGCAACAACACACTAACAGGTTCTATCCCAAAACACCTAGGCAATATCACAAACATCTCTCAATTGTTCCTTGACAATAACCAACTTTTTGGCGACATTCCTCGAGAATTAGGTTATTTGGTCAACTTAGAGATCTTGTTCCTTGACAATAACCAAATTTTTGACCAAACTTTGTTTCTATTTAGAGAGAAACATGGCCCACAACGATGAGGCCGGGGGTTCGGGCGGCAAGGCATTCTGGGAGCTGTCCCAGGAGATGGAGGAACAACCTCACTTCTATGAGGACGCCGCCTTCCCCACCGATCCTAATACCACGGATGGTGCCGCCGAGGATGACCACACTAATGCCACCACTGATGGTGCCGCCGAGGATGCCACCACTGATGATGGCCGCGCACGCATAGATGGCAGCCAACCGAAGAGGCAACGGAAGGACCGGCGCCCGATCGTGCTCCGCACCCTCAAGGAGGAAGTTACTGAAGTGGACTCCAACGGGAATCCAACGGCGCCCGAACGAATAGTCAAGGGGTACTCGCTTCAGCTCGGGTGCATTGTCCGGAGCACCATCTCGATCAACACCGAGAACCTGAGGCATCCTGACCGAGGGAATTTGCGCCACCTCCTCTTCACGAAGCTGCACGAACGATACAAGTTCCCCGCTGAATTTGAAAACACAAGCCTCAAAGGGAATAAAGTGAACAATGCTGCCCTCACGAAGATGAGCAAGGCCCTGTCTACTTGGAAAAGCAATGTGAAGAGAATGATCGAGAAAGGTGAGAGTTATCAGAAGATCAAGGAGAAAAATCCTTCGATCACCGAAGATGACTACAACGACTTCAAGATCAATTGCTCGAGCACAGCAAGCTCCCAATCAAGTGAGTGGGGGAAACAAATGCGGGAGCTGAACATAGGGGAACACACACTCGGTCCCGGCGGTTACAGAGTGGCGGAGCCTATATGGGACAAGGAGGAGGCGGACCGTGCCGAGCAAGGCCTACCGCCCCTCTTCGATAAAAACGGTGACAAGCAGACCAGGAACTTTGTTAGGGCCCGGTACAAGAAGGACCCGAAAACAAAGGAGCTTACCATGGATCCGAAGACCAGGCAGCTTGAGCTTGTTCTGGTAAGGAATACACCCCCGCGTAATTAGCTCCATATGGTTGCATTCTAATTAATGAAGCCAAATTTCTAAATGGTTCACATTCCTTCCGCAGGCGACTGAAAGCAGTAGCGCGGGGTCGACTAAGAGCAACCCTTGGGACACCACTCTAAATAGGGGGTTGACTGTAATGAAGAACAAGGATAAGCTCAGTAAGCCGATGTCAGCTGGTCGTGTGGCCGGCAAAGGCTTGTCGACAAAATGGGAGTCATACTATACCGCTGGTGTGCGGAAGGAGAAAAAGACCAGCTCGGAAAGCCAGGCGCGAGAGGTTCAAGAACTCAAGGCACAGGTGGCGCGGATTCTGGAGATTGTCCAAGAGCAAGTGGAACAACGACTCGGAGCGACGATCACCACCCTTGTGCCTACCTTGATCTCGGGGTTGAGTGCGTGGATTGCGGGCGGCCAACAGGGGACGCCCCCGATTCCTAGCTTCACACCCAGCAACTCGCATAATGCGATGGCGGGGCCATTGGTGCCTCCGGTGGAGGCGGCATTGGTGTCTCCGACGCCGGCACGGGAGCTTAATGCACCCGGGTGTACGCCGGCCGGCACCTCTTCAGCAAGCGGCCCCTCCGTCAACTGCACGCCCGCCGTTGGCGGTGCCTCGACATTAGCCGAGCTCGACGCCATCATCACGGTAACTAATTAAGCCTCTCTCGGCCGAGGACTTCATCTCCTTGCCTTTGACTGGGCATCCCTGACGCCCTACATGTTTTCGCAGGGCGCCGCTGATGTTCCGTGTACTCTCCTCCACTTCGTGAAGAACGAGTTGGTCGATGTCGCCAAGGGCAAAATCGTTCAACCGGGAAACCCCTTGTTCCACGGTACCCAGATGCCACCCAACTTGTTTAGGGTTCAACTGGTTTGGGTGCTGCCAGGCTGCGACGACTTGTTACCTCCGATTCGACCCGTCGGGGCCGACGATGAAGACGTGATGACCCTCAGCGCCTGCCTGAGCTGGCCCCTGCTTTGGCCGAAGAGCCAGATTCGTTTGGGGGCGGGGGACACCACCCCAAAGACAACACCGCCAGTCGTGCCGGCGCCAAGTCGGCCCCATGGCAAGACCGCTGTAACGGTGCCGGACATCCCTATGCCACTGGATCCAAACATGCATATGGCACAGGATCAGAACGACGACGACGATGACGATGATACATTTGGCAACGTCGATCAGTACTTTGCCGAGCATGGGTACGATGGCGACTTCATGGGGCCTCCTTCTCAAGAACCAAACCCAACAAAAGACGTGTGCGATCTAGCTCGTACCGAGGAGAAGCCAAGTTGCAACAGGCGCCGTCTGGCGTTCAGCTCTCAGGAGACGCCTCCAGCTGCCGACTTCACCGAACCTCAGATAGGCGAGGTGCGAAATATTATCAGCCCCAACACACTCAAGAAGGCGGTCTGTGAGCAGAACTCGGTCCCATTACAGGAGAAGAAGAAGGCACGCAAAAGAAAGACTAAGAAGGGTGCGAGCCAGCCGGCACCGAGTACGATCCGTGCTCAGGACGGGCCACCTTCACCGCAGGATATCTCGAGGAGGGTGCATGTGGCAGGTAGGGCGATGCTACCAACAAATATGCTCAATGCTGCAACCGGTGCTATGCGGAGTCTGCATGACAGTGTTCTTGCTTTGGAGAAGCGGCGTCTCAGGGAGAAGGATGTGGCATACCCGGTTTTCGCGGCCAAGGTGCCAGAGGGCAAGGGCTTTGTGGATAACTCCATCGGGCGTACGATCGTCCTGCGTTTTGATGACATCCACGCTATGTTGAACCTTCATCCGCTGCACTACACCTTCGTTCGGCTATTTTCGCTGAGTATGGAGATGCGGATCATTCGCGACAAGACCCCGGACATCGTGATAGTCGACCCCTTCTACATGCGTGCCAAGATCTTGGGCAGCGCTGGGGACCGGCAAGTCGCGAGTTCTTACCTCGAAGGCGTCATTCTGGCAAACCAAGATAAGGATAACTTCCTCATGCCTTACTTTCCCGAGTAAGTCCTCCCCTCAACCGGCCCGTAACATATGAATTCTTACATTTCGATCGTTTTTCTTTTAACATTCCGTGTTTTCTGCAGTGACACACGTTGCACGCTCATCCTCCTAAGCCCCAAAAATTCCATGGCCATGTATTTCGACCCGGACCGTCAGTCGAACGTAGACTACACAAATGTCAAGAAGGTTCTTGATGATGTTCTCCCCGGCTACGCCCAATCTGGAGGCACCTTCACCAGGCCTATTCGTAAGTACGGCAAGCACGTGTTCTCCCACAATACGACGTTTTGCTGCGTCAAGCAGCCACCTGGCGGTCAGAAGGGTGCCTACTACGCCATCCATCACATGCGGGCGATCGTACGGGACCATCATCAACTTCTGCTACCGAGTAAACTCAAAGATTGGGCCACGAGCGTGTCGGCAATCCACGACGCGGACCTCCGACAAGAATTCTTTCGCATCCAGTCGGAGTTTGCGGAAATCATCCATCAAGATGTCCTTCGTACCTCGGGGCAGTTCTACCTCAGAAATCAACCGTCCAACAGTGACATCGACACAATGCTACAAATGCAGGATGACAACGCCCGTTCTTTCATGACTCCCACGATAGACGGCGGCTTCATCCACGCTCCGGTCCCTTGAGTCGAGTTGTCTAGTTCTGAAACATCGATTGGCTCATGTTGTAATTAAACTTTAATGAACTTGTAGTATGTCTCTTTGGTTTCGAGAGTCGTTCAACTTAGATGTAATCGATGCTATGAATGTCTTGCTTTTCTCTTCCGATCGTTCTGTTGCATAATTATATATTGCTTATGTATTGTCTGTGAATTGGTACTAACGTTTCGTTTGGCTAGTGCATAGCGATGCCGACGTATGTTGTGTAGAAGGGTAAGGTTCCCGGAGTCTACGATGACTGGGAGGAGTGTCAGAGACAGGTTCACCGATTCAGCGGTAACAGTTACAAAGGGTACACCACTAGGGCCGAGGCCGAATCTAGATACGCCCGCTATCTAGCGGGAGAGGGGAGGGAGCGTTGGAGGAACCGGATGAAGACGAGTTTCATCGTGATGATGCTCATCGTGATGACCGCAGCTCTCTTCTATGTGATGGTAGTTTAGATGATCAATATCGACTTGTAATGTGAAGACAAACTCGCTACTCGCGGTCTCGAGACTTGTAATATAATGTTCTATCTTTGTTCGGTCTTTTTAATTCGGAGACTAATATGATGAATTGTATTCGGAGACTTATATGATGAATTGTATTCAAAGACTAATCTTCTATTGTATTCGATGAATCTGTTGTTGATGTGTGCTGTCTATATTTTGTCAAACTATACATTTTGTAACCTGTGCAAAAAACAGAAAATAAAAAGATAAAAAAAACCTAATATTCATACTAATGGCGCATCACAGGACAGTGCGCCATTAGTATGACAGTGCATACTAATGGCGCATCACTGGGTAGTGCGCCATTAGTATGCCGCGGTTACTAATGGCGCATCCAGTGGTGGTGCGCCATTAGTATGCCAAAGCACCTGGGTATACATGGCCCCTGGGAGGCATACTAATGGCGCACGCTGGCCTATACTAATGGCGCACCCGCGGTGCGCCATTAGTATACCAGATACTAATGGCGCACCAGGTGGTGCGCCATTAGTAAAAATTACTAATGGCGTGCTGTTAATGGCACACCACAGATGCGCCATTAATGGCCATATTAGGTGCGCCATTAGTAGGGGTTTTTCTAGTAGTGCAAGGGCTAGGCTTTAGTCTTGATCCCTTTTTTAGAGGGATCATGTTCTAATACGGGCTAGATTTCCATGATGTAGCTCCAATTTCCATCCTTCACATCTCGTCGTTTATCGTCGTGTGTGAGGCATTTCTCCACATTGCCCCACACTTCAGCTTATGGCTCAAGACCTTCAATGTGAAGCCGAAGATGATCGTCGGGCGACACACGGAGTGCGGAGGCACTATAACAAGCAAAGGTGCCGACGCCCTATGGCCGAAGTGTTCCTTCCTGGAGGTGCCCGACCTATGGCAATGGGAGTGGTTTTACGCAATTGCACCCAGGGGTACAAAGCGGGCTGCTGCCCCAGCCTTCCGTTCTGCCCCTCCGCCCCAACTAGCATCATGGGTCAACAAAGGGCTGTACTCGGGGCCAGTTAATGACGTGCCGACATTGCAAAGCCGCATATGAGATCTCCTTGAGAGGGATGTCAGTCTTGTCAAAGTAATTCAAGTAATGCTAGTTCATCGGGTCCTGCCATGCCAACGTCGATCTCTGCGTATGTGGGAGTTCAACCCGAAAGGACCGCGAACTATTCAACACTTCTTCGGCGTGATGCTCGAAGGGATGTATCGATTATTCTTTGGATCACGAATAAAGTGTCCAGACAGCACTGAGGATGCGGGTCTGAACTGCAACCATCCAGATACCCAAGTAAGTAACTCCATGACCGAACATGTTGTTTATTATATTTGTCACAACATCATTTTGAAAAATCACCCTCGGCCAGGACTAGATAAGAAAGGCGGAGAGGATCAGGTGTTCGGCCCTTCTTCCCAAAGGCTCGCGGGATCCCATACTAACCAGGATGCTGGCTTGCGCATCGTATCAAGTGCCATCAAGAGAAGATGAGGGTAGGAATAGAGAAGGAGGGTGATCGGGGAGGTGAATCTAAAATCCCCCCTCCCCACGGGATGAAAAGGACAGGCCCTGAAGACTTGGAAATGGAGGTTTCGAAACAAGGGAAGAAACCTTCACCAGGGGGCCCTGCCCCGGAGGGCGTCCTTACCGCACAGCACCCACAAGGGGGCCAGCCATCAACCGAGCCGTAAGTGAATGAAGGCAGTTTGGTAAATATATCCTGCTTTTTCTTTGAGAATAACAACTGAGACATATGGTTTGCAGTACGACTAGTAGCCCTTCTCCACAAAGATCGTCTTTGAGGGATTTTCTTCCAGAAATGATGGAGAGCGAAACGCCTCCCCCTGCTTCCCTGCCTCGTGAGACAGACAACCCTAAGGTGTCGTCACGGAGAATTTCCCCTGATCCGGAAAGGCCAGAAGGTAACTCTTTGGCTGCCCGAAGTCCGGGGTTCTTGGATCCTTAGGAGAGTAGCAGAAAAAGCCCGGGACTATCCGATGTACAACCAGACACATTGATGGATCTTTTGGAGCAAGCGTCTATCTCAGAAGCACATCGTACCTTAATGGGTATGGTGGTTGAGAGAATCTCACCCACCAAAGCGGGTTGAATGAAGCTTTTACGAGCCTACTAAGATGCTTGGAGGTATGCAAAGTAATATATATATATATATATTTGACTGTACCGCACACGTTAGGTGTGCTCTGTATAGATAGTAGCCCTTGAGACTCTGGTTGCCATCCAGAGGCGGCAAGAAGAGGATCATAGTCTCAGGTAATGATAGCGCTACTTTCATGCGCAGGCGAATGAGGGTCCGGCGGCTGACCGGACTGCTGATTTTGCTGAATTGAGGCGGCAGCTTGACGTGGCTGATGGGGACATCACACTTATGAACAACCGGCTTGATGGGGCACAGGGTGTGCATATTCGGGTGGTCAGCAAATATTAAGAGGAGCATGATGCTAGTATCTATAATATGATTTGACTGCAGATGGAGTTGCCGCTGTGGAGACCCTTCGGGCAGAACTTGCCGGAGCCAAGGAACAAGCCAGGAGAAGTTATGTGGCCGCCCTGAAGGCGGTCAAAGAGTTAAAAGCCGAATAGGCTGGTCATCGCCAGAGCGAAGAGAAGATAGCCAACATGGCTCTTGAGCTGCAAAATGCCGCCAGCCGATATGAGCTCCTCGAAAGGGAAAGCCAAGCAAAGACGGCTGACCTAAAGAAGGCCTTGGAAGCAGCCAAGGAAACTCACTCTGAAATCAGAGCAGCGTGGGAGGAGCTTCGTCAAGCCGGAGATATCGCGGCTAGGAAGCCCTTTTTGTTGCGGATGAAGTTCGGTGATCCGAAGTATGCCCCTCTTGATCAACTATGGAGTTCTGCAGATGCATACTTGGATTTAGCAAAGAGTGATGCTAATGCAACCGAGTATTTCAAAGATCAGAAAGACCATGAGGTGCAAAGATTGTTCTGGTTGTAGTTCAGTAATCCAAGGCGTCTGCTACTGTTGAATGAGCAAATGGCCGAGTGGGATGAGCTCCATAGGTTGTCCGGGCTTGCCATGAAGGCTGTCGTGGATCATCTGTGGCCGAAGGAACCAAGTCCGGAGAGTTATTTTAGTTTGGTGCAACGATTTCTTCGTGTTGTGCCGCATATCAACGCTGCTAAGAGGTCGGCGTGCATAGAGGGTGCACGGATGGCTCTTGCCTGTGTTAAGACATATTGGGCAAAGATGGAGGCCACCAATATTGCAACCAGGGGTCCGCCCGGAGGCCAGGACTCGCCTGAGCTCTATTTTGAAGAAGTCCTGGAAGGTGCCTGTTTAATAGAGGCCCAGTGCTCAAAGAGTATCATGTTCCAGTGACATGTATCTTGATTGTAAGAACAATGCTATTTTGATGATAAAGGTTGTATTTATACTTTTGCCTGTAAAGTATTATAGTGCCTCCTGTGCGGCCGTTTATGTATGTATGTATATAACCTGAAAGTTTGCAGTCGTCGGCTTCACCCCCACGCATACAAGGCAATCGAACTATATAGCTTTAACACTTTCACTTAGCCATAGGAGTTTGACGGTGGGGCTACTATATAGCCCCTGGTACTTCTGTGTTCATCCGAATATGGTGGGCATACATACGTGACCGGGGAAACCGGTCCTTCATTAATGCGGAGGAATCACGAGGATTCCGCTGGGTCATGGAGTGGTTGACCAGTCTCTCGCTTTATCATGACAGTCAGTTTTCGACTTTCTCTACTGAGGTGCTCATCCACATGAACCAGGGCACAATCGCAGTAGTTTTCCCGGTGCCAGCTTAGCCGATAGAGCAGAACGTAAGGTAGCAAAATACGGGAGCCGGGCAAACCCAACTATTGACCAAAGGCATGATTCGGAGCTGATGCATATAAGGCCAAACTCGCGACGCCGAACACTCCCGAAGGTATTCGGACTTTTAAATCATATACTGGGCTGAGTATCGCCCTCGATAATGATCCCTCAATTTCCGGATACGCGCATTAGTATGGCGTGATAGGAGAGCGGCTGTGATGAGAGCATAGTTCTCAAAAACACATTGGTTGCTGCCCTTGAAACGTCTATTTTAGATTGGCGAATAATAAACTTCCCAATAACACTGACCAAGAGGGCTTGGACCAACAAGAGATTAAAAAAAGGTTTACACAGGGTCTTAATCTAAAAACAAACCTTTGAACGGGGCCCTGCTGCACGTCTGCGCCTTTGTCTCTGTTGTGTCGTATCCTGGAAGGGTGTAGCACCAATGTCATCTGAAAAAAAGAAAAAGCCCAGGTGAAAGAGTCTGGTGTGACCGTGCAAAAAGTTTGTTACTCTTAATGAACCATTAGTTATTGAGTATAAATAGGATACAGCCGAACTATGGATTCTTTTCGTGCGGGCAGCCCGTAGCACCGCATATGGGGGTATAACCGTTTAGTCAAGCTCAGGTTTATCTAGACTGCTACATATAGTGGTGCGACAAACACGTCTAGTCCTGTCTGTGGTCTTGATGACCGATTAGATACTTGGGTTGGAGAGGCTGGTCAGTGGTTCGGCTGCTCGAGCCGCCACGTATTCTTCCGCACGCAGGGAGCGCTCTGTATTTCCGCTAATTGTGATGACGCCACATCTACCGGGCATCTTAAGCTTAAGATAAGAATAATGCGGAACTGCATTAAAACGAGTGAAGGCTGCTCTTCCGAGTAGTGCATGGTAGCCGCTTCAGAATGGAGGGATATCGAAGATTAGTTCTTCGCTTCAGAAGTTGTCGGGGGAAGCGAATACAACCTCTAGTGTTAGAGAGGCCGTGCAACGGGCCTCTACGCCTGGTATTACTCCTTTAAAGGTGGTATTACTTAGGCTGATTCTTGACGGGTCTATCCCCATCTTGCGGACAGTGTCCTGATATATATGATTAAGACTGCTGCCGCCGTCCATGAGGACTCGACTGAGATGGTATCCGTCGATTATTGGGTCAAGCACCAAGGGAGGCAAACCTCCATGTCGGATACTAGTCGGATGATCCATGCGATCGAAAGTGATCGGGCAGGCCGACCATGGATTGAATTTGGGGGCGATGGGTTCTACAGTGTATACGTCTTGGAGTGCGCGTTTGTGCATCCTCTTTGGTATGTGTGTGGCATAAATCATGTTCACTGTTTTGAGCTCTGGTGGAAATTTTTTCTGTCCCCCAGTGTTTGGCTGGCGGTGCTCGTCCTCGTCTTCACTTGGCATCTCCCACCCCTTGTGTTCGGCGTTTAGCTTGCCGGCTTGCTTGAAGACCCAACTTTCTCTGTTGGTGTGATTTGCAGGTTTTTCGGGGGTGCCGTGCATCTGACATGATTTGTCTAGAATTTTGTTTAGGCTAGACGATCCATTTCTGCTGCCTTTAGATGTCTTTTTCCGTTGACCGGGTCGAGAGCCCCTGAATCCAGCGTTCACAGCCATGTTATCTGGGTTGTCTTCATTATTTCGACACTTGTTTTTATTGCGTCACGGCTTCCCATTGCCATCCCTGACTTCGGATGTGCCTGGGTCGCTGGTGCCGCTACGCGCCAACCAACTGTCCTCGCCCACGCAGAAGCGGGTCATGTGGCTTGTTAGGGTTGCCATTGTCCTTGATTTGTCCTGGCCGAGGTGTCTCGAGAGACATTCGTCCCGGATAGTGTGTTTGAAAGCTGCTAAGGCTTAGGCATCCGGGCAGTTGACGATTTGATTCTTCTTGGTGAGATTTTTGTTCCAAAGCTTACGGGCTAACTCTATGGGTTGTTGTATTATGTGACTTAAATCGTCTGCATCTGGAGGTCGGACATAGGTCCCTTGAAAGTTAGCCCTGAAAGCGTCCTCAAGTTCCTCTTTACTTCCAATTGAGTTTTCTGGGAGGCTTTTCAACCAGTGTTGAGTTGGTCCTTTCAACTTGAGGGGAAGGTATTTGATGGCGTGGAGGTCATCTCCGCGAGCCATGTGGATGTGAAGAATAAAGTCCTCAATCTAGACCGCAGGGTCTGTCGTTCCGTCATATGCCTCTATGTTTACGGGTTTAAATCCCTCTGGAAATTCATGATCCAGCACCTCATCGGTGAAGCACGGGGGGTGCACAGCACCCCGGTATTTAGATGTGTCATGGCATGCTTCCAACGGTTGTAGTGTTCGGTGTTGATTCCGAGCTGGTATTCGATCAGTATAGTCGTTTTGGTGGCCATGATCCTGTGCCAGAGCACGCCTCCTAGATCCATAGATGGACCTGACCCTACTGACTCTTTTGTCCAGATGCTCACGTAAATCGTGTGCTGACTTGTATGTGGCGTCATTAGCCGTCTTTTCGCGGCCATGTGGTGGTCGGTCCGGCAGATCGGCCGTATTGTTTTTCGGCGGGACCAGCTCTATGGCCTCGCCGTCGAATTCGAGCAGCAGCTTGCGCTTTGGGTAGCTCTTTGTGTGGCGATCGCCGCCGTATTTTTCGTCAGTGTCGAGCAATTTGTTCCATCTGTGGTTGAGTGTATCCTGCGCGGCCTTAAGCCTATTGCAGAGGTTCTCTTTTGCCAAGTGCTTTTCCTGGATGATGAATGCATCATCGTCTGGACTATTCTCCTCGACAGAGATAGGTTGATGAGTTTTACCCCCGTCCCCTGGCTCATCCTGCTCCGTCGCCGGGGCTATGGGGTCGTCTTTGTCTTTAGAGTCGTCCGGGGTATTATTCTTTCTTGTGTCGTTATTGTTGTTTTTGTTGTGGCAGGATTTAGAGCGGCGTCGTCGGCGCTTTGGTTGCTTCTCAAGAGGATTATCCTCCGTTGCATCCTTCTGTTCCTCACCATTGTTTACTTTGGGTGTGTCCACCATGTATATATCATATGATGAGGTGGTTGTCCAGCGCCCTGTGGGTGGTGGTTCCTGTTCTTCTCAGGCATCGAAGTCCTTACTGTCGATGTCTTCGGAGTCGGAATCAAGCATGTCGGTTGAGTCGTCGACAGTGGCTATTAAGTGGGTGGTGGGTGGGCAACGGATTTCTTCGTCGTCCGCTTCCCACTTAGTCCAGACATAGTTCAGTCAAGAGTCTCTAGACAGGGATAGAGATTTACATGAATTTAGCACGTCGCCCAAGGGCTAGTGCTGGAAGATATCCGCGGAGGTAAACTCCATGGTCGGTGCCCAATCAGATTCGATATGCATGGATGCACGCGGTCTGGAGCATACGACCGGAGACGAGTCCGAGGGTCCGATAACGCAGACATCATTGGAGGAGAAGTCCGCGTTCGGCTTTATTGCCGATGAGTGTGCAGCTTCTGTGGCGGGTTCTATCCACCTGTCCTCGGATGGCACGATCTGCTCCGGATCTAAGGCTGGGGCAGTGGTAGGTGCGTTCTCCTGAACACCGCCCGATGGCAGATCTAAATCATGCTCATCATGACAGTACAACGCACCTGTCATAGGCTCGAATCTGTCGAAGATCAAGTCTCCATGGACGTTGGCAGTGTAATTCAGGTTTCTAAACCTGACTTGATGTCCAGTGGCGTAGCTATCGATCTGCCCCATATGGCCAAGCGAGTTGGCCGGCACTGTGAAGCCGCCGAATACGAACATCTGTCCGGGGAGGAAAACCTCACCCTGGATCGCATCATTGTTGATGATTGAAGGAGCCATCAAGCCTTATCATGAGGACACAGTGGAACTCTCAATGCAAGCACCAATATCAGTGTCAAAACCGGCGGATCTCGGTAGGGGGTCCCGAACTGTGGGTCGAAGGCTAATGGTAACAGGAGGCGGGGGACACAATGTTTACCCAGGTTTGGGCCCTCTCGATGGAGGTAATACCCTACTTCATGCTTTATTGATCTTGATGATATGAGTATTACAAGAGCTGATCTACCACGAGATTGTAGAGGCTAAACCCTAGAAGCTAGCCTATGATTATGGTTGTTGTTGTCCTGCGGACTAAACCCTTCGCTTTATATAGACATAGAAGGGGGCTAGGGTTAGATAGTGTCGGTTACAGAGAAGGAAATCTACATATCCAAATTGCCAAGCTTGCCTTCCAGGCAAAGGAGAGTCCCACCCAGACACAGGATGAATTTTTCAATCTTGTATCTTCATAGTCCAACAGTCTGGTAAAAGCACATAGTCCGGCTGTCCGAGGACCCCCTAATCCAAGACTCCCTCATTCACCCCTACGGATCTTATGATGTTTCGTAGCATCAAAGTCTAGGTACTGCGTGGGTAAAATAGGATCATAGGGCAAAGGTGAAACACCCAAATCCCTTGCTAAATGTGTGAAATAAATTCCACCATAAAAATATCCACTACCAGAACTTTGTTGCAACCTACGTGCAACAATTGCTCCAAGATTATATCTTCTGTCACTAGTGAGTGCGGTGTGTATGAGGCTCAAGTCAGGAGCACAAAGTGTACTATAGTCTTGTTTGCCTACAATACATTTCCCATTAAATTATGCGAAGTACTGGATTGTGGGAAAATGAATGCTCTTTATTCTGCCTTGCGTCACTCCCCTAGACTCACCATAGCAAAGACTAGTCAAGAATATCTCAAATTCAGACCTTGGCGGTTCATCGAGCGAAATCCAGAATGGAATTTTGCAGTCGTGAGCGAATCTCTCTAAAGATATGGTAAATGGATTTTCATACAATTTAAATGAAACCCTAGACTCACGAGGATTGAATCTAAATCCTTTGGCAAATGATTCGGTGAGAGTGAGGTGTTGGTTGCACTTATCTGAAATGTAGGGACCAAGGTCGGCATTGTGAACATATTGCTCAAATTCCTCCTTAATTCCCACACTCACCATATAACCATTGCATGGCCATAAGCATGTTTTGGTGGCGGCATCTTGAATGGAACTTCCTCTTTGTTCAACATAAGACCGTCGAACGGAGCTGGTACTAGAAGATGCCTCTCAGGATCTCCTCCTCGAAGAAGTCCTTCCAAAGAAGTTCATAATGTTTGCGTACAATTTTCTGAAAATTTCCGGGTCACAAAAATTTGTTAACAAAACTTCACAAGATTTGTAGAAACTACTCATAGAGATGTATAGAGGCCATAACAAGCATTCAAACTACTTAGAACTCTAAGAATTCAACATGCAAGCTCATCTACAGCAGCACCAAGAATAGATAATTATTCACTATATAAACTACTAAAGCAAAACTAATTGGACACATGGAGGAGTCACATACCAAGCAACAATCCCTCGAAAAAGTTACGAAAATGGAGCTTCGAGCAAAGAGATCAAAATCGGCAGTTTCAGAGCAAGAACACGAGAGAGATAGCAATTGTGTATTTTTTTTCTGGAGGAATGTGGTGGTGTGGGAAGAATACATAAGTGAGGGGGGGCCACGTGGGGACCACAACCCACCAGGGTGCGCCTAGGGGTCCTGGCATGGCCAGGTGGGTTGTGCCCACCTGGTGCACCTCCCTCTGGTATTATTTGCACCAGAAATCCATAAATATTCAAAAAAAATCGTATTAAATTTTCAGAGCATTATGAGAACTTTTATTTTGGATCATTTTTTATTGGACGGGAATCTCAAAAAACACACAAGGCATGGCATTTTATTGTATTTAACTAAAAAACAGAAAACAAAAGGTAGAGACAGAAGGTAGTGCTCACTAAATTCATCAACTTCATACCTCTAAAAAATGATCCATTAATTAGGTTGATCAAGTCTTATTAACAACCATTTTCGATTAGCATGAATCCGAAGAACTTTCGTAAATCACTAAGTTACCTTGCCGGGGATATGAATGTCCCCAACAATAAGCATTTCATATTTATTTTTAACAGTAGGTACAGGTAGCTGAAAACTTCCAATAGTGATTGTCGGAGATTTTTCAATAACATTAATACCATTCACTTGGAATTGTTTCTTCGGAATGTGGATCGTATGCTCATTACCATTGATATGAAAAGCGACCTTGCTTTTATTGCAATCGATAATAGCCCCTGCAGTATTCAAGAAGGGTCTACCAAGGATAATCGACATGTTGTCATCCTCGGGCATCTCAAGTATAACAAAGTCAATCAAAATAGTAACATTAGCAACAACAACAGGCACATCCTCACAAATACCGATAGGTATGGCAATCGATTTTTTAGCCATTTGCAAAGATATTTTAGTAGGTGTGAGTTTATTCAAATCAAGTCTTTTATATAAAGAGAAAGGCATAACACTAACACCAGCTCCCAAATCACATAAAGCAGTTTTCACATAGTTTCTTTTAATGGAGCAAGGTATAGTTGGTATTCCCGGATATCCGAGTTTTTTAGGTACTCCATCCTTCAAAGTATATTTAGCAAGCATAGTGGAGATTTCAGTTTTCGATATCTAACTCTTATTGGTGATGATGTCCTTCATATACTTTGCATAAGGAGACATTTTTAAGATATCAGTCAGGCGAGTATGCAAAAAGTCTGGCATCAGCATTTCAGCAAGGCGTTCAAATTCTTTATCATCTTTCTTTTTGGTTGATTTAGTTGGAAAGGGCATAGGTTTTTGAACCCATGATTCCCTTTCCTTACCGTGTTTTCTAGCAACAAAGTCTTTTTTATCATATCTTTTATTCTTGGGTTGTGGGTTATCAAAATCAACAACTGGTTCTATCTCAACATCATTGTCTAGTTCTTTATCATTAGTTTGAGTATCTTCATGAACCTCATCATTATCTTTTTCGTTGTCAGAAGGTGAGTGAGGGAGTTCCGGACTAGGGGGTGTCCGGATAGCCGAACTATCATCATCGGCCGGACTCCAAGACTATGAAGATAGAAGATTGAAGACTTCGTCCCGTGTCCGGATGGGACTTTCCTTGGCGTGGAAGGCAAGCTTGGCGATACGGATATGTAGATCTCCTGCCATTGTAACCGACTCTATGTAACCCTAGCCCTCTCCGGTGTCTATATAAACCGGATGGCTTTAGTCCATAGGATGAACAACAATCATACCATAGGCTAGCTTCTAGGGTTTAGCCTCCTTGATCTCGTGGTAGATCCACTCTTGTAACACAGATCATCAATATTAATCAAGCAGGACGTAGGGTTTTACCTCCATCAAGAGGGCTCGAACCTGGGTAAAACATCTGTCCCTCGTCTCCTGTTACCATCCGCCTAGACGCACAGTTCGGGACCCCCTACCCGAGATCCGCCGGTTTTGACACCGACATTGGTGCTTTCATTAGGAGTTCCTCTGTGTCGTCACCGATAGGCTCGATGTCTTCTTCGACCATCATCAGCAACGCAGTCCAGGGTGAGACCTTTCTCCCCGGACAGATCTTCGTATTCGGCGGCTTCGCACTACGGGCCAATTCGCTTGGCCATTTGGAGCAGATCGAAAGCTACGCCCCTGGCCGTCAGGTCAGGTTTGGAAGTTTGAACTTCACGGCTGACATCCGCGGGGACTCGATCCTCGATGGATTCGAGCCGCAGCTGAGCGTGCCGCACTGTCACGGCGAGCATGATTTAGCTCTGTAGCCGGACAGTACCCTGGAGGCCGCACTCGAACTCGCTCCGATCTTCAATTCAGAGCCGGCTGCGCAGATCAAGGACGGGTGGCTAGACACCGCCTCGGGGTCTGCAACCTCTATGGCGATAGAGCCGAACACTGACCTTGTCCCTCGTAAAGCTCGTGACTCCGAGGTGCCGGACTCCCTGCCGGACC
>NC_041385.1:46102170-46138477 GCF_002162155.2 Triticum dicoccoides
GTAGCGAACATCTTTCAACACTCACCTTCCAGCAACATCCTGAGTTCGCTAAAGTATCTCTAGTTATTAGGAGAGCCCTGGCCGGACTGCGGCCAGGACGGTTGGGATGCGGACGACGAAGAAATTCAAATCCCACCCACCACCCACTTGGTAGCCACTGTCGACGATCTAACCGACATGCTAGACTATGACTCCGAAGACATCGACGGTATGGACGACGATGCCGGAGATGAACAAGAACCAGCGCCTACCGGGCACTGGAAAGCCACCTCATCATATGACATATACATGGTGGATATCCCAAAGGATGGGAATGGCGAAGGAACAGAGGAGGATGACCCCTCCAAGAAACAGCCCAAGCGCCGGCGTCAGCGGCGCCGCTCTAAATCCCGCCACAGCAAGAATGAAGATTCCGGCACCGGAGATAACAATACACCGGACAGTGCCGAAGACAACCCACTCCAGCAAGATCCAGCGCAGGAGGATGGAGACGCCAGCCCTCATGAGAGAGCGGCAGAAGAAGAGGTAGAGGATTATATGCCTCCCTCCGGAGACGAAGCAAGCCTCGACGATGATGAATTCATCGTGGCTAAGGATCCCGTCGAACAAGAGCGTTTTAAACGCAGGCTTATGGCCACGACGAACAGCCTCAAGAAAAAGCAGCAACAGCTTAGAGCTAATCAAGATCTGCTAGCCGACAGATGGACTGAAGTCCTCGCGGCCGAAGAGCATGAGCTCGAACGCCCCTCCAAAAGCTACCCTAAATGCAAGCTGCTCCCCCGATTAGAGGAGGAAGCGTATGAACCCGCATCACCTGGAGACAATACGGCTGGCCGACCACCCCGTGGTCGCGACAGAGAGGCCTCTAGGCCCTTCACTAGACCCGTACCCTGTCACCGCTCGAAAAGCACAAGACCATAGGGGCACGCTCCGGACTTGCGAGATATATTGGAGGATAAGGCAAGACAATCAAGATCGATCTATGGATCGCGTGGGCGCCCCATGGTACTTGACGACAACCGTCGCGCCGGACACAGTAAGTACGGCCAGGCCGAACAAAATAGACAAAGCTCTTTTGAGATCCGTCGTGATATCGCCCAGTATAGAGGCGCCGCACACCCACTATGCTTCACAGATGAAGTAATGGATCATCAAATCCCTAAAGGGTTTAAACCCGTGAATATCGAATCTTACGATGGCACAAGAGACCCCGCGGTTTGGATTGAAGACTATCTTCTTCACATCCACATGGCCCGCGGCGACGATCTTCACGCCATCAAATATCTCCCCCTCAAGCTTAAAGGACCAGCCCGGCATTGGCTTAACAGCTTGCCAGCAGAGTCAATTGGGAGTTGGGAAGACCTGGAAGCCGCATTCCTCGATAACTTCCAAGGCACGTATGTGCGACCACCAGACGCTGATGACCTAAGCCACATAATTCAGCAGCCAGACGAATCGGCCAGACAATTATGGACACGGTTCTTAACCAAGAAAAACCAAATCGTCGACTGTCCGGATGCGGAGGCCCTCGCAGCCTTCAAGCATAACATCCGCGACGAGTGGCTTGCGCGGCACCTGGGACAGGAAAAGCCGAAATCCATGGCAGCCCTTACATCACTCATGACCCGCTTTTGCGCGGGTGAGGACAGCTGGCTAGCACGCAGCAACAACCTCAACACAAATTCTGGCAGTCCGGATTTCAAGGACCGGAATGGCAGGTCGCGTCGTAACAAAAGCAAACGCCGCATCAACGGCGACAATAGTGAAGATACGGTAGTCAATGCCGGATTCAGAGGCTCCAAACCCGGTCAGCGGAAAAAGCCATTCAAAAGAACTGCTCCGGGTCCGTCCAATTTGGACCGAATACTCGACCGCTTGTGCCAGATACATGGCACCCCCGAAAAGCCATCCAACCACACCAATTGGGACTGTTGGGTATTCAAGCAGGCAGGAAAGTTAATTGCCGAAAACAACGACAAGGGGCTGCATAGCGATGACGAGGAAGAGACCCGACCGCCGAACAATAGAGGACAGAAGGGTTTCCCCCCCACAGGTGCGAACGGTGAACATGATATACGCAACGGACATACCCAAAAGGGAGCGGAAGTGTGCACTCAGGGATGTATACGCGATGGAGCCAGTCGCCCCAAAGTTCAATCCATGGTCCTCCTGCCCGATCACTTTTGACCGAAGGGACCACCCCACCAGCATCCGCCACGGCTGATTCGCCGCATTGGTCTTAGACCCAATCGTCGATGGATTTCACCTCACCAGAGTCCTAATGGACGGCGGCAGTAGCCTGAACCTGCTTTATCAGGATACAGTGCGCAAAATGGGCATAGACCCCTCAAGGATTAAACCTACCAAGACGACCTTTAAAGGCGTCATACCAGGTGTAGAAGCCAATTGTACAGGCTCAGTTACACTGGAAGTGGTCTTTGGATCCCCGGATAACTTCCGAAGCGAGGAGTTAATCTTCGACATAGTCCCGTTCCGCAGCGGCTATCATGCCTTGCTCGGACGTACCGCGTTTGCAAAATTCAACGCGGTGCCGCACTACGCATACCTAAAGCTCAATATGTCAGGCCCTCGAGGAGTCATCACGGTCAACGGAAACACTGAACGTTCTCTCCGCACGAAGGAACATACAGCGGCTCTCGCGGCAGAAGTGCAATGCAGCCTCTTAAGGCATTCTTGAGTCCGGTCGTTAAGCGGCCGGACACGGCTAAGCGCGCCCGGTGTAACATTCAACAAGACCATCTGGCACGTTCCAAGCACGCGTAGAAGTGCGGCCCCAACCCCAGCCCCTGTAAAACGACAAGACAGGTCCCTCGCGTACACCATTACGCTCTGAAGATACCATGGGCATGGGGAGAGGGGCACGACCACGATAGGCCCAGACTGCGGCTCAACCACACCAGGGGCTCTCAACTGTGTCGTTCTTTTTCTTTTCCTTTTTCCTTTTTTTACCCACAGGACTCCGTTCGTCAGAGGCCCTGTCCGGCAGCAGAACTGCCGAAATCACGATGCAACAGCTTGGGAAGGATAAAGGCTACAACGAATATCCAGGTGGTCTCCATTACGAGCATTAAATCTGTTTTACGCACCATTCGGCAGCCTACCCCTGGAGGGGGACATGTTTAACAGTCCCATTCCTTGCTTATCGCACCATTTGTATCGTTCTGCACTTACAACAGTCTTTCTTGAATAACCAATGCAGCACCTTCTTGCTTATAATTGCATTTCCTTTTTCTACATATGTTAATTTACGGCATGTTGCCTCCGTACACTTTGGTACGGCTCAAATACACCAGGGGCTTATGTTTCCCGCACCACGTGTGATAAGTCCGAACACTTTCACAAGTGCGGCACCCCTAACTTATAGCACTATATGCATCGGCTCCGAATCATGTCTTGGGTCAATAGTTGGGTTTGCCCGGCTCCCATGTTTTGGTACCTTATGTTCCGTTATATCGGCTAAGGTAGCACGGGGAGAACCACTGCGATTGCGCCCAAGTTGAGCTGGGTTAACGCCTCAGTGGAGAAAGCTAAAACTGACCGTCATGATGAGGCGAGAGCCGGTCGTTGTTCGAGAGGTTTTTTGCGAGTCCTTAAAGACTTATGCCGCTTAGAGCGAGGAGCCGGATCCTGTCCGGCCCAGGCGTGGATCGCGCCCCAGATTCGGCCTTCCAAAGACTAGGGGCTTCGCCGAAATTTAAAATTATAGAATTCTATGGCTAAGTGAGAGTGTTCAAGCACTATAAGTTCGGTTGCCTTGTTCGCTGTGTTGAGCGCCTCCCTAGATGGACCCAAAAATGGGAAGAAGAGTGCTCAAGTTTATCCCGAACACCCCAGCACTTGTGGCATGGGGGCTGAAGCCGACGACTTGCCATCTCTCAGATTTAATAAACAGCCGAACAAAAGGTAATATTTTAAATTAACAAGCGTTGCTTAGCGCATATGAACTAAGTTTTCAGCGCACAGGATAACAAAATGCGAGTCTACTCAAAAATTACATCTTTGGAGCACTCCCCCGCAATAGTGCGGGCGCCCTTCAGCACACTCTTATAATACATCTCAGGCGTGCGATGCTCCTTGCCCTCTGGTGGCGGGTCCGTCACAAGCTTCTGGGCATCCATCTTGCCCCAGTGCACCTTTGCGCGGCCAAGGGCCCGACGGGCACCCTCAATACAGGCGGAGTGCTTGATGAGTTCAACCCACGGGCACGCATCAACCAGCCGCCGCACCAGGCCGAAGTAGCTCCCAGGCATGGCCTCCTTAGGCCATAGCCGAACTATGAGGCCCTTCATGGCCTGTTCGGCCGCCTTGTGGAGCTCGACCAGCTGCTTCAGCTGGTCGCTAAGGGGCACCGGATGTCCGGCCTCAGCATACTGAGACCAGAAGACCTTCTCCGTCGAGCTCCCCTCCTCGGCCCGGTAGAATGCGGCAGCATCGGACACGCTGCGAGGAAGATCTGCGAACGCTCCTGGAGAGCTCCGAATTCGGGTAAGCAATAGGTAATTAACACTCACATGATTACTTTGCATGTAAATTGCCTTACCCACTGCTATTTTCTTCACCGCCTTAATATCCTGGAGGGCCTTGTAGGCTTCGGCCTTAGCGGCTTTGGCACCCTCAAGAGCCGTTGCAAGTTCAGACTCTCGAGTCTTCGAGTCACGCTCCAGGCTCTCATGTTTTTTCACGAGATCCTGGAGCTCTTGCTGTACCTCCGCCACCCGCGCCTCCTGCTTCTCTCACTCGGTGCGCTCCGCGGCCGCATTGCATTCGGCCGCGGCCACCGCCTCTTTCAGGGTCGCCACCTCGTTAGTGGCCCCTGCAATACCAACGTTATCCTTGTCATTCTTTTTGCAACGAAAATCCTTTTCTGTAAGGTACAATTTTAATAAGGTGTCCCTCACCTTCCTTGTCCTCGAGCTGCTTCTTGGCACGGCCGAGCTCGCTCTCAGACCGCTTGAGGTTTTCCTTCAAAGTATTGACTTCCACAGTCAGTGCGGCAGAGGTCAGCAGCGCAGCCTGCAATCCCATATTGACATATTTTTTAGGACTCCTGCGTATATCTTTTTAGATCCTCAGTCTGACTTTTCTTCCCGAATGCTGAACCGAGCATCAGGGGCTACTGTCTATGCGGTACCATTTTATAAATATTTAAATTCTTACCTCAAAGCCTGTTAGAAGGCTTCTGCAGGCTTCGGTCAGCCCGCTCTTGGCGAGCTGCACCTTCTGAATCACCGCACTCATAACAATGCGGTGTTCCTCTTCGATGGAGGCGCCGTTGAGCGCCTCCAGCAAATTATCCGGCGCCTCCGGTTGGATGGAGGCAGCCGGCATCACGGTCTTGCCCTTCTTGCGAAGGGGTCGCCCGCTGGACTCCAGAGCCACTATGGGTTCCGGGGCCGAGTCCGGTGCAAAGTCCGGGAGGTTGTCCTGCGACACCTCCGGGGCCTCCCCCTCCTGGTGGGTCCTCTCCTGGGATCCCACCTCGGCATCATCCACATCATGGGGGGTGGAGGCAGTCGGAAGAGAATCCATATCTGACGCACCTAAGGACCCGCTCGACGAAGCGGGAAGATCATCCTTGGGCGGACTGCAGGGTTGTATGCGGCATTAGAAAGACATTATGTGGCAAAAAGAAAAAAACCTTGAAGTTATTCGGGAGTCCGGATACTTATGATCTCGCTAGGGGCTTGGCCCTTGGAGGCCAGTCCTCGTTGACGTCACTGGCATTGGCAGAGCAGTCCGGGGGAAGAGTTTTTCCCTTCTTGGACCCTTCGGCCTCCCTTGTTGGGGAGGCCTTCCTTTTCTTCCCTCCCCCCGCTGGGGGAGAGGCTTTCTTCTCCTCCTCGCCTTGGTGGGAGGAATCGGCCTCGGATTCATCATCCGATAGCACCTAAAAACGGGAACTCTTCCGAGTCCCCGTGGCCTTCTTCTTGGCCTTCTTCTCCGGCACCACGTGGGGTGCCGGAGCCAGCAGCCCCGTTAGGCGAGCGTCCACTGGGTCCTCTGGCAATGGGGCCGGACAGATAGTCCGTTCGGCCTTCGCCAGCCAGTCCTGTTAAAGGTAAAGGGAGTTTAGATCCCGCATAGAGTCAAACTATGGAAAACGAGTGGCAAAATCACTTACCTCGTCAGGTGGACGCTGTGAGCGGAATCCGCGATCTTCGGTAGCGGATGCGGGAGCCTCGGCGCCCTTGAACAGCACCTTCCAGACATCTTTGTACGTAGTGTCGAAGAGCCCGCTCAGGGTCTGGTGCTGCACCGGATCGAACTCCCACATGTTGAAGCCCCGTCGTTGGCACGGGAGAATCCGGCGGATGAGCATGACCTGGACTACGTTGACAAGCTTGAGCTTCTTGTCCACCAGCTTCTAGATACAGGCTTCGAGTCCGGTCAGCTCCTCCGAATCCCCCCAGATCCGTCCACTCTCTTTCCAGGAGGTGAGCCGTGTAGGGATGCCGGATCTGAATTCAGGGGCCGCTGCCCAATCAGGGTCATGTGGCTCAGTGATGTAGAACCACCCCGATTGCCACCCCTTGATGGTTTCCATGAAAGTGCCCTCCAGCCACGTAACATGGGACATCCTGCCCACCATGGCGCCTCCGCACTCCGCTTGGCTGCCCTTCACAAGCTTTGGCTTGACACTGAAGCTCTTGAGCCACAAGCCGAAGTGGCGCTGGATGCAGAGGAAGGCCTCGCACACGACGATAAACACCGAGATGTTGAGGATAAAATTTGGGGCCAGATCATGGAAATCTAGGCCGTAGTAGAACATGAGCCCCTAGACAAACGGATGAAGTGGGAAGCCTAGTCCGCGGAGGAAATGGGGAAGAAATACTACCCTCCCATGGGGCCTGGGGGTGGGGATGAGCTCTCCCTCGTCGTGGAGCCGGTGCGCGATGTCGCTGGACAAGTATCTGGCATCGCGCAGCTTCTGGATCTGCCCCTCCGTGACGGAGGAGGCCATCCACTTGCCTCCCGCTCCGGACATAGTTGGAGAAGGTTGAGGTGAGAAGTGCGGACTTGGGTGCTGGAGCTCGAGTTCGCGGAGATGGATAAGCCAAGGAGGAAGAAGGCGCAGGTAAACAGGGTTAGATCTTTATCCCCTTATATGGGCGGACAAAAAAATGTGTCCCCACCGGCCTGGTAAAACTCGCTTATCTCCCAAGCGTCACAATCAATGGCGCGGTTGGGTTACCCACGTCCGTATTGATGAGAATCCCGGAATAAGGGGAACAGGATCCAAGACGTGCCAAGGAAACCGCTTCGCTGAACGCGCTGAGGTGGAACAATAAAAAAAAATTGAGTAAAGGCTTGGAACTGGTGTGACGTCACGCCACAAAACACGTCAGCGGATTGAACTTGTGTAATATTATTCTCTCTACGGTGGTATGTGGAATTTATTTTGCAGAGCCGGACACTATCCTGGTGTTCACAATCTTCTATAAATTATTCGGAGGAAGAACCCGCCTTGCAATGCCGAAGACAACATGCGCGCCGGACTCGTCGTCATTGAAGCCAGGTTTAGGGGCTACTGAGGGAGTTCCGGACTAGGGGGTGTCCGGATAGCCGAACTATCATCATCGGCTGGACTCCAAGACTATGAAGATAGAAGATTGAAGACTTCGTCCCGTGTCCGGATGGGACTTTCCTTGGTGTGGAAGGCAAGCTTGGCGATACGGATATGTAGATCTCCTACCATTGTAACCGACTCTGTGTAACCCTAGCCCTCTCCGGTGTCTATATAAACCGGATGGCTTTAGTCCATAGGACGAACAACAATCATACCATAGGCTAGCTTCTAGGGTTTATCCTCCTTGATCTCGTGGTAGATCCACTCTTGTAACACACATCATCAATATTAATCAAGCAGGACATAGGGTTTACCTCCATCAAGAGGCCCCGAACCTGGGTAAAACATCGTGTCCCTCGTCTCCTATTACCATCCGCCTAGACGCATAGTTCGGGACCCCCTACCCGAGATCCGCCGGTTTTGACACCGACAGTGAGTGTTCACTACTAGATTGAGTTTCCGCATCAAAGATAGAAACTTCATTATCATTGTCAGGAGGTTTTTCTACTTCAGGTTCACTAGAGGCATGCAAAGTCCTTTCATTTTTTTTCTTCCTTTTCTTTTTAGAAGGACGAGGTGCATCAGTGTTAATTCTTTGAGAGTCTTGTTCAATTCTCTTTGGGTGTCCCTCAGGATAAAGTGGTTCCCTAATCATTCTACCTCCTCTAGTTGCTACTCTAACAGCAAAGTCACTTATATTATTGTTCATTTCATCAAGCAACTCTCTTTGAGATTTAGCAACTTGTTCTAATTGAGTTTGAACCATAGAGGCATGCTTTCCTACACCTCTAACATCATTTGAGATTCTAAATAACAAGTCACTTAAGCGAGCAATCATGTCAGAGTTGTATTTCAATTTTTTCATAACATTTGCATTGAAGTGATCTTGATTTCTAATGTAATTATCAATCTCATAAAGGCGTTGCCTAGGATGCTTATTATGAGGATCATCACTATCACTGAATTTCATTAAAGATTTTACCTCTACCACCCTAGGTGGTGGTGGTGCTTTAATCCCATTAATTTCTTCAATAGGTGATAATTTTTTAACATCCTTTGTTTTATTACCTTTTTCCTTCATCGATTTCTTTGCCTCTTGCATATCTTCAGGATTGAGATATAAGATACCCCTCTTCTTCAGAGTGTGTTTAAGCGGTGTTTCAGGAGGTGTCCAATCATCATAATTTTTCAATATGTTACTCAATAATTCTTCAGCTTGCTCAATAGTTCGTTCCCTGAAAACTCAACCAGCACAACTATCTAGGAAATCCCTAGAAGCATTAGTTAGTTCATTATAGAAGATGTCAAGATATCATTTTTGTTAAGAGGATGATCAGGCAAAGGATTAAGCAATTGGAGAAGCCTCCCCCAAGCTTGTGGTATACTCTCTTCTTCAATTTGCACAAAGTTAAATATTTCCTCCAAGGCAGCTTGTTTCTTATGAGCATGGAAATATTTTTCAGAGAAGTAATAAATCATATCCCGGGGACTACGCACACAACCAGGAGTAAGAGTATTGTACCAAACTTTAGCATCACCCTTTAATGAGAATGGAAATAACTTGAGAATATAGTAATAGCGAATCTTCTCATCATGAGCAAGGCTATGTCCTTCAACTTAGTAAGATGTGCCACCACAGTTTCAGTTTCATAACCTTCACTACAAAAATAGACACATCCATGACATTTTGGGCAGAACAAAAAAATATATGTCATCTTATGACACTTCTATGATGATAAATATGACAAAACCCGGTATCATCATAGATGTGGTGGGCTCCTAATTCTATGACAAAAAGTCACGACAGAAAATGGGCTTTTCATCCTGAGCGGGCCAGAGGCGCAGCTGGATGACATTCTTTGGGCCGTCCATGACGCTGGTAGAAGTGAGGGCGAGGAAAATATCAGGGTGTTCCCGGTTATGGTGGGTGGTCGGGCCGAGCGATGCATGGAGCATTGCGATTATCTCTTGTACACGCACGCGTGTGCGTGCGAGGCGTTGGGCTCTAACTGAACCCAAGCGAGGCATTCGCCTACTGAACCCGAGCAACT
Organism: Triticum dicoccoides; assembly: GCF_002162155.2. Taxonomy (NCBI): domain Eukaryota; kingdom Viridiplantae; phylum Streptophyta; class Magnoliopsida; order Poales; family Poaceae; genus Triticum; species Triticum dicoccoides. The sequence goes on from NC_041385.1 coordinate 46,111,810, forward strand.
GCACTGCAGGCTACGCGTTACTGAACCCGAGCGATTGATCGATGGCTGTTAACTGAACCCGATCAAGCGATTCCTTCCCTACTTCTGCTAACTGAAGCAGATCGATGCTGCCTCTGGATGAACAGTGAGTGTTGCGTGGAGGGGGGGTGGATGAACAGTGAGCGGTGGGGGTGGATGAATAGGACCCCGTGGTGTTGCCTCTGGAGGAACAGGGCCCCGATCGATTGAGCCGGTTGGGGCTGGATGAACAGGACCCCGTGGATGGCTGGATGAACAGGACGACCCCGTGGATGGATAGATATACTGTAGATGGTGTAGGGGTGGATGAACAGTAGCCCGTGGAGGGGTGGTTGAACAGGAGCCCATGGAGAGGGGTGGTTGAATAGTAGCCGGTGGAGTAGCACGCGGTGGAGGCTGGATGAACAGGAGCCCGTGGATGAACAGTCGCAGGTGGAGGCTGGAGGACTTTGACGATGGATGAACAGTAGCCCGTGGAAGCTGGAGGAGGTCGACGGTAGAGATGAACAATATCATGTGGACTCCCATTTTGCGGTACGCCACACCCCTCCTGATGAACAGGACCCCAGTTTCGACCGTAGCGCTCCAACACAAGTCCATTTCCTCTGTTTTGCGGTACGCCACACCCCTCCGGATCAACAGGACCCCATTTCGACCGTAGGAGGTCCAACACAAGTCCGTTTCCTCCATTTTGCGGTACGCCAGACCCCTCCCAATGAATAGTATCCTGTTTCGAACATGGCCGGTCGAACACAAGGCCGTTTCCTCCGTTCTGCGGTATGCCAGGCCTCGTTTCCATCGCCTGTTCCGTCCAAGAAGGTTGGCTCCCATGTGTTCCGTTGCCTCTCCATGAACACGACGCATTCTGTTGCCTCCCCATGAACACGACGACGACGCAGTTTCTCCGTTCCGACCAAGCCATGACCACGAGTCCTGGCCGTACGTATTCGCGAGTAGTTTGAGAACCCGCCCGTATGTACGTACATAGCCATATTTTCTTTCTTGCACCCTGGCCGCTATAAGTACGTGTACATGCTACGTGCGCGCCTCTACTTTGACACGTGTACGCCTCTACTACTACACGTGCGTGCCTCTACATCGACCAGTATGTACGTACACGTTCGCGACCAGAATGACACGTGCGCGCCTTTTTGCCTGGACGCACTTCCTTGCGTGTGAAGATGTAGCCGGTGGGTCCCAACAGTCAGGGGGGAAACGTTTCTTTCACGTAATACAGTGGCCCATCCGGTGGGTCCCTGCTGTCAGGTGGAGGAATCATTATTTTTCGCGTAATAAGGAGGCACTTCCTTGCTGTGGCCGTGGACCGTGCTGTCAACCTCTCCACATACAGTCCACGTCCGATGGAAGTCGTTCCTTGACCATGTTGACCACGCCGTGCCGAGAGCACCACGGCGGTGGATGACGGCGAGGCTTAGGAAGGGGACAACGCAGAGCCGGGGAAGACGGGGCAGTGGATGCCCACGCGGAGAGGAGTATGAGGGTTCATTGGTTCGGCTGCGATGTGAGGCTGTCGTCGCCGCAGAATAACAAGGGGTGTGGGTGAGTGGAGGGATGGCCTGGCCAGTGGTGGGAGTAGTAGGGGGCGGTGAGGCCTCCACGGCAGCACAACCGGCCACGAGAGGCAGGAGGAGGCGGCACGACTGGCGCTGGTTTGGGCGGCTGGAACAAGAAGACCAGAGGTTGAAGAAGCACGACAACCGTTGGATGGACATCGTACGGTCACTGCAGGTAGAATCGTTTATATTTACTAAGTCGACAAAGCCCATGGTACGTGTCAACTTAGTAGGCCCATAGGTCAGCTTCCGAAACGGTGCGCCCCAGATGTCAGGGGGAGGAATCACTTTTTGGGCGAGTGAAGCTAGAATATCCAAGCTTGTAGAGAGGCACGGTAGCCGTTGGATGGACATCCAACGGCCACTGCTGCTAGAACCATGTGTTGACTATAAGTTGACAAAGCCTTGCATACGCGTCAACTCTCTTTTTTTAGGGGACATGTCAACTTAGTAAGGCCACAAGTGTTTGGTAGAGAACTTATAGCCCATTTGGGATTTGTAAGAATGTGCAGCCCATTTTAGAATTCTAATGAAATTTACTACATCCCATTTACAGTTTGTTAAAAGTACAACCCATTTAAACCAACCATTCAAAACATAATTCAATAAAATTTCCCACATTTTGATAGGATCTGAAATATTTTTATCCCAAAATTTCTATTCAGATTAAATACAATTTCAATATAAATTTATATTACGTAAAAATCCAACAAAACATTGCGCTCGCAACAGTTAATGAAATTAAAATTTTCAATATCCAAAAATAATATTTTATAAAGTAATTACGCGTTTGGTGCATTTTTTTATAGTCACTGCCCAGTTTTTATAATTACATCCCATTTATTATTTCTTAAAGCCCGTTTTCTTGTTAAGCCTAATGCATCCCTCCTAGGAAAGATTTGCAGCCCAGCAGGGCGGAGAATAACAACTTGACCTTGCCTAGATATTCCTAAAAAAGTATAGCTGGGCTAGCCATTTTTAGCTTGAAAAAAACTAATATCTAGGCTGGATATCTGGCGTGGGTTAGACGGGCCACAGCCCACCCAATTAATACTTGCAGCAATGTTTTCGTTGTTGTTCAGAGGAGAAAAAATAATATCTGGGCCAAACATCACTCAAGAAAAACTCTACAGTGCTCACACCTCAAAAACAAAAATACTGCTCGAGCTGCTTGGTCCCAGTTGTCGGCCGCTTCTTGTGCAATTCTCTTGTTTATTGACTACATAGGTTGACAATGGTGTGGGACCGTGATGTCAGGAAACCAGGAGGAAGCCAAAAAGATTTTAGTTTTATATAATAAGGAGGAACTTGCGTACATGAGGTTGTGGCGCTGGTGGGTCCCCATTGTCATCCTCTCCAAGTAAAGTCATCTCCTTACCCGCGCGCGCTTTCTGCCCAAAACAGTCGGCGGCGCCCACCCCGCTTCCCGGTGCAGGCGATTGCTCCGCCTTCATAGGACATATATGCCATCCGTCCGTCCATCTGCCGCCCACATTAATGATACGCGGTTGCCGAGGCAGCTACTCTGGCGCCACACGTCCGTCCCTCCGCCGCCCACCATTGCTATATAACCTGCTGTGTCGGCCATAGCCGCAGTCATCCGCATCTGTTCCCTTTCTCCTGTCCACACCATTACTGCCCACCATGGCTTCCTCGCGCTCCAGCGCTCTTCGGGACGGGTGGACGACGGACCACAAGGAGGTGGCAGCCATTGCTGCTGACTGGCTAGCCGGCAGGCAGCCGGAGGACGATGACATCCCAATGGAGAACATGGTAGTCGACGATCTGGCGCCAACCCCCTCCTCCACGCCATCCTCGCCGGTGCATTGCACCATGACCTTCGGCGAGGCCCATGCCCAATATATGGACACGGTGAGGCAAAAGCGTGAGGAGCAGTTTCGGGAGGCATAGGCCGACATCGCCTACAACCACCATCTCCTCTAGGAGCACCTACAGGCGGAGGAGCAGATCGCCACTGAGCGGGCGGAGCGGGAGGCGCTGCTCGACTCATACCGCTCCGCCCGCGAGGGCCGCCTCGAGCGCTGGCGGTACCGCATGCAGCTGGCGGAGGCTGCGGGCGCCTACCAAGAGGGTGATGAAGTGGGTGATGCGCAGTTTGGCGAGACCTAGGACGAGGCAGAGGACAATGCCAGCTTTGATGAGTCCCCGCTCTGCTGGCATCGATGAGGCCCTCCACCACCGAGGCCCCGCGGTGCCAACAATGAGGCAGAGGACACCGCCGGCTCCACCGAGGCCCCGCCCCGCCAGTAACGAGGTAGAGGACATCGTCGGCTCAGCCGAGGCCCCACCCTACCGGCAACGAGGTGGAGGATTTCCACCACTCCGCCGAGGCACCGCCGGCCGGCAATGAGACAAAGGACATCACCGGCTCCGCCGAGGCCGCGCCACATAGAAAACAAGGAAGAGTAGAACACGGTAGGTCGCTGCCGCTCGGGTCCAAGTAAGGCCACCACTGCTACACTCCAGTTGAAGCCAAGCTAGGTAGGTTGACCATTGACGGCCGATTAGCTTCTTGGCGGCGATGTGGATTCAGGGAGCAATGTTGGAGAAGGATGCTGCTTCTACTTTACTGCTGGTGCAATTGGCTGACTGACACGTGGGCCCAACAGGCCACATGCCAGTTATGCAACTGCACCTGTAGTTAAGTCACTAAAGCTTCTGTTTGGCTCAGCCGGACATAGGTGGGTAGCTTCGGTTAATTAATTATACCTCCAGCACACCCCTTTTTAGTTGAAGAATGTATGAATCTTAATGAAATCCGGCATGTTTATATGAAATCCGACCGTGTATGAATGAATTTATTTCGATTAGTTCGAATTCTTGTATCACTGGCAATGGATGAACATGCAAAACAATACGTACTAGCATTATTCCCAGGGTGATCACCTCATTTGCAGCAGTTTCACATGTACTCCCTCCCGTCCTTTCTTGTCTGCATACAAGTTTTGTTTGCAGTCAAAGTATCTCTACTTTGACCAATCTTATAGAAAAAAGTATGCACTTTCACAATGTGCAAAGTAAAAAGGAACAGAAGGAGTACAAAGAGTTTGAGCAGCTTTTTAGCGTTTCTGTACATTGCAATCAAACACACGGGCCTGGCAATTCACAGAGAACATTCAAAACAATCGATTATTATGCATCTCAGTAATTCACATGTCAGAGCCAATATTTACTTCACAACAAAAGAATAAAGAAAAAATTGATTGACGCTGCTGACAGCAAAGGGCGTCCCATTCGAAAATATCAAAGGCATATCTTCTTGCCAAAATCAATGAGCAAAATTTGACAAGGTTGTCCCATTCCAAAATATCAAATGCCTACGATTGTGGAATGGGCAGGGTTTGCCATTAGTTCGGACATTGACATGGCACCTCGTGCTAAATAAACTAGTTGTTCTGTTTGTGCAGTTCCACCAAAATCAACCAAATTCGCGCGTAGCTTGTATGATTTCGCCCTTATATGTTGCAATGCCTTGAACTTATCGGCACCTCCTTTCTTGTGGTGGAAATGAATGATTCGATGTATTCATGAACATTTCGTGCAGTTCCCATTGAAATAAAGCTGAGCACCCCTGTTAGCACAAATAAAAAAAGTGATTAGTATAAAGCAAATTGTACTATGAATTGCTAGTTTAAATAGGCACCTACATGGTCCATGTAGAGAACACTTTTAGAAAAATGGAACTCACCAGAAAGAATCCTAGAACAACATTGTACTCGCGCATCACACAAGAAAATGGAGATTTGTCAGTCCTTCTGAGCTAAAGTTAGTTTGGTCTTGTGGGGAGTAATGTAACCATCCTTCAACTGCTCCTTCTGATGAGAAGATAGACATGGCTTCTTCATCCTGGCATAATCGGAACTAGTCACTTCACGTACTCCATATTCTTCTTCAGTGGAGGATGATCCTGTTGTGCAAAGACAAGAGGACAAATAAATGCTAGCATCCCTGTTTGCTCGAAAAAAAAAGGAAAGGAAATATATAAAACAACACAGATGAAGCACTTCTCAAGGACAATACCACTTTTTCCTGAAAGTATCTAAACAGTAGCACAACACCAATAGAGATGACAAAGCTCAATCATATGGATGAAATCACTGGGCGAGTACCAACCTTTGTTAGGAGGCTTATTGTGTAGAGCATACAGATGATGCACTTCTCCGGAACCATCTGTTGCTATCTACTGTGGTGGCCATGCTTACTATATACTCCTCGATCAGGTTAATGTTTCCAACATCTTCTTGTGCAATTCCACTAAAATATATGGTATCTTCAAAGAAGATCACTATTTGCATAAGTAAAGATAATTACGTATTTCATTAAGAGTGGCATCAAATCAGTGGCAAAACAATTGCTCGTTCCAGCCATAGCAATAAATTAAGATGCAAAACTATATCATTACTTGTGTCGTCACAGTTCCAGTGCATCATTACAGCACCGGGAGTTGATTTTTTTTTCTTCCGCTTGTTCTTCCCCTTCATCACTTGGTTCAATAACAGACAAGCTTCGCCTTCAATGTAATATTTGGCATGTCAATTAGGGAGCACAAGTATAGCACTAAACAATGACATTATTTTTCTGATGAAAGTGGAAAAATATAGACCAACAGTTGTGAAATATCCTTATCTTACCTCAATTGGATATTACGGTGCACATACAGATTGGAAGTCTTGTCTCCATTTGTGCAGTTCACTAAAATCAAGCAACATTACCGTACAAGTAGCACAACATATGAAAGCACACTTCAGAATCATGTGAAAGAAGGCTAGTACTGACCTATCATGATGCAGAATTCAAACAACTCACAAGAAGAAGATCTGAACCAAATTTGCCAACACGGATAGGAGGTAAGATCTACTCTTGTGCAGTTCCACTAAGTTCAAGCAATCAAGCAACATTGTCGGTGTGACATTTTGGTTGAACTGCACAAAACACTCTTAAAACAAAAGTGTTTTGTGGAGTGCAACAAAAGTCACAATGGCAACAGGGTGAAGTAGATAACCCTGTTTACACAGAGGTGCAAAGGAAACAACTAGTGGTCAATAACGGTGGATGACACAGAAGCCAACGAAAAGAAGTATCTACCTTATCTTAATGGGAAAGAAAGCAAGACAGTAGCATTTCTCAAATGGTGGCATTGATTAATATTAGCATAGAGATTATATTAACAATAAAATTAAACATGTAAGTTGCTTTTAACTGTGGCATTGCATCAATTTTCCAGCGGCATTATTAGATGATGTTTGTTTACAGGGACATTTTGGTGTAGGAACTAAAAAAACTCCGTGTCAGTCCCATCTAAACCAAACATGAGGGACTTTTAGGGACTAAAAGTGGGCATTCGGGACTAAAGAAAGAAGACCCCGAGGGAGAGTCTTTTTGGGACTTTTTCCAATAGTTTCCCCTGCCACGCATCGCACCTTGTCTCTATTAGTTCATTACTAGGGGTAACATGGTCTTTTAGCATGTCATTTGATAACCTCTAGTCCATGTTTAGTCCCTAGAACCAAGCAGGTAGGGACTAGGGAGTTTTTAACCAAACAGGGCCTTAGATTAACAATAGCTAAAGAGTTGCACGGGACAGTGGACGCACCAGCACCATGTGCATCTACCGATGTACTGTGGTGATGCACAGTCTGTTGCAACAAAGAACAAACAACCAAGGAGCATATTTGTGTTGGTCCCAATTTTGTTATCTTTAGACACCTTTACCTATGTGAGTGCAACAAATCTAGTCCTACTCAAACTCTACAACCTTGTCCCCCAAAACAAAAGATCAGTTAGTTACATATGTCTGTACTGCGTTTATCATTGTTTTCCCTTTTCGACCAACGTAGGTGCTGGATTGCCAGTCTGTACTAGTACTTTCACCCCTTCCTTTCCTCTTTGAACCACGTCCTAGATTTAAGATATACAACTTTCCCCACTACTTTCCCCCATTCCTTTCCTCTTTGAATCACGTCTTAGGTTCATGCGATACAACTTTCCCCACTACTTTCCCCCTTCCGTTCCTTTTTGAACCACGTCCTAGATTCATGCTATACAACTTTTCCCACTCCTTTCCTCTTTGAACCAAGTCCTAGATTTCTGGTATACAACTTTCCCCACTACTTTCCTGTTTGATCCAACACCTAGATTCGAGTGCAGAAGCAGAAAAAGCCCACATGCAGCTAGAGCAATGCATGTGGAATAAGTAAATTATACCTTAAGGTTCTTCGGGTGTGGTTCGGTGGGCGACCGGAAGCCCTTTGGCCTACACTTTGTATGGCGGTGAAGAAGAAGGGGTCGGACGCCCTCCCACGCCGTCGTTGGGTGAAAGTGAACAGCTGCACCAGTAGTGGATTCCCTCCCTCGCCGACGGCGACAACTTTAAGCCTCCTTCCGTTCCCGGCGGATGGATCCTGCCGGCTCTTTGACCAGCAGTGAGGGGAGAGAGATAGGCCAACGAAGTCTTGTTTAGATCTGGAGAGGGTGAGAGTGTGTGAAGAGAGCAACTAGAAGCGCTAAGAGAGAGAGGCCAACGAAGTCTTGTTTAGTTCTGGAGAGGGTGAGAGAGTGTGAAGAGAACAACTACAAGCGCTGAGGCTCCAGCGTGTATATATATATACTGGAGAGAGAGTGCGAAGAGTGCAAACCCTAGAAAACAAGCGCCGAGGCTACAACTTATACGTGATGAGGTGATTATACGGTCACTACGAGATCGTATAGCTCCGTATCCATCCATTTTGAGCAGTCAAAGAATCCTCCTGGCACAAATTATGCTTGATACATCTCCAACGTATCTATAATTTTTGATTGTTCCATGCTATTATATTACCCCTTTTGGATGTTTATGGGATTTATTTTACACATTTATATCATTTTTGGGACTAACCTACTAAGCGGAGGCCCGGCCCGTATTGCTGTTTTTTGCCTATTTCAGTATTTCAAAGAAAAGGAATATCAAACTGAGTCCAAACGGAATAAAACATTTGGGAGCGTGATCTTTGGAATGAACATGATCCGGAGAGCTTGGAGTGCAAGTCAAGAAGCTTACGAGGGCCCTACGAGATAGGGGGCCATGCCCCCCTGTAGGGCGTGCCCCCCTGTCTCATGGGCCCCTCGGGCGGCCACCGACGTACTTCTTCCTCCTATATATACCTACGGACCCCAAAAACATCCAGGAGCACCACGAAACACAATTTCCACCGCTGTAACCTCATGTATCCGCGAGATTCCATCTTGGAGCCTTCGCCGACACTCTGCTGGAGGAGGAATCGACCATGGAGGGCTTTTACATCAACATCCATGCCCCTCCAATGAGTTGTGAGTAGTTTACCATAGACCTACGGGTCCATAGTTATTAGCTAGATGGCTTCTTCTCTCTTTTTGGATCTCAATACAATGTTCTCCCCCTCTCTTGTGGACATCTATTCGATGTAATCTCTTTTTGCGGTGTGTTTGTCGAGATCCAATGAATTGTGGGTTTATGATCAAGTTTATCTATGATTAATATTTGAATCTTCTCTGAATTCTTTTATGTATGATTGAGTTATCTTTGCAAGTCTCTTCGAATTATCAGCTTGGTTTGGCCTACTAGATTGGTCTTTCTTTCCACGGGAGAAGTGCTTAGCTTTGGGTTCAATCTTGCGGTGTTCTTACCCAGTGACAGAAAGCATTGCAAGACACGTATTGTATTGTTGCCATCGAGGATAACAAGATGGGGTTTATATCATATTGCATGATTTTATCCCTCAACATCATGTCATCTTGCTTAATGCGTTACTTTGTTCTTATGAACTTAATACTCTAGATGCAGGCAGGAGTCGGTCGATGTGTGGAGTAATAGTAGTAGATGCAGGCAGGAGTCGGTCTACTTGTTATGGACGTGATGCCTATATACATGATCATGCCTAGATAATCTCATAACTATGAGCTTTTCTATCAATTGCTCGACAGTAATTTGTTCACCCACCGTAATACTTATGCTATCTCGAGAGAAGCCTCTAGTGAAACATATGGCCCTCGGGTCTATCTCTTATCATATTTGCTTTCAATCTACTTTTATTTGCATCTTTAGTTTTTGCATCTATATTAAAAAAATACCAAAAATATATTACTATCTCTCTATCAGATCTCTCTTTCGTAAGTGGCCGTGAAGGGATTGACAACCCCTTTATTTTGTGGGTTGCGAGTTCTCAGTTTGTTTGTGTAGGTGCGTGGGAGTTTTGAGGAGCCTCCTACTGGATTGATACCTTGGTTCTCAAAACTGAGGGAAATACTTATGCTACACTTGCTGCATCACCCTCTCCTCTTTGGGGAAAACCAACGCTAGCTCAAGACGTAGCAAGAAGGATTTCTGGCGCCGTTGTCGGGGAGGTCTTCGCTCAAGTCAAGACATACCAAGTATCCATCACAAACCCATCTACCTCGCATTTACATTATTTGCCTCTCGTTTTCCTCTCCCCCACTTCACCCTTGCCATTTTATTCGCCCTCTATTTCCCAATCTCCTCTCTCTTTCGCTTGCCTTTCTGTTTGCTTGTGTCTCCATGTGCCTTCTATGTGCTTGCATCTTTGCTTGCTAAAAATCTATTGATATGGATCCACTTAAAGTGTTCTACTTGGATCATCTTTGATCCTTATGCGCTCGTGCTGAAACCCCAACTAGCCTAGTTGATGGGAAATCTTTAGATGAGCATGATCACTTTGTGCGTCATCGTTTGTCTGGAAAAAGGAAGGTCTTATGGTATCATTTAAATAGTTTGCTATGCTATGCTTGGAATCTTTGTGAAAGTTGTGATTTTACTTGTTGCTCTAAGAACCCTAAAAACACCTTCCCTACCTATGTGAGTCCAATGATAATGAAATCTTATCTTCTTATGCTAAGGGTGTTTATAGTTACTATGATATCGAACAAATTGAAGAATTTGTCATTTTTAAGGGTGCTCATGAAGTTGCTTCTTTGATTGAAAAGTATGATTCTACTCTCAACAAGTCCGAAAATTCTGTCATACTTAAGTATTGCATTGAAAACTTTGCTCATAATGTCTATGTCCAAGAATTTATTGAAAGAATGACCGTTGCTTTGGAAGAAAGTAATTATATGCATGAATCTATAGATAATGATGATTCCGATAATTTGATTGAAATATCCCTTGATGAACATGATACTTGCTATTCTTGTGGCCATGATGCCAATATTTATGAAGATGAATTTGCTATAGTTCCTTATGTTAAATAGGAGATCGTTGCTATTGCACCCATACTTGGTAGTTCCTTCAATGAAAAGCTTGATTGCAATGATCTTACTATAAATTATCTTGATGTCAATTGTGCTAATAATATGCAAAACCCTAAGCTTGGGGATGGTAGTTTTGCTATGTCTACTACTTGTTTCAATGATCATGATTGGGGTGATTCTTCTTATAACCTTGGAAATTTATTTAAGCCCCATGATGAATATGAGATTGATAATAGTATTTTCAATAATATTGAAAGTGGGTTTGGAAGAGTGTCAACTTTAGATCCCACATATTTGGAGTATGTTCAATCTTATGATATTTTTGATAAAAGTGGGTTCGGAAAGGTCATGACTTTAGTTAATGTTAATCCCACTATCTTGGAAGAGTGTCAACTTTGCATGCATGTGGATCATGTTGATAATATGTTTTGTGATAGCTATTTTGTTGAATTTTCCTATGATCCTACATGTAATTATTACGAGAGAGGAAAATATGGTCGTAGAAATTTTTATCTTATTAAATTACCTCTCATCATGTTAAGATTGCTATAATCTCTTTGTTCTTCCCTGCATATGCTAGTTTTTGCTTGCCTTGATAATCTGTTTGCTTACAAGATGCCTATGCATAGGAAGTATGTTAGACTTAAGTGTGTTTGTCACATGTTTTATTATGCTCTCTTTGTGCTTCAATTCCTGTCCTTCATGTGAGCATCATTGAAATCTCAATGCCTAGCTAAAAAGGCTTTAAAGAAAAGCGCTTGTTGGGAGACAACCCAATATTTTTCCTTGCTGTTATTTAATACATCTTGCTTCTACTCTCTATTTAGATGTGCTTTTATCTTTTAGTTAGTGTTCGTGCCAAGTAGAACCTATAGGATAAACTACGATGATAGTTGATTTGATTCTGCTGAAAAACAGAAACTTTGCGCTCACGAGAAAAACATCAATAAATCACAGAAACGTGCTTTTGCATTGATTCTTTTTTCTGCTGATCAATAGACAAATTTTCCAGTACGTCCTATTTTGGTAGGAGTTTTAGACTTCCATAAGTTTGCGTTAGTTATAGATTGCTACAGACTGTTCTGTTTTTGACAGATTCTGTTTTTCGTGTGTTGTTTGCTTATTTCAATGCATCTATGGCTAGTAAATTGGTTTATAAACCATAAGTAAGTTGGAATACAGTAGGTTTAAGACAAAAATAAATAAAGAATGAGTTCATGGCAGTACCTTATGTGATGGTTTTGTTTTCTTTCACTAACGGAGCTTATAAGATTTCCTGTTGAGTTTTGTGTTGTGAAGTTTTCAAGTTTTGGGGAAAGGTTTTATGGACTATGGAATAAGGAGTGGCAAGAGCCTAAGCTTGGGGATGCCCATGGCACCCCAAGATATTCAAGGATAGCCAAAAGCCTAATCTTGGGGATGCCCCGGGAAGGCATCCCCTCTTCCGTGTTCGTTCATTGGTAACTTTACTTGGAGCTATATTTTTATTCGCTACATCATATGTGTTTTTCTTGGAGCGTCGTGTATTATATTAGTCTTTGCTTTTTAGTTTGCCACAATCATACTTGCTGTACACACCTTTTGGGAGAAGCCTATTTGATTAGAATTGGCTAGAATACTCTATGTGCTTCACTTATATCTTTGGAGCTTGATAGTTTTTGCTCTAGTGCTACACATATCTTTTAGAGCACGGTGGTATCTTAATTTTTAAGAAATTGCTAGTCTCTCATGCTTCTCTTATATTATTTTGAGAATATTTTAGAACAGCATGGTTTTTGCTATGATCATAAAGTTGGTCCTAGAAAGATGAGCATCCAAGTTGGGTATAATAAAAACTATCATAGAAAGTGAATTGGATGCTATGATCAATTTGATACTTGATAATTGTTTTGAGATATGGAGGTAGTAATATTAAAGTTGTGCTAGTTGGGTGATTATGAATTTAAAGAATGCTTGTGTTGAAGTTTGTGATTCCCGTAGCATGCACGTATGGTGCACCGCTTTGTGATGAAGTTGGATCACAATTTTATTTATTGATTGTCCTCCTTATGAGTGGCGGTCGGGGACGAGCGATGGTCTTTTCCTACCAATCTATCACCCTAGGAGCATGCGCGCAGTGCTTTGGTTTTTGATGACTTCTAAATTTTTGCAATAAGTACATGAGTCTCTTGATTAATGTTGAGTCCATGGATTATACGCACCCTTTCACCCTTCCACCATTGCTAGCCTCTCTTGTGCCGCACAACTTTTGCCGGTACCATACACCCACCATAATCCTTACTCAAAACAGCCACCATACCTACCTATTATGGCATTTCCATAGCCATTCCGAGATATATTGCCATGCAACTTTCCACCGTCCCGTTCATCATCATCATGACATACATTACTTTTTTCATATTGCTCTTTGCACGATCATGTAGTTGAAATACTATTTGTGGCAAGGCCACCTTCATAATTTTCATACATGTTGCTCTTGATTCATTGCATATCCCGGTACACCGCCGGAGGCATTCATATAGAGTCACATCTTGTTCTAGCTTTGAGTTGTAATTCTTGAGTTGTAAATCCATAAAAGTGTGATGATATTCATTATTAGAGCATTGTCCTAGTGAGGAAAGGATGATGAAAGCTATGATTCCCCCACAAGTCGGGATGAGACTTCGGACTTTACAAAAAAAAAGGAAAAAAAAAAGAAAAGAAAAAGAGAAAGGCCAAAAAAAGAAGAAGGCCAAAGAAAAGAAAAAAAGAGAAAAAGAAAAAGAAAAAGGAAAAATATAATGAGAGAAAAAGAGAGAAGGGACAATGCTACTATCTCTTTTTCCACACTTGTGCTTCAAAATAGCACCATGATCTTCATGATAGAGAGTCTCATATGTTGTCACTTTCATATACTAGTGGGAATTTTTCATTATAGAACTTGGCTTGTATATTCCAATGATGGGCCTCCTCAAAAGTGCCCTAGGTCTTCGTGAGCAAGCGAGTTGGATGCACACCCACTTAGTTTCTTTTGTTGAGCTTTCATATATTTGTAGCTCTAGTGCATCCGTTGCATGGCAATCCCTACTCACTCACATTGATATCTATTAATGGGCATCTCCATAGCTTGTTGATACGCCTAGTTAATGTGAGACTATCTTATCCTTCTTGTCTTCTCCACAACCACCATTCTATTCCACATATAGTGTTATGTCCATGGCTCACGCTCATGTATTGCGTGAAAGTTGAAAGAGTTTGAGATTATTAAAGTATGAAACAATTGCTTGGCTTGTCATTGGGGTTGTGCATGATTAAATACTTTGTGTGATGCAGATAGAGCAACAGCCAGACTATATGATTTTGTAGGGATGACTTTCTTTAGCCATGTTATTTTGAGAACACATGATTACTTTGATTAGTATGCTTGAAGTATTACTATTTCTTTTATCATTATGAACTTTTATTTTGTATTCATTTGGATCTGAACATTCATGCCACAATAAAGAAAATTACATTATGAATTATGCTAAGTAGCATTCCACATCAAAAATTCTCTTTTTATCATTTACCTACTCGAGGACGAGCATGAATTAAGCTTGGGGATGCTTGATACGTCTCCAACGTATCTATAATTTTTTATTGTTCCATGCTATTATATTACCCCTTTTGGATGTTTGTGGGCTTTATTTTACACATTTATATCATTTTTGGCACTAACCTACTAACCGGAGGCCCAGCCCGTATTGCTGTTTTTTTTGCCTATTTCAGTATTTCGAAGAAAAGGAATATCACACGGAGTCCAAAGGGAATGAAACCTTTGGGAGCGTGATTTTTGGAACGAACATGATCCATAGAGCTTGGAGTGCAAGTCAAGAAGCTTCCAAGGGCCCCACGAGATAGGCCCCCCCCACTGTAGGGTGCGCCCCCTGTCTCGTGGGCCCCTCGGGCGGCCACCGACGTACTTCTTCCTCCTATATATACCTACGGACCCCGAAAACATCCAGGAGCACCACGAAACACAATTTCCACCGCCGTAACCTCCTGTATCCGCGAGATCCCATCTTGGAGCCTTCGTAGGAATCGACGATGGAGGGTTTCTACATCAACATCCTTGCCCCTCCGATGAGTTGTGAGTAGTTTACCACAGACCTACGAGTCCATAGTTATTAGCTAGATGGCTTCTTCTCTCTTTTTGGATCTCAATACAATGTTCTCCCCCTCTCTTGTGGAGATCTATTCGATGTAATCTCTTTTTGCGGTGTGTTTGTCGAGATCCGATGAATTGTGGGTTTATGATCAAGTTTATCTATGATTAATATTTGAATCTTCTCTGAATTCTTTTATGTATGATTGAGTTATCTTTGCAAGTCTCTTCGAATTATCAGTTTGGTTTGGCCTACTAGATTGGTCTTTCTTGCCATGGGAGAAGTGCTTAGCTTTGGGTTCAATCTTGCGGTGTTCTTACCCAGTGACAGAAAGGGTTGCAAGACACATATTGTATTTTTGCCATCGAGCATAACAAGATGGGGTTTATATCATATTGCATGAGTTTATCCCTCTACATCATGTCATCTTGCTTAATGCGTTACTCTGTTCTTATGAACTTAATACTCTAGATGCAGGCAGGAGTCGGTCGATGTGTGGAGTAATAGTAGTAGATGCAGGCAGGAGTCGGTCTACTTGCTATGGACGTGATGCCTATATACATGATCATGCCTAGATAATCTCATAACTGTGCGCTTTTCTATCAATTGCTCGACAGTAATTTGTTCACGCACCATAATACTTATGCTATCTCGAGAGAAGCCTCTAGTGAAACCTATGGCCCTCGGGTCTATCTCTTATCATATTTGCTTTCGATCTACTTTTATTTGCATCTTTACTTTTTGCATCTATATTACATAATACCAAAAATATATTACTATCTCTCTATCAGATCTCACTTTCGTAAGTGGCCGTGAAGGGATTGACAACCCCTTTATTGTGTTGGTTGCGAGTTCTCAGTTTGTTTGTGTAGGTGCGTGGGACTTTTGAGGAGCCTCCTATTGATTGATACCTTGGTTCTCAAAACTGAGGGAAATACTTACGCTACACTTGCTGCATCACCCTCTCCTCTTCGGGGAAAACCAACGCTAGCTCAAGACGTAGCAATGCTCAAGTGTAGTTATCGAACCCGAGACCTCAAATTTGATGAGCAAACAGGCTAACCAGCTACACAACCCTCCCGTTATGTTCAACATGAGTAAAATAACCTTTTATACATTTCTGCATTCATGTGACAAGCATGTCGTGTTTTCTTTGTGGGAGTCATTGGGATTTAAATCATAATCGTGTCATGTGGCCTTGCTGGTAAAACTATCCACAGTGGTGCAGAAATAATGCAGCCTTAGTCACCTTACCTCTCTCCACGTAGTACGTTGGGTCCCACCAGTCAGAGGGTGAAACAAACAAATTAATAAGAAATATTAAAAGCGCCAGCAGTGTATCCTACCTCACACATCTCGCTACTGCTCGGGAACACTGTCCAATTGATCCCTTTGTTTGCTCACGTACCATTTTAAGTGAATCCTTATTATAACATGCACATAATTTTGGGCACTTGTATTCGCCCTAAGTCAGTGTGCCACTATATCTCGTACTACTACCTCCATCTAGGTGTCATAAGTCATGTTAGAAGGTGCAGCGGGACCAAGGTGCAAGCAGATTGGAGGAGAAGGAGAAACTTAACCGGTCATTCCTCCAATCAAAGCCCTGATTTCTGTCTCTAAACGCAACAATTAATCCAAACAACTAAGAGATGCCGTTTTAGATACCATGCAGGGCCATGTATTAACTCGCATGCAAGTCGAATTTGATTTCTTGACCGATCAACACGTAGTTGCGCTCCATGCATTGGGTTTCCGACGGAGATAAAAAGACAGAGTAAGGAGCGTTTGGTTACATTGCTTAGGCTGGTCATAGTGGTGAGTAACTTGGACTATTAACATGCATATGTTACTAGTTTATGTTACTACTACACGAAGTTTGCCGTTGGAAGCGAGCCGATCTGGCTCTCCTGAGCTAGCAATGTTTTTCTAGCCCACCCAAGCTAGCTGGCCCACAAAAGCTAACATATTTTAACAGTTCCAAACACCTAACCTTGCCCGGCTATGCTATAAGATGTTCTTGCTAAGGATCCAAACGCTCCCCCAAGTATCAACGCTCTCTAGCAACGAGGCCAGGAGGGGATTGAGATGCAAAGTTAATGGACGACGCCTAAACATTTTGGGAATATCTGATTTTCGTCAGATGACTTAACACCTAGACGGAGGGAGTACTACTCCTCAGTCAAGGTTTGATGGAATATTCGTCACCTCTCGTCCGGTGATCTGCCTCACCTTTGAAATGCTTGCCTATCTTTCTTATGGGATGCCTGCTCGGAAGAAATCGATAATGTCGCAGATACACATTCTTGTTACAATTATCCAAATATATAATGTCGGTATCATCCAAAAGTGCGTGCATGTGCGGTATCCCTTGTTTGTCTGTCCTGGAAGATTACTGAGAGCAGGCCAATCATTAATGGTTACAAACAACAACACATGTAGGTCAAATTCTTCCTGTTTGTGCTCATCCCACGCACGTACACCTTTTCCGTTCCACAGCTATAAGAGTTATTCAACTAATGGCCTTAGGTACACATCAATATTGTTGCTGGGTTGCTTAGGGACTTGGATGAGCACTGGCATCAGAATGAACTTCCGCTTCATGCACAACCAAGGAGGCAGGTTATACATACATGTAGCGACCAGACCTCAAACAGTCTGATCTTTGTGCCTTAGTGTCATCCCTGGACCAGTAATGCTGACACGCACAATACTTGAAGGATTTATAACAGAGTAGCAATCACACACTTATTACATCGAATGTCTCAAAAGAGAATTTATTACAATAAATATGGCTTAAGGCCATCTAATAACGATAGCAGCGGAAGGCTTGGAAGATAAGTGAGTCCATCAACTCCAACGACATCACTGAGTATAGAACCATGACCTAAAAGGCACCTTACTTGTTGTCTAAAAAGTCTACAACATGAACGTTGCAGCCCGAAAACGGGTCAGCACATGGAATATGCTGGCAATGTAACACATAGAGAGTAATGAACAGAATTATGCTATACTACATGCATATAAGGCTAGTGGAAAGCTCTATGGTTATAGTTTTGCATAAAGCCAATTTTTCCCTACTGCAAAGGAATAAATTTTATTTAACTATCATGGTAGTTGTCAAACATTGAGAATGGTTGACAGCATTCTCAATCCCAATTAAGCATCATCATTAAAACCCATCAATATTAATTTAAAGTAACATGATGAGATTCACATGATAATCCAAGTACTAGATACTCAAGATGTCCATAACTGGGGACACGGCTAACCATGATTAGTTTATACACTCTGCAGAGGTTTGCGCACTTTTCCCCACAAGACTCGATCTCCTCCGTTGGATTTCTCACACTACATGGTGTTTGAGAAACGGATGATCGAGACATAGTCTTTCAGAAGTGTTTGCACCTTACGACCGGGTAGACAGTACCAACCTATATCCCCTATATCTGCTAGTCTACCACTATAATGTTGGAAATATGCCCTAGAGGCAATAATAAAAGTATTATTATATTTCTATGTTCATGATAATTGTCTTTTATTCATGCTATAACTATATTATCCGGAAATCGTAATACACGTGTGAATACAAAGACCACAATATGTCCCTAGTGAGCCTCTAGTTGACTAGCTCGTTGTGATCAACAGATAGTCATGGTTTCCTGGCTATGGACATTGGATGTCGTTGATGACGGGATCACATCATTAGGAGAATGATGTGATGGACAAGACCCAATCCTAAGCATAGCACAAAGATCGTGTAGTTCGTTTGCTAGAGCTTTGCCAATGTCAAGTATCTCTTCCTTTGACCATGAGAGCGTGTAACTCCTGGATACCGTAGGAGTGCTTTGGGTGTATCAAACGTCACAACGTAACTGGGTGACTATAAAGGTGCACTACAGGTATCTCCGAAAGTATCTATTGTTTTATGCGGATCGAGACTGGGATTTGTCACTCCGTATGACGGAGAGGTATCTCTGGGCCCACTCGGTAATGCATCATCATAATGAGCTCAAGGTGACCAATGTGTTGGCCACGGGATCATGCATTACGGTACGAGTAAAGTGACTTGCCGGTAACGAGACTGAACAAGGTATTGGGATACCGACGATCGAGTCTCGGGCAAGTAACGTACCGGTTGACAAAGGGAATTGTATACAGGGTTTGATCAAATCCTCGACATCGTGGTTCAACCGATGAAATCATCGAGGAGCATGTGGGAGCCAACATGGGTATCCAGACCCCGCTGTTGGTTATTGCTCGAGAGTGGTCTCGGTCATGTCTGCATGTCTCCCGAGCCCGTAGGGTCTACACACTTAAGGTTCGGTGACACTAGGGTTCTTAGGAAGACTAGTATGTGACTACCGAATGTTGTTCGGAGTCTCGGATGAGATCCCGGACGTCACGAGGAGTTCCGGAATGGTCCGGAGGTAAAGTTTTATATATGGGAAGTTGTTAAATGGGCACCGGAAAGTTTCGGGGTCATACCGGTATTGTACCGGGACCACCGGAAGGATTCCGGGGGTCCACCGGGAGGGGCCACCCCTCCCGGGGGGGCCACTTGGGCTACGTGGGGATAGCAGCCAGCCCCTAGTGGGCTTGGCGCGCCCCCCTCCTTGGGCCCATGCGCCTAGGGGTGGGGGGAAACCCCCTTGCTTGGGGGGCAAGCCCCCCACCCCTTGGCCCCCCCCCCCGGGGTTTTCCCTAGAGGGCCGGCCCCCCTTGCCCTTTCCCCTATATATAGAGGGGTGAGGGGAGGGCTGCAATACACCATAACTCAAGGCGCATCCCCTCCCCTCCCCAACACATCTCCTCCTCCGTACGTGCTTGGCGAAGCCCTGTCGGCATACTGCCGCGTCAACTGCACCACGCCGTCGTGCTGCCGTTGGAGCTGCCTTCCTCAACCTCTCCTTCCTCCTTGCTGGATCAAGACGGAGGAGACGTCTCCCGTCCCGTACGTGTGTTGAACGCGGAGGTGCTGTCCGTTCAGCACTAGGACATCGGTGATCCGAATCATGTTCGAGTACGACTCCATCATCACCATCTCCTTGGCAAGCTTCCGCTCGTGATCTACAAGTGGTATGTAGATGCAAACTCTCTCCTTTGACTCGTTGCTTAGATGAACTCATAGATGGATCTTGGTGAAACCATAGGAAAAATTTTAATTTTCTGCAACGTTCCCCAATAGTGGCATCATGAGCTAGGTCTATGCGTAGTTCTCTTTGCACGAGTAGAACACAATCTTGTTGTGGGCGTGGATCCTGTCATCTTACTTGGCTCTACTAGTCTTTTCTTGCTTCAGCGGTATTGTGGGATGAAGCGGCCCGGACCAACCTTACACGTACGCTTACGTGAGACCGGTTCCACCGACTAACATGCACTAGTTGCATAAGGTGGCTGGCGGGTGTCTGTCTCTCCCACTTTAGTTGGAGCGGATTCGATGAAAAGGGCCCTTATGAAGGGTAAATAGAAGTTGACAAAATCACGTTGTGGTTATTCGTAGGTAAGAAAACGTTCTTGCTAGAACCAAATTGCAGCCACGTAAAAGATGCAACAACAATTAGAGGACGTCTAACTTGTTTTTGCAGCGATTGATCAAGTGATGTGATATGGCCAGAAGTTGTGATCAATGATGAATTGTGATGTATGAGATCATGTTCTTTGTAATAGGATTCACGACTTGCATGTCGGTGAGTATAACAACCGGCAGGAGCCATAGGAGTTGTCTTTATTTTTGTATGACCTGCGTGTCATTGAAGAACGCCATGTAACTTACTTTACTTCATTGCTAAACGCGTTAGTCATAGAAGTAGAAGTAGTCGTTGGCGTGACAACTTCATGAAGACACGATGATGGAGATCATGATGATGGAGATCATGGTGTCAAGCCGGTGACAAGATGATCATGGAGCCCCGAAGATGGAGATCAATGGAGCTATATGATATTGGCCATATCATGTCACAACTATATAATTGCATGTGATGTTTATTATGTTTATGCATCTTGTTTACTTAGGACGACGGTAGTAAATAAGATGATCCCTTAAAAAAATTTCAAGAAGTGTTCTCCCCTAACTGTGCACCGTTGCTACAGTTCGTCGCTTCTAAGCACCACGTGATGATCGGGTGTGATGGATTCTTACATTCACATACAACGGGTGTAAGACAGTTTTACACAGCGAAAACACTTAGGGTTAACTTGACGAGCCTAGCATGTGCAGACATGGCCTTGGAACACGGAGACCAAAAGGTCGAACATGAGTCGTATGAAAGATACGATCAACATGAGAATGTTCACCGATGATGACTAGTCCGTCTCACGTGATGATCGGACACGGGCTAGTCGACTCGGATCGTGTAACACTTAGATGACCAAAGGGATGTCTAATCTGAGTGGGAGTTCATAATATGATTAGAACTTAATTATCATGAACTTAGTCTAAAACCTTTGCAAATATGTCTTGTAGATCAAATGGCCAACGCTCATGTCAACATGAACTTCAACGCGTTCCTAGAGAAAACCAAGCTGAAAGATGATGGCAGCAACTATACGGAGTGGGTCCGGAACCTGAGGATCATCCTCATAGCTGCCAGGAAACAATATGTCCTAGAAGGACCGCTAGGTGACGCACCCGTCCCAGAGAACCAAGACATTATGAATGCTTGGCAGTCTCGTGCTGATGATTACTCCCTCGTTCAGTGCGGCATGCTTTACAGCTTAGAACCGGGGCTCCAAAAGCGTTTTGAGCATCACGGAGCATATGAGATGTTCGAAGAGCTGAAACTAGTTTTCCAAGCTCATGCCCGGGTCGAGAGATATGATGTCTCCGACAAGTTCTACAGTTGTAAGATGGAGGAAAACAGTTCTGTCAGTGAACACATCCTGAAGATGTCTGGGTTGCACAACCGTATGACCCAGTTGAACATTAACCTCCCAGATGAGGCGGCCATTGACAGAATCCTCCAGTCGCTCCCACCAAGCTACAAGAGCTTTGTGATGAACTACAACATGCAGGGGATGGAAAAGACCATTCCTGAAGTGTTCTCAATGCTGAAGTCAGCAGAGGCTGAAATCAAGAAAGAACATCAAGTGTTGATGGTCAATAAGACCACTAAGTTCAAGAAGGGCAAGGGTAAGAAGAACTTCAAGAAGGACGGCAAGGAGGTTGTCGCGCCTGGTAAGCCAGTTACCGGGAAGAAGTCAAAGAATGGACCCAAGCCTGAGACTGAGTGCTTTTATTGCAAGGGGAAGGGTCACTGGAAGCGGAACTGCCCCAAATACTTAGCGGATAAGAAGGCCGGCAACACCAAAGGTATATTTGATATACAAATAATTGATGTGTACCTTACCAGTAGTCGTAGTAACTCCTGGGTATTTGATACCGGTGCCGTTGCTCATATTTGTAACTCATAGCAGGAGCTGCGGAATAAACGGAGACCGGCGAAGGACGAGGTGACGACGCGCGTCGGGAATGGTTCCAGAGTCGATGTGATCGCCGTCGGCACGCTGCCTCTACATTTACCTACGGGATTAGTTTTGAACCTTAATAATTGTTATTTAGTGCCAAGTTTGAGCATGAACATTGTATATGGATCTCGGTTAATACGAGATGGCTACTCATTTAAGTCTGAGAATAATGGTTGTTCGATTTATATGAGAGATATGTTTTATGGTCATGCTCCGATGGTCAATGGTTTATTCTTAATGAATCTCGAGCGTAATATTACACATGTTCATAGTGTAGATGCCAAAAGATGTAAAGTTGATAACGATAGTCCCACATACTTGTGGCACTGCCGCCTTGGTCATATTGGTGTCAAGCGCATGAAGAAGCTCCATGCTGATGGACTTTTGGAGTCTCTTGATTATGAATCGTTTGACACATGCGAACCATGCCTCATGGGCAAAATGACCAAGACTCCGTTCTCCGGAACAATGGAGCGAGCAACCAACTTGTTGGAAATCATACATACCGATGTGTGCGGTCCAATGAGCATTGAGGCTCGCGGAGGATATCGTTATGTTCTCACTCTAACTGATGACTTAAGTAGATATGGGTATGTCTACTTAATTAAACACAAGTCTGAGACCTTTGAAAAGTTCAAGGAATTTCAGAATGAGGTGGAGAATCAACGTGACCGAAAGATAAAGTTCCTACGATCAGATCGTGGAGGAGAATATTTAAGTCACGAATTTGGCACACACTTAAGGAAATGTGGAATCGTTTCACAACTCACGCCGCCTGGAACACCTCAGCGAAACGGTGTGTCCGAACGTCGTAATCGCACTCTATTGGATATGGTGCGGTCTATGATGTCTCTTACCGATTTACCGCTATCATTTTGGGGATACGCTCTAGAGACAGCTACATTCACTTTAAATAGGGCACCGTCTAAATCCATTGAGACGACACCGTATGAATTATGGTTTGGGAAGAAACCTAAGCTGTCGTTTCTAAAAGTTTGGGGATGCGATGCTTATGTCAAGAAACTTCAACCTGAAAAGCTCGAACCCAAGTCGGAAAAATGCGTCTTCATAGGATACCCTAAGGAAACTGTAGGGTATACCTTCTACTTAAGATCCGAAGGCAAGATCTTTGTTGCCAAAAACGGATGCTTTCTGGAAAAAGAGTTTCTCTCGAAAGAAGTAAGTGGGAGGAAAGTAGAACTCGATGAAGTACTACCTCTCGAACGGGAAAGTGGTGCGGCTCAGGAAAATGTTCCTATGATGCCCACACCAACTGAAGAGGAAACCAATGATGATGATCAAGGTACTTCGGATCAAGTTGCTACTGAACTTCGTAGGTCCACAAGGACACGTTCCGCACCAGAGTGGTACGGCAACCCTGTCCTGGAAATCATGTTGTTAGACAACGGTGAACCTTCGAACTATGAAGAAGCGATGGCGGGCCCAGATTCCAACAAATGGCTAGAAGCCATGAAATCCGAGATAGAATCCATGTATGAAAACAAAGTATGGACTTTGACTGACTTCCCCGATGATCGGCGAGCGATAGAAAACAAATGGATCTTTAAGAAGAAGACGGACGCGGATGGAAATGTTACCATCTATAAAGCTCGACTTGTCGCTAAGGGTTATCGACAAGTTCAAGGGATTGACTACGACGAGACATTCTCCCCCGTAGCGAAGCTTAAGTCCGTCCGAATCATGTTAGCAATTGCCGCATACTATGATTATGAGATATGGCAGATGGACGTCAAAACGGCATTCCTTAACGGGCATCTTAAGGAAGAGCTGTATATGATGCAGCCAGAAGGTTTTGTCGATCCTAAGAACGCTAACAAAGTATGCAAGCTCCAGCGATCCATTTATGGGCTGGTGCAAGCATCTCGGAGTTGGAATATTCGCTTTGATGAGATGATCAAAGCGTTTGGGTTTATGCAGACTTATGGAGAAGCCTGCGTTTACAAGAAAGTGAGTGGGAGCTCTCTAGCATTTCCCATATTATATGTGGATGACATACTCTTGATGGGAAATAATATAGAATTTCTAGACAGCATTAAGGCCTACTTGAACAAATGTTTTTCAATGAAGGACCTTGGAGAAGCTGCTTATATATTAGGCATCAAAATCTATAGAGATAGATCGAGACGCCTCATAGGTCTTTCACAAAGCACATACCTTGATAAGATTTTGAAAAAGTTCAAAATGGATGAGTCCAAGAAAGGGTTCTTGCCTATGTTACAAGGTGTGAGATTGAGCTCAGCTCAGTCACCGACCACGGCAAAAGATAAAGAAGAGATGAGTGTCATCCCCTATGCTTCAGCCATAGGATCTATTATGTATGCCATGCTGTGTACCAGACCTGATGTAAACCTTGCCATAAGTTTGGTAGCAAGATACCAGCGTAATCCCGGCAAGGAACACTGGACAGCGGTCAAGAATATCCTGAAGTACCTGAAAAGGACAAAGGACATGTTTCTCGTTTATGGAGGTGACGAAGAGCTCGTCGTAAAGGGTTACGTCGACGCTAGCTTCAACACAGATCTGGATGACTCTAAGTCACAAACCGGATACGTGTATATGTTGAATGGCGGAGCAGTAAGCTGGTGCAGCTGCAAGCAGAGCGTCGTGGCGGGATCTACATGTGAAGCGGAGTACATGGCAGCCTCGGAGGCGGCGCATGAAGCTATTTGGGTGAAGGAGTTCATCACCGACCTAGGAGTGATACCCAATGCGTCGGGGCCAATCAAACTCTTCTGTGACAACACTGGAGCTATTGCCCTTGCTAAGGAGCCCAGGTTTCACAAGAAGACCAGGCACATCAAGCGTCGTTTCAACTCCATCCGTGAAAATGTTCAAGATGGAGAAATAGAAATTTGCAAAGTACATACGGATCTGAATGTCGCTGATCCGTTGACTAAACCTCTCTCGCGAGCTAAACATGATCAGCACCAGAACTCTATGGGTGTTCGATTCATCACAATGTAACCAGATTGGTGACTCTAGTGCAAGTGGGAGACTGTTGGAAATATGCCCTAGAGGCAATAATAAAAGTATTATTATATTTCTATGTTCATGATAATTGTCTTTTATTCATGCTATAATTGTATTATCCGGAAATCGTAATACACGTGTGAATACAAAGACCACAATATGTCCCTAGTGAGCCTCTAGTTGACTAGCTCGTTGTGATCAACAGATAGTCATGGTTTCCTGGCTATGGACATTGGATGTCGTTGATGACGGGATCACATCATTAGGAGAATGATGTGATGGACAAGACCCAATCCTGAGCATAGCACAAAGATCGTGTAGTTCGTTTGCTAGAGCTTTGCCAATGTCAAGTATCTCTTCCTTTGACCATGAGAGCGTGTAACTCCTGGATACCGTAGGAGTGCTTTGGGTGTATCAAACGTCACAACGTAACTGGGTGACTATAAAGGTGCACTGCAGGTATCTCCGAAAGTATCTATTGTTTTATGCGGATCGAGACTGGGATTTGTCACTCCGTATGACGGAGAGGTATCTCTGGGCCCACTCGGTAATGCATCATCATAATGAGCTCAAGGTGACCAATGTGTTGGCCACGGGATCATGCATTACGGTACGAGTAAAGTGACTTGCCGGTAACGAGACTGAACAAGGTATTGGGATACCGACGATCGAGTCTCGGGCAAGTAACGTACCGATTGACAAAGGGAATTGTATACAGGGTTTGATCGAATCCTCGACATTGTGGTTCAACCGATGAAATCATCGAGGAGCATGTGGGATCCAACATGGGTATCCAGACCCCGCTGTTGGTTATTGCTCGAGAGTGGTCTCGGTCATGTCTGCATGTCTCCCGAGCCCGTAGGGTCTACACACTTAAGGTTCGGTGATGCTAGGGTTCTTAGGAAGACTAGTATGTGACTACCGAATGTTGTTCGGAGTCCCGGATGAGATCCCGGACGTCACGAGGAGTTCCGGAATGGTCCGGAGGTAAATTTTTATATATGGGAAGTTGTTAAACGGGCACCGGAAAGTTTCGGGGTCATACCGGTATTGTACCGGGACCACCGGAAGGATTCCGGGGGTCCACCGGGAGGGGCCACCCCTCCCGGGGGGGCCACTTGGGCTACGTGGGGATAGCAGCCAGCCCCTAGTGGGCTTGGCGCGCCCCCCTTATTGGGCCCATGCGCCTAGGGGTGGGGGGAAACCCTAAAGGGGGCGCACCCCCTTGCTTGGGGGGCAAGCCCCCCACCC
>NC_041385.1:46138651-46172322 GCF_002162155.2 Triticum dicoccoides
GAGGGCCGGCCCCCCTTGCCCTTTCCCCTATATATAGAGGGGTGAGGGGAGGGCTGCAATACACCATAACTCAAGGCCCAGCCCCTCCCCTCCCCAACACATCTCCTCCTCCGTACGTGCTTGGCGAAGCCCTGTCGGAATACTACCGCGTCAACTGCACCACGCCGTCGTGCTGCCGTTGGAGCTGCCTTCCTCAACCTCTCCTTCCTCCTTGCTGGATCAAGATGGAGGAGACGTCTCCCGTCCCGTACGTGTGTTGAACGCGGAGGTGCTGTCCGTTCAGCACTAGGACATCGGTGATCCGAATCATGTTCGAGTACGACTCCATCATCACCATCTCCTTGGCAAGCTTCCGCTCATGATCTACAAGTGGTATGTAGATGCAAACTCTCTCCCTTGACTCGTTGCTTAGATGAACTCGTAGATGGATCTTGGTGAAACCGTAGGAAAAATTTTAATTTTCTGCAACGTTCCCCAACATATAAGAGTTCACACGACTTAATCAACTATGCTAGAGCCCATAGTAGCTTGGGGCTGCACACGGAAGTTTCTAGCATGAATAATCTCATGATCCCTTGAGCCCGGGTGGTGGTCCATAAAGAAAAACAGGCAATCACTAGAATACCCAGGTGCCTCAAACCACCCAGATGTGTATTAAAGTTGCCACCTTAAATAAACCATTAATTTAACAATCTCACATCTGTCATGGATACACTCACCCATCCACGTCTACTAGCATAGCATGGCATAATAAGGAAACGTAGAGTAACTCCCGGTACTCTATCGCAAACAAACAAGCATGCAATAAGTACTCATCTAATGCACGAGTAAAAATGAAATAAGAGATCTAACCAGAAAGTTCAACTTAAGAACTCCGGTTTGCAAAAAGAATCAAATCGAACGAAGCAACGAAAGACAAACGACGAAAGAAACAAACTTCGTTTAATAATCTGGATCTAAGTCAAATTTTACAGTAGCAAAAACTTGTTTGAGTGGATTAAACAGAAAGAGGGTTTCGAGACGAAACTCTAGGCGCTTGAATCGACTGATTCTGATAAACGAGCGAAAAGTTATACTAGAACGAAAATCGCATCAGAAATCGCGATCAGAAATAACCGCGGAAAATCCGAGAAAAAGAAAAACTGACGAACAGATTAATGAATGAACGTTCGTTGACTGAAACTAAACGGCGGGGCTGCGGCGGCGGCAGCGGGAGGCGGCTCCTGGCGGTAGCGCTAGGCGTTGGCGGCGGCTGCGGCTGCTGCTGCTGCTGCGGGTCGGGTGGCGGGGTGGGAGGGGTGGCGGCGGCAGGTATTTAAAGGGGGGGTGGCGGCTGGCTTGGGGGCGGGGGCAAGGAGGCGGCGGGAGGTGGAGTCCGGCTTGAACTCGGCGGCGGCGCGGCGCGGGGAAGGCGGCGGCGGCGCGGGCCGGCCTATCCTGGGTGGGAGTTTTTTTTTTAAATTCTACAGAATTAAGAAAAATCCTAGAAAAATAAATAAAAATCTAAAAATGCCAAAACAAATTTTCACTGTCTAAATAAAAATATTTAGAACGAGATGAACATTTTCTTGGCCCTAAAATGCAGTTTTGAAAACGTGCATTTTTTCCTAAATTCAAATAAAATAGCAAAACTCCAAAATAAAACTTATTTGATTTTTTTATTAAATCCTCAATATTTATTTATTTTCGGAAAGTCATTTTATTCCCTCTCTCATATTTTTATAATCGAAATAATTGAAGATAAAATAAATAAAATCAAATGATCCTATTTTCAAAATTCGAGAAAACTCAAATATGAAAATAATGAAATCCCCAACTCTCTCCGAGGGTCCTTGAGTTGCTTAGAATTTCTAGGATCAAACCAAAAGAAAATAAAAAACATGATATGCATTGATGATCTAGTGTATAACATTCCAAATTGAAAATTTGGGATGTTACAAACCTACCCCCCTTAAGATGAATCTCGCCCTCGAGATTCGGGTTGGCTAGAAAATAGGTGAGGGTGGTCCTTCAGCAGATCTTCCTCTCGCTCCCAGGTGGCTTCATCCTCTGTGTGGTGGCTCCACTGAACCTTGCAATATTTGATAACCTTGCTGCGGGTGACTCGGCTGGCATACTCAAGAATCTTGACGGATTTCTCCTCATGGGTCAAATCACTGTCCAACTGAATCGCTTCCAGTAGCACTGTATTTCTCAGCGGTATATCAGCCATCTCTGTGTGGCAGTTCTTCAACTGGGAAACGTGGAATACATCATGAACTCATGACAATCCTTCGGGCAATTCCAACTTGTAGGCAACTTCTCCCATACGCTAACTTTCCCTTAACTCCAAAGCGCGTAACTCCTCGAAGTGGAGATACTCGAAGATAAACTCTTTCTCCGATGTCGTAAACTGTCTCCTTGCGTTTAGAATCTACATAGCTCTTCTGCCTGGACAAGGCTACCTTGCGCCTATCGCGAATCAATTTCGCCTTCTGTTCAGACTCCTTAATCAAATCCGGTCTAAACAACTGGCGGTCTCCAACTTCATCCCACGACAACGGGGTCCTGCACCTCCTACCGTACAAGGCTACGAAAGGGGCCATCTTCAAACTGGATTGATAACTGTTGTTGTAAGAGAACTCTGCATATGGCAAATTGTCGTCCCAACTAGATCCATAATCTAGCGCACAAGCTCTCAGCATATCCTCCAAAATCTGATTGACTCTCTCGGTCTGTCCATCTGTCTGCAGGTGAAAAGTTGTATGGAACTCTAGCCTGGTACCCAAAGTTTCGTGCAACTGATTCTAGAACTTTGAGGTAAACTGGGTTCCTCTATCTGATACAATGCTCCTCGGAACTCCATGCAGACATACGATCCTGGTCATGTATATCTTTGCCAACTTAACACTGGTGTAAGTGGTCTTCACTGGTATGAAATGAGCTACCTTCGTCAAACGATTGACTACAAGCCAAATCGAGTCATAGCCTGAACGAATCCTGGGCAATCGCGTGATAAAATCCATGCCTAGCTTATCCCACTTCCATTCGGGTATTCGCAATGGCTGTAACAATCCTGCTGGCTTCTGATGCTCTGCCTTCACTCTCTGACATACATCACAAATTGCTACATACTCCGCAATATCCTTCTTCATTCCAGTCCACCATAAAATATCCTTCAAATCTAAATACATCTTGGTATTTCCTGGGTGAATCGAATATGGTGAATCATGGGCCTCTTTCAAAATCAACTTCCTGATCTCCTAGTCATTATGCACATAAACACGGTCTTCCAACCATAGGGTATCGTGCTCGTCCTCATGAAATCCTTTAGCTTTTCCTTTGTTCATCTTCTCCTTAATAGAGGCAATCTCCTTGTCAGTTTTCTGGGCTTCTCTGATCTTATCCATCAAAGTAGACTGAATCCCCAATGTTGCTACATAGCCTCTCAGAACTATCTCCAAACATAGCTCACGAATGTCCTCGACTAACTCGTTTGGTAAATCTCCGGTCATTAGTGTGTTGACATGGCTCTTACGGCTCAACGCATCGGCTACTACGTTAGCCTATCCAGGATGATAATGCAATCTCATATCATAATCCTTGATGAGCTCCAACCATCTCCTTTGCCTGAGATTCAGCTCCTTCTGCGTGAAAATATACTTCAAACTCTTGTGATCCATGTACACTTAACAATGGTTTCCAATGAGAAAATGTCTCCAAGTCTTCAATGCATGCACTACGGCTGCTAAATCCAAATCATGGGTGGCATAATTTAACTCATGAGATTTCAGCTGTCATGAAGCATACGAACAACTCTTCCCTCCTGCAAAAGCATTGCTCCAAGTCCTCGACGAGAAGCGTTGCAATATACTTCATAATCCTTGCTCTGATCTGGCAGAATCAACACTGGTGATGTAACCAAGCATTTCTTCAACTCCTGGAAACTGGCCTCACATTTCCCAGTCCATTTGAACTTGGTATCCTTCTTCAACAACTCCGTCATGGGCTTTGCAATCTTCGAGAAATTCTCAATGGATCTCCGATAGTATCCTGCAAGTCCAAGAAAACTCTGGATCTCTTCAACTGTTGTTGGGGCTTCCCAATTTGTCACAGTGACAACCTTGGTGGGATCTACTGCTATTCCTTTGCCGGATATAACATGTCCGAGAAATCCAACTTCCTTCAACCAAAACTCACATTTGCTGAACTTGGCATACAACTGATGTTCTCTGAGTTTCTCCAATACCAAACGTGAATGCTCCTTATGCTCCTCTTCATTCTTTGAGTAGACCAAAATATCATCTATGAACACCACAACGAACTTATCCAAAAACTCCATAAACACCTTGTTCATCATGTTCATGAAATAGGCAGGTGCGTTAGTCAGACCAAAAGACATAACGGTATACTCTTACAGCCCATACCTGGTGGTAAAAGCCGTCTTAGGTATATCCTGCTCTCGAATCTTCAACCCATGGTATCCTGATTGCAAATTGATCTTGGAAAATACCTTAGCTCCTTGCAATCAGTTAAACAGATCATTGATCATCGATAGTGGGTACTTGTTCTTGATTGTTACTGCATTCAATCCTCGATAATCAACAACCATCCTTAATGATCCATCCTTCTTCTCCACTAGAAGTATGGGCGATCCCCAATGTGAAGAACTTGGGTGAATATAACCTTTATCCAGTAATTCCTTAATCTTCTTCTTAATCTCTTCCAAATCCTTTGCGGGCATCCTGTATGGTCTCTTAGATATTGGCCCTATGCCTGGCAAAAGCTCAATCAAAAACTCAATGTCTCTATCTTGTGGCATGCCTGGCAACTCCTCTGGAAATACGTCAGGAAAATCCTTCACCACTGGTACTTCCTCCTGCACAACTCCTGATAAGGCATTTACTTGTGTCCTCTTTGGCACATGCCGGGATACATACTTGATCCTTCTTCCTTCTGGCGTTGTAAGCAAAATCGTCTTGCTGGGGCATTCAATGTTCCCTCCATACTTCGATAACCAATCCATGCCTAATATCACATCCAATCCTTGCGATTCCAATACTATTAGGTCTGAGGGAAACACGTAGTTACCAATCCTTAATGGCAACCGATCACACCATAAACTAGCCATATACTCTGCTCCAGGCAAGGTTACTAACATGGGTGACCTAAGGGCTTGGGTTGGCAGTTTATACTTATCCACAAATCCCCTTGATATGTATGAATGCGATGCGCGAGTATCAAAAAGAACGAGTGCAGTAAATGAATTAACCAAAAACTTACCTATTACTGCATCTGGCTGAGCTTCAACCTCCTTCATGTTAACGTGGTTCACTTGTCCCCTATTGAAATGGTTCGGCTTCTTCCCCGAGCTTCCATTGCCATTTCCATTCTAGGGTTCAGGACATTCATTGGCATAATGTCCAATTTTCTGACACTTATAGCAAGTGATTTGGCTCAGGTCTCTCTTGGCTGGGATTGACGGGTTGGTACGGTTCTGGCCATTGTTTCCTCCATTCCCGTTAGCATTCTTGGGGCCATTATGATTGTGTGAGCTACCTCCTCCATGGGTATGCTGGAAATGTCCTCCCGATTTCGTGGTAAACGGGGCTTCTGCTGAGCTCCAGAATTGTACTTCCCTTGTCCATACTTCCTCTTGTGGTTTTCAATCTGCAGCTGCTTCCCTTCAATCATAAGAGCACGGTCTACCAACTCCTGGCAGTTGTTGAAAGTTGCTACCATCAACTACATGCTCAGCTCATCATTCAGTCCTTCCAGAAACTTCTCCTGCTTAGCTGCATCCGTAGCAACCTCATCTGGGGCATAACGTGCTAGCTTGCTAAAGTCATCCACATACTGGCCAACTGTCCGTCCTCCTTGGTGCAAGTTGCGAAACTCATGCTTCTTCATGGACATAGCTCCTGCTGAAACATGGGCAGTACAGAAAGTCTGCTGAAACTGATCCCATGTGACAGTGTCGATAGGTTAAGTGGCTGTGAAATTCTCCTACCAAGATGATGCGGGTCCTTCAAGCTGATGTGCGGCAAAATGCACCCTATACGCATCTGTGCATCCTGTAGTGGTCAACTCCCTTGCTGTCTTGTGGAGCCAATCATGTGCAACTATCGGCTTGGTGCTACTGGAAAACACCGGCGGATTCAGTCTAAGAAACGGGTTAAGTGATCAACAGGTGGTGGTGTGGTGGATTGTTGTTGTTGTTGTTCCCCTGATTCTGATTCTGGAATAGCAACTTCATGAAGGCATTTTGCTGCTGGATCTACTGAGTGATCTCCGGTGGGAAAGCAAATCCATTGTCACGTCTCGGAGGCATCTGAGGGTTTAAGAAAATATGAGAATATAGAATAGAATGAGGTCTAGGGGGAAAACACTACTGATACGTCTCCAACGTATCTATAATTTTTGATTGCTCCATGCTACTTTTATCTACTATTTTAGGCAATATTGGGCTTTATTATCCACTTTTATATTATTTTTGGGACTAACCTATTAACCGGAGGCCCAGCCCAGATTTGTTGTTTTATGCCTATTTTAGTGTTTCGAGGAAAAGGAATATCAGACGGAGTCAAAACGGAACGAAATCAACTGGAGAAGTTAATTTTGGAAGGAAACCAACTTGATGGGCTTGGAGTGCACGCCAGGGGAGCCCCGGCTGCCCACAAGGGTGGGGGGCGCGCCCCGCCCCCCTACCTCGTGAGCAACCCGGAGGTCCACTGACGTACCCCCTGCACCCATATATACCTACGTACCCTAAAACTTCCAGAACAAAAGATAGATCAGGAGTTCCACCGCCGCAAGCCTCTGTAGCCACCAAAAACCAATCGGGACCCTGTTCCGGCACCCTGCCGGAGGGGGATCCCATCACCGGAGGCCATCTTCATCATCCCGGCGCTATCCATGACGAGGAGGGAGTAGTTTACCCTCGGGACTGAGGGTATTTACCAGTAGCTATGTGTTTGATCTCTCTCTTTCGTGTTCTCTCTCGTGTTCCTCTATGGCACGATCTTGATGTATCCCGGGCTTTGCTATTGTAGTTGGATCTTATGATGTTTCTCCCCCTCTACTCTCTTGTGATGAATTGAGTTTCCCCTTTGAAGTTATCTTATCGGATTGAGTCTTTTATGAGAACACCTGATGTATGTTTTGGTGATCAACTTGCGGGTTTTGTGACATTGGGAACCTATGCATAGGGGTTGGCACACGTTCTTGACTCTCCGGTAGTATCTTTGGGGCACTCTTTGAAGTACTTTTATGTTGGTTGGATGAATCTGAGATTATGTGATGCATATCGTATAATCATGCCCACAGATACTTGAGGTGACAATGGAGTATCTAGGTGACATTAGGGTTTTGGTTAATTTGTGTCTTAAGGTGTTATTCTAGTACGACCTCTTTTATAGATCGATCCGAATGAATAACTTTGAGGTGGTTTCGTACCCTACCATAATCTCTACGTTTGTTCTCCGCTATTAGTGGCTTTGGAGTGACTATTTGTTGCATGTTGAGGGCTTGTCATATGTTCTATCTATGTTATTATTGTTGAGAGAACTTGCACTAGTGAAAGTATGAACCCTAGGCCTTGTTTCCTATCATTACAATACCATTTACGCTCACTTTTATCGCTTGTTACCTTGCTATTTTTATATTTTCAGATTACAAAAACCTATATCTACTATCTATTTTGCACTTGTATCACCATCTCTTTGCCAAACTAGTGCACCTATACAATTTACCATTGTATTGGGTGTGTTGGGGACACAAGAGACTCTTTGTTATTTGGTTGCAGGGTTGTTTGAGAGAGAGCATCTTCATCCTACGCCTCCTACGGATTGATAAACCTTATGTCATGCACTTGAGGGAAATTTGCTACTGTCCTACAAACATGTGCACTTGCGGGCCCAACAACGTCTACAAGAAGAAGGTTGTGTAGTAGACATCAAGCTCTTTTCTGGCGCCGTTGCCGGGGAGGTTAGCGCTTGAATTTATATCTTTAGATCTTGCAATCGAATCTTTTTGTTTCGTGTTTTAGCACTAGTCTAGTTTATATAAGAAAATTAGAAGAAAAAAAATGGAGTTGAGTTTGTCTCATACGCTTCACGTTTTTAATATCTTTCGCGAGTATGATGGAAAGGATAATTGTGCTCAAGTGCTAGAAGAAGAAATCTCTAAAATGTTTCGCACTAAATCTTTGAATGATGAGCATGATTGCAATGTTGTTATTATGAATTCCTTGAATATCCATGATGATAATGATATGCAAAGCCACAAGCTTGGGGAAGCTATGTTTGATGAATATGATATATGTTGTCCCCCAAGCTTTGATGAGCAAATTTACTATGATGAAAGCATACCTCCTATTTATGATAATTATTGTGATGATACGTATGCTATAAAGAAGAAGTTTGCTTATGTGGAGAGTAGAAAATTTTCTATGCTTGTGGATCATGAAAAGAATGCTTTAGGTGCTGGTTATATTGTTGAATTCATTCATGATGCTACTGAAAATTATTATGAGAGAGGAACATATGCTTGTAGGAATTGCAATAATGTCAAGTTTCCTCTCTATGTGCTTAAAGTTTTGAAGCTATGCTTGTTTTACCTTCCTATGCTTGTTGATTATTGTTCCCCTAAGTTGTTTGCTCACAAATTCCCTATGCATAGGAAGTGGGTTACACTTAAATGTGCTAGTCATATTCTTCATGATGCTCCCGTTATGTTTCAATTCTTATCTTTTATGTGAGCTTCATTGCCATCATCATGCCTAGCTAAAAAGGCATTAAAGAAAAGCGCTTGTTGGGAGACAACCCAATATTTATCCTTACTGTTTTTGTGTGTCCACATTATTATGCTACTATAGTAATCATGTTTTATAGCTTTTGTTTCAATAAAGTGCCAAGTAGAACCTTTGGGAAGACTTGGGTGAAGTTTATATGATCTTGCTGTGAAAAATAGAAACTTTAGCGCTCACGAGATTAGCTGCCATTTTTTTACTGGAGAGTGCTTTTATGTTGATTCTTTTTGCAGATGATTAATAGACAAATTGTTCAGGTCCAGAAATTTCTTTCATAATTTTTGGGGTTCCAGAAGTATACGTTTTATACAGATTACTACAGACTGTTCTGTTTTTGACAGATTCTGTTTTCATTGTGTTGTTTTCTTATTTTGATGAATCTATGAGTAGTATCGGAGGGTATAAACCATAGATAAGTTGCAGTACAGTATATATTACACAAATATGAATTTATAATGAGTTCATTACAGTACCTAAGTGGTGATATTATATTTTTTATACTAATGGAGCTTACGAGTTTTGTTTTGAGTTTTGTGTGGTTGAAGTTTTCAAGTTTTGGCTAAAGATTCGATGGACTATGGAATAAGGAGTGGAAAGAGCCTAAGCTTGGGGATGCCCAAGGCACCCCAAGGTAATATTCAAGGACAACCAAGCAACTAAGCTTGGGGATGCCCCGGAAGGCATCCCCTCTTTCGTCTTCGTTCATCGGTAACTTTACTTGGAGCTATATTTTTATTCGCCACATGATATGTGTTTTGCTTGGAGCGCCATTTTCTTTTGTTAGTTTTTGCTTACTGTTAATTATATTAGTGTTTTGCATCTTTAATTACAATAAAGAAGTCAAGGATAGTCTTTTCCATGCTTATTTTTCTTGTATACATGTTTTTGTTTGAAAACAGAAATTTTACCGCTGTTGCAAAAATTGCCTAGAAAACTCAGAGCATGGTATAACATTGAATCTTTTTGCATATTGAGCTCTGATAAATTTATTACAGTCGGAATTTTAGTTCATAATTTTTGGATTCAGGGAAGTATTGTTACTCTTGCATTCTTGACAGGCTATACTGTTTTGGCAGATTGCTGTTATGGTTACATTGTTTGCATATGTTTGCTTGTTTAATGATTCTATTTGAGGATAGGAGTATTAAATATAAAGAGGCATTTAGTATTCAATGTTGAATAATAATGTTAGTGATTTGTTACAGTAGAATATGATAAGGTTTTGCATTGGTTTATACTAACCTATCTCACGAGTTCTTGTTGAGTTTGGCGTGAATGAAGCTTTTGATAAAAAAGAGAAACCATGATATGAGAGGAATTAAGGAGACACAAAAGTTCAATATTGGGGATGCCCAAGGCACCCCAAGATAATATTTCAAGAAGTTTCAAGCATCTAAGCTTGGGGATGCCCCGGTAGGCATCCCACCTTTCTTCTTCAACAACTATCGTTTAGTATCGGTTGAGCCTAAGTTTTTGCTTCTTCACATGAGTTGTGCTATGCTTGCATTGTAGTTTTCTTTAGCTTTGCTTGCTGTTTGAACGAAGTATCAAGATCTGAAATCCTTTAACGAGAGAGAGCCAAACATAAATTAGAATTTGCTAGAATACTCTATGTGCTTCACTTATATCTTTTAGAGCATGGTGGTAGTTTTATTTTGAATAAATAGATGAACTATCATGCTTCACTTATATTATTTTGAGAGTCTTAAATAGCATGGTAATTTGCTTAATGTTAATATACTTGGTATTCAAGATATGTGAAACTTTCTTTTGAGTGCGTTGAATACTAAGATAAGATTGATGCTTGATAATTGTTTTGAGATATGGAGGTGATAATATCAAAGTCATGCTAGTTGGGTGATTATGAATTTAAAGAATGCTTGTGTTGAAGTTAGCAAGTCCCGTAGCATGCACGTATGGTTAAAGTTGTGTAACAAATTTGAAACATGAAGTGTACCTGGCTTGTGCATCCTTATGAGTGGCGGTCGGGGACGAGCGATGGTCTTTTCCTACCAATCTATCCCTCTAGGAGCATGCGCGTAGTACTTGGTTTTTGATGACTTCTAAATTTTTGCAATAAGTATATGAGTTCTTTCGACTAATGTTGAGTCCATGGATTATACGCACTTTTACCTTTCCACCATTGCTAGCCTCTTCGGTACCGTGCATTGCCCTTTCTCACCTTGAGAGTTGGTGCAAACTTCGCCGGTGCATCCAAACCCCGTGATATGATACGCTCTATCACACATAAACCTCCTTATATATTCCTCAAAACAGCCACCATACCTACCTATTATGGCATTTCCAAAGCCATTCCGAGATATATTGCCATGCAACTTTCCACCGTTTCGTTCATCATCATCATGACATACATTACTTTTGTCATATTGCCATTGCATGATCATGTAGTTGACATCGTATTTGTGGCAAAGCCACCATGCATTATTTTTCATACATGTCACTCTTGATTCATTGCATCATCCCGGTACACCGCCGGAGGCATTCATATAGAGTCATATCTTGTTCTAAGTTTCGAGTTGTAATCCTTATGTTGTAATCAATAGAAGTGTGATGATCATCATTATTAGAGCATTGCCCAAATAAAAAAAGAGAGAAAGGCCAAAATATATAAAAAAAGAAAGGCCCAAAAAAAGGGCAATGCTACTATCTCTTTTTCCACACTTGTGCTTCAAAGTAGCACCTTGTTCTTCATGTAGTGAGTCTCATATATTGTGCTTCAAAGTAGCACCATGCTTTTCATGTAGAGAGTCTCATGTGTTATCACTTTCATATACTAGTGGGAATTTTTTATAGAACTTGGCTTGTATATTCCTACGATGGGCTTCCTCAAATGCCCTAGGTCTTCATGAGCAAGCAAGTTGGACGCACACCCGCTAGTTTTCTTTTGTTGAGCATTCATAGCTCTAGTGCATCCGTTGCATGGCAATCCCTACTCCTCATGTTGACATCAATTGATGGGCATCTCCATAGCCCGTTGATTATCCTCGTCAATGTGAGACTTTCTCCTTTTTGTCTTCTCCACACAATCCCCGTCATCATATTATATTCCACCCATAGTGATATATCCATGGCCCACGCTCATGTATTGCGTGAAGGTTGAAAAAGTTTGAGATTATTTAAGTATGAAACAATTGCTTGGCTTGTCATCGGGGGTATAGAAGTTGGGAACATCTTTGTGTGACGAAAATGAAGCATAGCCTAACTATATGATTTTGTAGGGATGAACTTTCTTTTGCCATGATATTTTGAGAAGACATGATTGCTTTGATTAGTATGCTTGAAGTATTATTATTTTTATGTCAATATGAACTTTTGTCTTGAATCTTTCGGCTTTGAATATTCATACCACAATTAAGAAGATTTACATTGAAATTATGCCAAAGTATCACTTCGCATCAAAAAATCTTTTTTATCATTTACCTACTCGAGGACGAGCAGGAATTAAGCTTGGGGATGCTTGATACGTCTCCAACGTATCTATAATTTTTGATTGCTCCATGCTACTTTTATCTACTATTTTAGGAAATATTGGGCTTTATTATCCACCTTTATATTATTTTTGGGACTAACCTATTAACCGGAGGCCCATCCCAGATTTGTTGTTTTATGCCTATTTCAGTGTTTCGAGGAAAAGGAATGTTAGACGGAGTCAAAATGGAATGAAATCAACTGGAGAAGTCAATTTTGGAAGGAAACCAACCTGATGGGCTTGGAGTGCATGCCAGGGGAGTCCCAGGCTGCCCACGAGGGTGGGGGGCGCCCCCCTGGGTGCGCCCCCCTACCTCGTGAGCAACCCGGAGGTCCACCGACGTACCCCCTGCACCCATATATAGCTATGTACCCTAAAACTTCCAGAATAGAAGATAGATCGGGAGTTCAGCCGTTGCAAGCCTCTGTAGCCACCAAAAACCAATTGGGACCCTGTTCCGGCACCCTGCCGGAGGGGGATCCCATCACTGGAGGCCATCTTCATCATCCCGGCGCTATCCATGACGAGGAGGGAGTAGTTCACCCTCGGGGCTGAGGGTATGTACTAGTAGCTATGTGTTTGATCTCTCTCTTTCGTGTTCTATCTCGTGTTCCTCTATGGCACGATCTTGATGTATCCCGAGCTTTGCTATTGTAGTTGGATCTTATGATGTTTCTCCCCCTCTACTCTCTTGTCATGAATTGAGTTTCCCCTTTGAAGTTATCTTATCGGATTGAGTCTTTTATGAGATTCCTTGATGTATGTTTGGTGATCAACTTGCGGGTTTCGTGACATTGGGAACCTATGCATAGGGGTTGGCACACGTTCCTGACTCTCCGATAGTAGCTTTGGGGCACTCTTTGAAGTACTTTTATGTTGGTTGAATGAATCTGAGATTGTGTGATGCATATCGTATAATCATGCCCACGGATACTTGAGGTGACAATGGAGTATCTAGATGACATTAGTGTTTTGGTTGATTTGTGTCTTAAGGTGTTATTCTAGTACGAACTCTTTTATAGATCGATCCGAACGAATAACTTTGAGGTGGTTTCGTACCCTACCATAATCT
Organism: Triticum dicoccoides; assembly: GCF_002162155.2. Classification (NCBI taxonomy): domain Eukaryota; kingdom Viridiplantae; phylum Streptophyta; class Magnoliopsida; order Poales; family Poaceae; genus Triticum; species Triticum dicoccoides. Next base: position 46,152,002 of record NC_041385.1, read on the forward strand.
CTATGTTTGTTCTCCGCTATTAGTGGCTTTGGAGTGACTCTTTGTTGCATGTTGAGGGCTTGTCATATGTTCTATCTATGTTATTATTGTTGAGAGAACTTGCACTAGTGAAAGTATGAACCCTAGGCCTTGTTTCCTATCATTGCAATACCATTTATGCTCACTTTTATCGCTTGTTACCTTGCTGTTTTTATATTTTCAGATTACAAAAACCTATATCTACTATCTATTTTGCACTTGTATCACCATCTCTTCGCCGAACTAGTGCACCTATACAATTTACCATTGTATTGGGTATGTTGGGGACACAAGAGACTCTTTGTTATTTGGTTGCAGGGTTGTTTGAGAGAGACCATCTTCATCCTACGCCTCCTACGGATTGATAAACCTTAGGTCATCCAGTTGAGGGAAATTTGCTACTGTCCTACAAACTTGTGCACTTGCAGGCCCAACAACGTCTACAAGAAGAAGGTTGTGTAGTAGACATCAACTACCCATATGCACATGAGTGAAATGCAAACAAACTCACTTCATTCAATCAAACAAGGGCATACAACGGTCTAACTATCGTTACAAAGAGTGCTTGGACTAATCTTTGATACATGGGGAAATACTACTACTGTTATGGTGGTCGACTAGAAAAACTGCTCCGATGAAGACTCCATGATATCTGCTCCAGCTTCATCAACATAGTCATCATCGCTATCGTCTGGGTCCAAGTCGGTGTTGTTGATGATCATGTAGTTCTCTGGACAGGTGCAATCTTCGTCTTCTCCTCCAGTCGCGGGAAATCCCATAAACACTTTTAGCTTCTTCTTCAGATTCGTTCTTCTCCACGAGTGTTGCTATTTCCTCCTCATATCCATCGCGTGTAGACTTGAGTTCTTCCTCCAGTTCTGTGATCTTGGTCATGGCCTTCTTTAGAACTATCATGCATGCGCACATCTGGTTCTCCTAGCGTCGAATGTGCTGATTTAACTCCTGGATAAACGCTACAATTGATCTATCCTTCCTGGTGCTGATCATCTCCCATTGATCATCTCGGCGCCCATAAATTTGGTAGATTGTATCCTTAAGCTCCTTGTGGTATACTTCTCCAATGCATTCCATTGTGATGTGGGCTGCCATGCTCTTGCCTAGACTCCAGGTTGGGGCATCAAAGGAAAACTCTATCGGCTTAGTGACGGGCATGCACATCCTTCCTGGAACTTGAACTTGAATCATCTAGCGCTCCTCTTCAGGTAAAGTGGCATTGTAGGTCCCGGTGAAGCTTGGTACTCGGATGTTCAGGTATCTAGTGACTTCCTTCAGGTGTCGTCCAAAGGGTGTATCTTCATCCGGTTGCGTGAACTTGTTCCTTGCATCCGCCATCCTAAAAGAGTAGAAAAGATGAGGAGTCAGAAATGAGAAGAGAGAGTAGTGATCTTAGGGCTTTAACTTAGTGGTCGTGTCCTACAGTCAGCGTTTGCTCTGATACCATCTTGTAGCGACCAGACCTCAAATAGTCTGATCTCTGTGCCTTAGTGTCATCCCTGGATCAGTAATGCTGACACGCACAGTACTTGAAGGATTTATAACAGAGTAGCAATCACACACTTATTACATCGAATGTCTCAAAAGAGAACTTATTACAATAAATATGGCTTAAGGCCATCTAATAACGATAACAGCGGAAGGCTTGGAAGATAAGTGAGTCCATCAACTCCAACGGCATCACTGAGTATAGAACCACAACCTAAAAAGCACCTTACTCGTCGTCTGAAAAGTCTGCAACATGAACGTTGCAGCCCAAAAACGGGTTAGTACATGGAATATGCTGGCAATGTAACACATAGAGAGTAATGAACAGAATTATGCTATACTACATGCATATAAGGCTGGTGGAAAGCTCTACGGTTACAGTTTTGCATAAAGCCAATTTTTCCCTACTGCAAAGGAATAAATTTTATTTAACTATCATGGTAGTTGTTAAACATTGTGAATGGTTGACACCATTCTCAATCCCAATTAAGCATCATCATTAAAACCCAACAATATTAATTTAAAGTAACATGATGAGATTCACATGATAATCCAAGTACTAGATACTCAAGATGTCCATAACCGGGGACACGGCTAACCATGATTAGTTTATACACTCTGCAGAGGTTTGCGCACTTTTCCCCACAAGACTCGATCTCCTCCGTTGGATTTCTCGCACTACATGGTGTTTGAGAAACGGATGACCGAGACATAGTCTTTCAGAAGCGTTTGCACCTTACGATCGGGTAGATAGTACGAACCTACATCCCCTACATCTGCTAGTCTACCACTATAAGAGTTCACACGACTGAATCAACTATGGTAGAGCCCATAGTAGCTTGTGGCTGCACACAGAAGTTTATAGCATGAATAATCTCATGATCCCTTTGAGCGTGGGTGGCGGTCCATAAAGAAAAACAGGCAATCGCTGGAATACCCAGGTGCCTCAATCCACCCAGATGTGTATTAAAGTTGCCACCTTAAATAAACCATTAATTTAACAATCTCACATCTGTCATGGATACACTCACCCAATCCACGTCTACTAGCATAGCATGGCATAATAAGATAACGTAGAGTAACTCCCAGGGTTTGATAATAAAACAGGTGATAGGTACTACCTCATCTACTTCCCAAAACCCACATATTAATTCGATCCTAATTATGCAATGTTTGAGGATTGATCTAATGCAATAAAACTGGGTATGAAAGAGGTATGATCAAAGTGTTACTTGCCTTGCTGATGATCCGCGAAACCTAGAGATTCAAAGTAGCAAGCGCCGCACTCCTGGTACTCTATCGCAAACAAACAAGCATACAATAAAAACTCATCAAATGCACGGGTAAAACTCAAATAAGAGATCTAACCAGAAAGTTCAACTTAAGAACTTCGGTTTGCAAAAAGAATCAAACCGAACAAAGCAACAAAAGACAAACGGCGAAAGAAACAAACTTCGTTTAATAATCTAGCTCTAAGTCAAATTTTACAGTAGCAAAAACTTGTTTGAGTGTATTAAACAGAAAGAGGGTTTCGAGACGAAACTCTAGGCGCTTGAATTGCCAGCTTCCGATAAATGAGCGAAAAGATATAGTAGAACAAAAATCGGATCAGAAATCGCGATCAGAAATAACCACGGAAAATCCGAGAAAAAGAAAAACCGACGAACAGATTAATAAACGAACGTTCGTTAACTGAAAGTAAATGGCGAATTCGTTTGTTAAAACGAACGAACAGGCGAACGCTCGCTAAAATAAATAAACCGGAAAAAAATAAAACCGATCTATTAAAAAAACGAATCTAGGGTTTCTAATAAAAAACCGGATTGATTTTAAAAAAAAACGGACCATGGCGGCGGCGGCGGTTAATACCTCCGGCTCGGCTCGGGGGCTCCGGCGGCTCCTATGGGGCGGCGGGATGGCGCGGGGTGGCGGGGCTGCGGCGGCGGCGGCGCTAGGCGCCGGCGCCCGCGGCTGCTGCTGCGGGTCGGTTGGCGGGGTGGGAGGCATGGCAGCGGTGGGTATTTAAAGGGGGGGTGGCGGCTGGCTTGGGGGAGGGGGCAAGGCGGCGGCGGGAGGCGGAGTCCGGCTCGGACTCGGCGGTGGCGCGGGCTGGCCTGGCCTGACTGGGCTTCGGCCCAGTCGGGCGCGGGGAGGTTTTTTTTAATAATTCCGCAGAACAAAGAAAAATCCTAGAAAAATAAATAAAAACCTAAAAATGCCAAAAAAAATCACCGTCTAAATAAAATATTTAGAATGAGATGAACATTTTCTTGGCCCTAAAATGCAGATTTGAAAACGTGCAATTTTTCCTAAATTCAAATAAAATAGCAAAACTCCAAAATAAAACTTATTTGATTTTTTTATTAAATCCTAAATATTTCTTTATTTTGGGAAAGTCATTTTATTCCCTCTCTCATATTTTTATAATCGAAATAATTGAAGATAAAATAAATAAGATCAAATGATCCTATTTTCAAAATTCGAGAAAACTCAAATATGAAAATAACGAAATCCCCAACTCTCTCCGAGGGTCCTTGAGTTGCTTAGAAATTCTAGGATCAAACCAAAAGCAAATAAAAAATATGATATGCATTGATGATCTAGTGTATAACATTCCAAATTGAAAATTTGGGATGTTACAAAATATAGAGTCACAGGCCAGCTGCGATGGTTGCTGCTCTGCTCCCCAAAAGGATTAATGCCATCTGTTCTTAGACCAAACCATACATTCCTTGTGTCACCTACAAAGTCCTTCTAGTACTTTCTCTCGATTTTTCTCCACTGCGACTCGTCATCGGGTACGCTGAACTTCCCGTCTTTCTTACGGTCTTCTCTGTGCCATTACATCGACTTGGCATGCTCTTTGTTTTGGAACAAATGTTTCAACCGTGGTATTATAGGGGCATACCACATCACCTTGGCAGGAATCTTCTTCCTGGGGCGCTCGCCCTCGACATCACCAGGGTCATCGCGCCTGATCTTATAGCACAATGCACTGCATACCGGGTACGCGTTCAAATCCTCGTACTCGCCGCGGTAGAGGTTGTAGTCATTAGGGCATGCATGTATCTTTTGCACCTCTAATCCTAGAGGGCAGACAACCTTCTTTGCTTCATACGTACTCTCGGGAAATTCGTTGTCCTTTGGAAGCATCTTCTTTAACATTATTAGCAACTTTCCAAATCCATTGTTAGATACACCATTCTCTGCCTTCCATTGCAGTAATTCCAGTGTGGCGCCCAGCTATTTCTTGTCAGCTTCGCAATTCGGGTACAAAAATTTCTTGTGATCCTCTAACATTCACTGCAACTTCTTCTTGTCCTTTTCACTTGTGCGGCTTTCTCTTTGCATCGCCAATGGCCCGACCTAGATCATCAGCAGGCTCATCTGATGCCTCTTCTTCAGCTTCTTGCCCCATTGTTGTACCATCGTATTCAGGGAACCCATGGCCAGGATAGTTGTCGTCGTCCTCTTCTTCTTCATTGTCTTCCATCATAACCCCTGTTTCTCCGTGATTGGTCCAAACATTATAGTGGGGCATGAAACCGGACTCAAATAGGTGGACGTGAATGGTTCTTGACTTAGAGTAATTCAGATCATTCTTACAGCCAGCACATGGACAAGGCAAAAAACCATCCGCCTGCTTGTTTGCCTCAGTCGCAAGCAGAAAAGTATGCACACCACTAATGAACTGGGGAGAGCATCGGTCATCGTACATCCATTACCGACTCATCTTCATTACACGGCACCGAAAGGACCAAATTAATACAAGTTCATACATAAAGTTCATACAACACTTATTGTCATAAAACAACATACAAATAACTCTCTAGCTAAAGCATTTAAATGCAACAACAAATGCGATCAAGATCGCAACTAAGGTAACAATTGATCCAATAGCATAACGATACCAAGCCTCATTATCGATAGCATATTTTCTAATCTTTCTAATCTTCAAGCACATTTTCTCCATCTTGATCTTGTGATCATTGATGACATTGGCAACATGCAACTCCAATTCCGTCTTCTCCCCCTCAATTCTTTTCAATTTTTCTTTCAAATACTCGTTTTCTTTTTCAACTAAATTTAACGTCTTGATAATAGGGTCGGTTGGAATTTTCGGTTCACATACCTCCTAGATAAAAATAGCTATGTCAACTTGATGGGCATAATTTACCATAAACACGAAATGCAACAAATAGTTATAAAAGAGAATATACCACATCTGAATCATAACCGGGATGAGGCCGACGGGGACGGATATCAAAATTGTGGCACTATGTATAACAGACAACGTACGGGTAAGATAATTATACTAGTAACTATATATCTAAATCACACAAACATGATTTTTTATATTCAAAAGATAAGAACAAGAGGCTCACCACAAGTGGAGCCAGCAACGGGATGGTGCGGGAGATCGATGGTGGTTAGGACGAAGATGGGAAGGCACTAAGTAAACCCCACCTACATATGCAAACTAAGAGTTATTTTGACCTCAAATTGCATATAAATCAAATACTACCACATATAGTTCCTCCCAAAATAAAACCCACAAATCACTATACTTATAAAGCATTGCAAGAGCTAATCTAGCAATGAGATATGAAAGGACAAAGTTGCTAACCTTTGTGATCACTTGGATGGATGGGGTGCCTTCAAATCTTCACACATTTGGGCAAAATGGAGTGTGAGCTCGAGAGGAAGAGGAAGAAAACAGAGGAGAGGAAAGGGGGAGAACAGAGCGCTCGGGGTGGACGAAGGGGTTTATATAGGAAGACCTTTATTACCGGTTCGATAGACGAACCGGGACTAAAGGTGCATTTATAGTCCCGGTTCGTGGCATGAACCGGTACTAGAGGTGTTGGTGGGGCTCGAGCCTGCCACCACCTCTTTAGTACCGGTTCATGGCACGAACCGGTACCAAAGGTTAGCCTCGAACTGGTACTAATGAGCACCGCCCGCTTAGCCGTTGGAACCGGCACTAATGGTCACATTAGTGCCGGTTCAGTTACAAACCGGGACTAATGTGCTTCACATTAGGCCCTTTTTCTACTAGTGGGGGGGCGCCTCCCTCCCCTGCCTTTCTCCCGCACACACATATGGCAGGGGGGCGCAGGCTTGGGAGGAAACCCAAGTAGGATTCCTCCTACTTGGGGCGCCCCCTAGGGATGCTTCTACCTCCCTCCCACCTATATATATGAGGAGGGGCGCCAAGCACACCCCAGACAATTGACTAGCCTTGTGCGGCGCTCCCCTCCACCGTTTACAACCTCTGTCATATTTTCGTAGTGCTTAGGCGAAGCCCTGCGGAGATCACTTCACCATCACCGTCACCACACCGTCGTGCTGACAGAACTCATCTACTACCTCGATGTCTTGCTGGATCAGGAAGGCAAGGGATGTCACCAAGCTAAACGTGTGCAGAACTCGAAGGTGTTGTGCGTTCGGTACTTGAACGGTTGGAACGTGAAGAAGTTCGACTACATCAACCGCGTTGTTAAATGCTTCCGCTTAAGGTCTATGAGGGTACGTAGAAACACTCTCCCCCTCTTTGCTATGCATCTCGGTGGATAGATCATTGCATGTGCATACAAATTTTTTCGTTTTCCATGCAACGATTCCCAACACCATGGAAATATAACTTCTATTCGGAAATAAGTAAACATAACTCATTATGTTGTCTTCCTTGTCCAACAGAAACTTCTTAGCATATAATATTTTAATGAGTGCTCACAATCATAAAAGATGTCCAATATAGTATATTTATATGTGAACCTCTCTTTCTTTACTACTTCCTTTTAATTTCAACAACGACCAAAACTATGTTTGTCAACTCACAACAAGTTTCAAGCTTCAAACTTCTTATATGTGAAGTCATCACTCTCCATAAGATTATTATATATTCTTTTATTTCTTTTATTTTTTCCTCTGCCAAGATCAAAGCAAGAAAGAAAATCCCTTACTCAAAACTACTCTTTACTATATAACTCTCACAATCGATTACATAGAGGGAACTCAAAGCAAATCTCAAAAACTACATCATACTAAAACTCATATTCTACTAGATCAAGATATAACCAAAAGGATCGAACTAAGAAAAATAATAAAGGTAAAGATGTGATGGTGATACTATACTGGGGCACCTCTCCCAAGCTTGGCACAAGCCGAGGGGAGTGCCCATACCCATGTACTTATCTCTCCTTCTTTGGAGGTGGTGATCATGGAGTAGTGTCCTTCTTCCTCAGCTTACGCTTGAGGGTGGAATTTTCCTCCCTTAGGTCATTGATCTCCTCCTCAAGCCTTAATATTTTGCACATTTCTTGCTTGTTTTCTTCTAAGAGACGAAAAGGGATAAATTGGAGCTTTGGTTTTTTTGCTTCATTAGGGAGGCTTGACTTCTTGAATTCCACATGCATGTCCCTAGGTTGAGGTATTTTCTCCATATCAAAGTCTTCCTCCTCTTCTGTAGTCCAACCATAATGATCCACTTCCCCATACACCTTTGGGTTTGTGATATAATCACCTACATAGCTTTCTCCCTCCAAATCTTGTGACGACATATTTTCAGATCTGCCAGGAAAACAGCACGACACAAGAACATAGGATATTGCCTTGGTACGGTGGTCAAAACCTTCGAGAGATTATATAATGAATTTTTACCGATCAAAAGGAGTATCCTACAAGAAAACGGAGTCCGGAGGGCACACGAGGTGGCCACAAACCTGGGAGGCGCACCCAGGAGGGTTGGGCGCGCCCCCAAGGCATGTTGCCTCCTTGTGCACTTTTCGAACTACTTTTTAATTTCCTAATTTTCTAAATATTCCAAAATAGAGTAAAATTGCCATTGGAAATTTTTTAGAGTCGGTGTACTTACCGTACCACATACCTACTCCTTTTCAGGGTTCTGGAGCATTTCGGTAGGTTTCCCTTATGTACTCCTTTAGTGTTATGGTATTAATTATATTGGTTTCAACATTTATGAGAGTACCTGAGATATAATGTTGGATTATCTGGCTGTTTACCACCTTCGGTTTATTGCCCTCGACGTTGTTGATCTTTATGGCATCGGAACGATAAACCTCCTCGATAATGTAAGGACCTTCCCACTTGGAGAGAAGTTTTCCTGCAAAAAATCTTAAACGAGAATTGTATAGCAACACATGGTCACCTACATTAAATTCCCACTTTTGTATTCTTTTATCATGCCATCTTTTAACTTTTTCTTTCAAAAACTTGCCATTCTCATAAGCTTGGGTTCTCCATTCATCAAGTGAGCTAATATCAAATAACCTCTTCACACCTGCAAGTTTGAAATCATAGTTGATCTCTTTAATTGCCCAATAAGCTTAATGTTCTAGTTCGAGAGGTAAGTGACATGCTTTTCCATAAATCAGTTTGAAACATACCTAGGGTTTTTATAAGCAGTTCTATAAGACCTTAGTGCATCATCAAGTTTCTTAGACCAATTTTTCATGCATCTATTAATAGTCTTTTGCAAGATCAATTTTATTTCTCTATTACTTAATTCTACCTGATCACTAGTCCGAGGATGATAGGGAGATGCAAATCTATGGTTAACATCATACTTAGCAAGCAGTTTACAAAAAGCACCATGAATGAAGTGTGAACCACTATCATTCATCAAATATCTAGTGGCTCAAACCTCGGGAAAATAACTTCTTTAAGCATTTTAATAGAAATGTTATGATCAGCACTACTAGTTGGAATAGCTTCTACCCACTTAGTAACGTAATCAACAACAACTAAAATATGAGTATACCCATTAGAGGAAGGAAAAGGTCTCATTTAATCAATGCCCCAAACATCAAATGGTTCTATAACAAGTGAATAATTCACAGGAATTTCCTGGTCTACTAATATAACCAATTCTATGACATTCATCACAGGATAAGACAAACTTACAAGCACCCTTGAAAAGAGTAGGCCAATAAAAACCAGATTGTAATACCTTGTGTGCAGTTTTATCTCCAGCATGGTGTCCTCCATAAGCCTCGGAATGACACTTGCATAGGATCTGTTCCTATTCATGCTCAGGTATACAACGTCTAATAACACCATCTACTCCCCCTTTATAAAGATGTGGGTCATCCCAGATGTAATGTCTTAAATCATGGAAAACCTTTTTCTTTTGTGGGTATGTGAAACTAGGTGGTATGAATTTAGCAATGGTATAATTAGCATGATCAGTATACCAAGGATTACTACGAGAAGCATTTATGACAGCTAATTCTTTAACAGGAAAACTATCATCAATTGGTAGTGGGTCATCAGGAACATTTTCTAACCTAGACAAGTTATCTGCTATGAGATTCTCAGCTCCCTTTCTATCAATAATATGCAAATCAAATTCTTGTAGCAAGAGAACCCACCTAATGAGTCTACTTTTAGCATCTTTCTTTTCTGTAAGGTATTTAATAACAGCATGATCAGTGTGAATAGTAACTTTGGAATCAACAATATAAGATCTGAACTTATCACAAGAAAACACAACTGCTAAAAATTATTTTTTTAGTGGTAGCAGAATTCCTTTGAGCACTGTCTAGAGTTTTACTAGCATAATGGATAACATTTCATTTCTTATCAAGTCTTTGTCCTAGAATAACACCAATACCATAATCACTAGCATCACACATAATTTCAAGGGTAGGTTCCAATCAGGTGGTGCACAATAGGTGCAGAGATTAAGGCTTTATTGAGGATTTCAAATGCTTCTACACAATCATCATCAAAGACAAATGGAACATCCTTTTACAAGAGATTAGTAATAGGCCTAGAAATTTCATAGAAGTATTTAATAAATCTCCTATAGAAATCAGCATGACCACGCAAACTTCTTATACCTTTGATATCTTTAGGACACGTCATTTTTTAGTAGCATCAAATTTAGCTTTATCAACTTCAATACTTCTTTTGGAGATCTTATGCCCCAAGAAAATACCTTCATTAACCATAAAGTGGCACTTCTCAAAATTCAAGACAAGATTAGTTTCTTCACATCTCTGCAAAACTCGATCAAGGCTGCATAAGCAATCATCAAAAGAAGTTCTGTAAACAGAAAAATCATCCATGAAAACCTCAACAATATTTTCACAAAAGTTAGAGAATATTACAGTCATACATCTTTGAAAGGTAGCAGGTGCATTGCATAAACCAAAAGTCATACGTCTATAAGAAAAGTACCAAAAGGGAATGTAAAAGTAGTTTTTTCTTGATCCTCTTTGGACACAAGTATTTGGGGAAAACTAGAGTATCCATCTAGAAAGCAAAAGTGTGTGTGTTTGGATAATATTTCTAGCATTTGATCAATAAAAGGTAGAGGATAATGATCTTTCCTAGTTGCTTTATTTAATTTTCTAAAATCAATTACCATTCTATTACCTGTAACAATTCTTTGAGGGATCAATTCATTTTTATCATTAGGATTGACAGTAATACCACCATTCCTAGGGACACAATGAACTGGACTTACCCATCGACTATCATCAATAGGATAAACTATACCTGCTTACAGAAGCTTTACTATTTCATTTCTTACCACTTTCTTCATTTTAGGGTTCAACCGTAGCTAATGATCAACAACCGTTTAGCATCAGGTTCCATATTAATTTTGTGCTGAAATAGAGTGGGACTAATGCTCTTAAGATCACCTAGAGTATATCTGCTAGCGGCATGGTGCTTTTTCGGAGTTTTCAATAATTTCTTCTCTTCATGCTTTGAAAGGTTAGCACTAATAATAACAGGATATATCTTCTTTTCATCAAGATAAGCATATTTCAAAGTATCGGGTAATTTGCTTAAGTTCAAATGTGGGATCAGTCTTGGGTGGTAAAGGATCTCCAAAAGTCTCAACCGGAAAATTGTGTTTCAAAACAGGCATCTATTTAAATAATATTTCATCTATTTCTTTTCTTTCATTCATGAATATATCATTTTCATGGTCTAGCAAATATTGTTCAAAAGGATCAGTAGGAGGCACAGCAATACAAGCAAGACCAATAGTTTCATCTTTATTAGGAAATTCTTTATCACGGGGTTGTCTATGAAATTTTGAGAAATTAAACTCATGAGACACATCCCCGAAACTTACGCTAATAGTTTCCTTCTCACAATCTAGTTTAGCATTAATAGTGTTCAAGAAAGGTCTACCAAATATAATCAGACAAAAATCATCTTTTGGGGAACCAAGAACTAGAAAATCAGTAGGATATTTTATTTTCCCACACAAGACTTCAACATCTCTAACAAACCAAATTGGTGAAACAGTATCTCTATTAGCAAGCTTAATAGTAACATCAATGTCTTCTATTTTAGCAGGTGCAATATCATTCATAATTTCTTGATATAAGGTAAAAGGACTTGCACTCACACTAGCACACAAATCCCATAAGCCATGGTAACAATGATCTCCTATTTTAACAGAGACAACATGCATGCCAACAATAGGTCTATGTTTATCTTTATCATCAGGTTGAGCAATTCTAGCAGCTTCACCAGAGAAATAAATAACACGCCCATCAATATTATCGACCAAGAGATCTTTAACCATAGCAATACTAGGTTCAACTTTAATTTGTTCTGGGGTGTAGGTGTTCTAGTATAACTCTTACGGACTATGGCTGATGCTTTAGCATGTTCCTTTATCCTAACAAGGAAAGGTGGTCTCTCAATACAAGCAGTATGAATAACAGGATCAACATTATAACTGAAAGTTTCTTCTTGAGCCTTAATGGGTTCTACTATTTTCACTTCAATGCTACTATCTTCTTAGGGAGATCAACATGAGTAGCAAATGATTCACAGAAAGAAGCTACTATCTCAGAGTCATGTCCATACTTAGTGCTAAATTCATGAAAAGCATAGGTATCCATAAAAGATTTAAAACAATCAAATTCAAGCTTTATACCTGACTCCTTACCTTCGTCAAGCTCCCAATCTTCAGAGTTGCGTTTAATTCTTTCCAATAGATCCCATTTGAATTCAATAGTCTTCTTCATAAAAGAACAGTACAGGAAGTATTGAGCATGGATTGCTCATTACGAGAAAGCCGAGCATAAAAGTTCTGAATAATATTCATGATTGGGGCATGAATATAACATTGAATTAATCCTCCCCCAAGCTTGAGAGATACTTTCCCTTCACGAGCCCAAAAATTATATATATAATTCCGATCATGATGAACAAGATGCATAGGATAAAACTTCTAATGAAATTCCAATTTCAATCGGTTGTAGTTCCAAGATCCAGTATCATCGCATAGCCTATACCGTATCAATGCCTTTCCCTTCAAAGATAAAGAGAAGACCTTCCTCTTGACTTCAACTCGGGGCAAACCTGCAAGCTTAAATAATCTAGAAACTTCATCCACAAAGATTAGATGCATATCAGGATGTAGTGTTCCATCTCTTGCATAAGTATTAGCTAGCAGTTTCTCTATCATACCTGAAGGAATTTCATAATAATTATTTTCAGTAGGTAAAGTAGGTTGAGGAGCACCTCTTTGTTCTTATAGTCAGGATGAAGATACCCTGAACAAACCCCTCAAAGGATTATTTTCCATAGTGACAAGTGACAGTAAATTTCAGAACACAATGTAAATTTTTCATTACCAAATTCCACTCACCAAAGGCCCTTCACTCCCTGTAAACAACGCTAGAACAGAGTCTTGATGACCCACAAGTATAGGGGATATATCATAGTCCTTTCAGCAAGGTATTTTCTGCAAGCACTAAAATTATCGGTAACAGATAGATTAATTTGTGATAAGATAATTCGTAAAGGGTAACAAGTAACAAGTGTAAGAAAGGTGCATCAAGCCATTGCTGCAGATTTGCTCCAGTCAGTGGTGAATGATATGCAATCTAAAGGTCTTCTGCAGCTTCCTATCCCTTGCCATGATAAGGATTACCCAATTATACAGTATGCTGATGACACTCTCATTATTCTGCCTGCTGAGGAATCTCAGTTGCTGTCCTTAAAGAAAATGTTGCTTCTTCTTTTCAAAGTACACTGGGTTGCATGTTAACTATCATAAATCTATGCTACATATTAATGTGGACTCTGTGGAGATTGCTAGGCTGGCTGCTCTCTTTGGTTGTGTGGTTGACACTCTTCCTTTTACTTATCTTGGCCTCCCTGTGGGAATAACCAAGCCTAAGCTCTTGGACCTAATGCCTCTGGCTGACAGTATGGAGAGGAAATTATCCATTATTTCTTCTTTTCTTGCTCATGGAGGAAGGCTACAGTACCTCATTTAAGCTCTCTCTTATGTGCCAATTTTTTCCTATGTAGTCTTGACTTGCCACCGGGTATCCTAAAGCAGTTGGAATGAATTCAGAGACAACGCGTTTGGAGGAAATATGGGCAAGATTTTGGTCAGTCTTTGGTAGCTTGGGGGTTGGTTTGTAGGCCCAAAAACAGAGGTGGTCTGTGTATTTTGAATTTGAAACTGCAGAATGAGGCTCTACTTCTCAAACATCCCAATGAGTTTTACAATAAAGTTGATTTACCCTGGGTCCAATTCATTTGGCATAACTATTACCATGAGATAGTTCCTCACGCTACCATCATTTGTGGTTCCTTTTGGTGGAGGGATATCTGCAAGTTAATGGATAAGTTCAGTATGGTGTGTGCAGTGCATCTTAACAAGGGAGACACCGTTCTCTTCTAGTCTGACTCTTGGTCTCTGGGGGATTCTTGTACACCTCTTGATCAAAGGTTTGCTAGACTATTCTCTTTTGCCATTGATCCTCTCATTTATGCTGCTGAGGTTTTTGCTTCAGCTGAGCTTACTTCCCTGTTCCGCCTGCCTCTCTCTAAGAGTGCTTTTGGCGAGTTACAATGACTGCAGAACATTCTTCTTCACTCCAAGCATAACCTGGAGTTGAATGATATCTGGGTGTGGAGAGAGGATGGCAAGGGATATACTGCCAAGAAGTATTACACCTTCCTGCACAAGCATATTGTGTGTAACCCACTTCTATCTTGGGTTTGGGCTAGTTGTTGCATTATGAGGATCAAGTTCTTTGATTGGCTGATGATCATGGACAGGCTGAACACACAGGATATGTTGCAAAGGAGACACTGGAATGTCTCTGATTATAATCTTTGTGTCCTCTGCCCCAACTGCACCAAGGAGGATACAGATCATCTTTTCTTTCAATGCAATGTTAGTTGCAGGTTGTGGAATTATCTTCAAATCAACTAGATGGCATGGGATGATATGATTGCCATTGCTTATCAAAACCGGCGGATCTCGGGTAGGGGGTCCCAAGCAGTGCGTCTTAGGATCAATGGTAATAGGAGGCAAGGGACACAATGTTTACCCAGGTTCGGGCCCTCTCGATGGAGGTAAAACCCTACTCCTGCTTGATTGATATTGATGATATGGGTATTACAAGAGTTGATATACCACGAGATCAGAGAGGCTAAACCCTAGAAGCTAGCCTATGGTATGATTGTTGTTGTATATGTCTATCGACTAGCCTGACCCCGGTTTATATAATGCACCAGAGGCCTGGGATAACAAGAGTCCTAGCCGAATACGCCGGTGGGGGAGGAGTCCTTGTCTTGATCGCCAAGTCTTGTGGATTCTTCCTTGTATGCGGCAGCTGTCTGGACTGGCCCATGAGTATACGGCCATGGGGGTCCTCAGCCCAATCCAACTGATCGGGAGATGAAGTGTTGAGTACCCCCTAGTCCTGGACACCGTCGGTAGCCCCCTGAACCGGTCTTCAAGTTAGGGACGCTCCTCGATTCTTCCGAACTGTTCTTCATCTTCGGTTGCCGGTCTTGAAAACTGGTTCAACAAATCTTCTCATCTTCTATCTTGAGGATCGCCGAAATGCATTCGACGAGTTTACACGTTGGGTATCCGAGGAGCCCCTTTAAGTTTACGGCCTTTATCAATGCCTTGTTATTTTTATGCCATGCCTCGGGTTTGAGGTTGTTCCCGGGCGGCAACGTCCTCTTGCGTCTGAGCTCCAACGCCGGACTGCATTCGAGGTATCTTTTGCAGCCGAGCAGCAATGCCGGACTGCTTCCTAGCTCTAACGTCGGACGGTATCCGAGCTCCAACGCCGGACTATGTATCCGAGCTCCAACGTCGGACTGTATCCAAGGTGTCGTAAATCACCTTGGTTCAAATAAGTTTGAAGGAGTTTAGCCGAGCTTAATGCCGGAAGTGCCCTCTATGGAGCCAGCCACTAGCGCCCGAGCTTTACCCCGGACTGCTTCTGAGGTGGTGCACCACCCCGAATGTGGGCCAATTTTTGTCAATATTTTTGATTGGTGCCAGTAGCCCTCAAGGTGGGTATCGGTCTAAAACCCGAGATGCACATGAAGGATGACATAAGACCACTGATCCCCGTAGCCGCTGAGACTCATCTTGATTTGCAACATCGGTCTGAGGATCAAGTCCTAGCTTGGCAGAATACTTCGGGACACAAAAAGCAGTGTGCTCAGTCCTCGAGACTCAGGTTCGGTGCGGCCGACCAACCTGAGGATCAAAATCTCCTCGGAAACTGTATTGCACTTCAAATTTTCTGCATAGAACATGCAATGCAGTAGCCCCCGAGACACTGGTCGGGTGGCAATACCAGATCAGGGGATCGATGTACCCCTTTAATATTTGTATAAATAATAATCCCGAAGCCCAGTAGCCCCCGAGCCTTAATGTGGGCACGGGAGGCCGAATTAAGGATCAATATCCCTAGTAAAATCACAAATTATGTGTAATGACTCTATGTATCCAAGTACTTTACGTCATTAATGCTCGGATCCGCATTGTACAAAACTTTGTTGACCGACCATCGGCTTCCACCTCCTCGGCCAATAGCCGAGGAGTGTTTGTCCTACTTTGTAAAGCCTTTATGAGGGCAAAGATTTACAACAAACAAGGCAATCTGGCCATACGGTTTTATAAACAAAGGTACGCGGAGAGACATGTTATATTACTGTTTAACAGAAGAAATGTCTTCGAAAGAAAATAGTCCCGCTATCGGTTCCTTTATTTGGGTTGTCATGCTAAGCATGATCATGAAACCTCAGCTCCAATGTAAGAGCAAAATATCGAGGATTTAGTTTGGGAGGCCAGTTAATAGCCCCCAGTATTGTTCGGCGACAGTCGAGGTCAAGCCGTAAACACTTCGGCCATTGTTATGAATGGCCCATCGTTTAACGCTGTCATCGGATCGCCGACCAGTTTACGCTTATTGTGGCAGTCAGTTTTCGGCTTTCTCCACTGAGGTGCTTAACCATGTGAGCTGGAAGCACAATCGCAGTGGTTCTCCCTTTGCACACCTAGCCGAACAAAGCGGAACATAGGAGGCAAGCACAGGAGCCGGGCAACCCAACTATTGACCGAAGACACAATTCGAAACCGATCCATATATAGCAATATCTGAGAATGTTTTTTGCCGGATCTCTAAAGGTGTCCGGCGTTGCACTGCGAGATTTGTGCTAAAAACACACAAATAGTTTAAAAGTTCCATGGGCTCGAAAAGCCGAAAAACTTATTCAAAAGGTTAATGTCCGAACTAGATCAAGTGTTCGGTGCCAATCTGAAAATTGGACTTTGAAAAAAAAGGTGCTTCTGTCATGCTTTAACATGACACATCCTATCTCAAAACTTCAGGCGGGTCAGCCTACGGCTTCAACCTCCTATCCCGAAGGCGGAGTACTTCTTACTAGGTTAGTTTAGCAAACTAAACTCTAGCGGCTTTGAGAGAGAAATTAGGCTCCCCGGCTAGTGCGCTCACTTGTGTCGAAAAAAGGAGTGATAAATAATAATAAAAACTTTGCAACGACTAAGAAGAAAAACACTTATCATAAAACGGCTCATATAAATTTAAGAGCCCCCAAGTGACTTGGGTAAAAGAATGATTGCATGTACCGAAGTACTTATATCATATCTATGTTCAACCAAACTTTAAACGCGTCTTAACCGACCGTCGGCTTCTCCCTCTTCGGTCAAGGACCAAAAAGTGTTATGTACTCCATCTATCGAGAATATCGACGGTGTTTCCAATAACCAGGCAATCAGGCCATAATGCTGTAACAGACAAAGCGCGCTCAGGGAACTTATGCTATATTACTGCGAAGAGTAAGAAGCATCTTCGAAGAAAATAGTACCCCCACCGATACCTTTCTTCGGTGCTCATTGTTATTATGAGACTTGTGCAATAGATTTTTTGTACTCATGAGTTCCATTGTGTGCCGACCATGATTGAAAACAATAAGAGCGCTACCTTTCGGCTTCACCCAGTCTGAGGTCCGGCTCGGGTGACCCGATCGTGACACTCGCAGAGGTGCTCCCTTTACTCCCTAGCCGAACAATCGGGAACGTAGGGGTAAACACAGGAGCAAGGCAACCCACCTTGCAAATCGCTTAAGTCAATATGGTGCATATTGTGGCGTAATACACGAAGAAGGAAGGAATCCGTACAAGTATAATCATATGCAAGAGGAAAAAGCTTCATGAAGGAAGCCCCCAAGTAAACGGGGTATTTGAATTTGCGCGTCACAAACAAAGTTTGGACAAGGAAATTTTTACAAGCAACTTTTTTCCAAAAAAGTATAATGCTTGGTCGAGCCGAACACAAGTTAAAGATTTAAAACTTTGAGCATGAAGGCAACTTAGCTGGTTAATGTGTTCGGTATTGATGACGCGGTCCGAGCTTGATGCGGGACAAGGTTCCATCCCCCAAGCCGGTCCCGAGGTGGCAGAGCAAAGAGCTCGGCACTCCGAAGTGGTGACATAGCAGGGTTAATGCAGGACGGCAGGGTGATGCCATGCAGCGACCCGACCTCAGATGGTCAAGTCTCTGTGCTCAGGTGTCATCCCTGGATCAGTAATGCTGACACCACACAGTACTTCGAAGGATTTATAACAGAGTAGCAATCACACACTTATTACATCGTTGTCCAAAAGAGGACTTATTACCATAAATATGGCTTAAGGCCATCTAATAACGATAACAGCGGAAGACTTGGAAGATAAGTGAGTCCATCAACTCCAACGGCATCACTGAGTATAGAACCACGACCTAAAGCACCTTACTCGTCGTCTGAAAAGTCTGCAACATGAAACGTTGCAGCCCGAAAACGGGTCAGCACATGGAATATGCTGGCAATGTAACACATAGAGAATGACATTGGAATAAGCTACACTACATGCAATTTGGCTGGTGTAAAAGCTCTATGGTTACAGTTTTTGCATAAAGCCAATTTTTCCCTACTGCAAAGGAATAATTTTAATTAACTATCATGGTGGTTGTTAAACATTGAGAATGGTTGACAGCATTCTCAATCCCAATTAAAAATAATCATTAACAAACCCAACAATATTAAATTAGAGTAACATGTTGAGATTCACATGATATTCAAGTACTAGATACTCAGGATGTCCATAATCGGGGACACGGCTAATCATGATTAGTTTGTACACTCTGCAGAGGTTTGCGCACTTTTTCCCACAAGACTCGATCGCCTCCGTTTGGTTTCTCGTACTGCAGGGTGTTTGAGAAACGGATGACCGAGACATAGTCTTTCGGAAGCGCTAGCACCTTACGATGGGTAGGCCGGTACACCTACATCCCCTACATCTGCTAGTCCACCACTATAAGAGTTCACACGACTTAGTCAACTATGCCAAAGCCCATAATGGCTTGTGGCTGCACACGGAAGTTACTAGCATGAATTATCTTATGATCCCTTTGAGCATGGGTGGCGGTCCATAGGAAAATCACACGGTAACCCCGGGATTTCCAAAAAAACAGGCAATCACTGGATACCCCAGGTGCCTCAATCCACCTAGATGTGTATTTAAGTTGCCACCTTAGATAAACCATTAATTAACAATCTCACATCTGTCATGGATATTCACTCACCCAATCCACGTCTACTAGCATAGCATGGCATAATAAGCAAACGCAGAAGTAACTCCCAAAGGTTTCATAAGTAACACAGGTAATAGGTACTACCTCATCTACTTCCCATCCCACAATTTAATTAGATCCTAATCATGCAATGTTTGAGGATTGATCTAATGCATAAAAACTGGGTAGTAGAGAAAGGTATGATCAAGTGTTACTTGCCTTGCTGATGATCCGCGAAACCTAGAGATTCGAAGTAACAAGCGGCGCACTCCGGGTGATCTATCGCAGACAAACAACAAGCATACAATAAGTACTCATCTAATGCACGGGTAAATCTCGAATAAAAGATCTAACCAGAAAGTTCAACTTAAGAACCTTGGTTGCAAAAGAAAACGAATCGAACAAAACAACGGAAAACAACCGGCGGAAGAAAACAGCTCGGTTCTAGCAAATTGAAACTAGGTCAAATTTTACAATAGCAAAACTCTGTTTAAGTTGATTATTCGGAATGGCGGTTTCGAAACGAAACTCCTGGCGCTTGAATCACCTGATTCCGATAAACGTGCGAGAAGATCGGATCTGAAATCGCGATCAGAAAATAGTGAAATAAAATCCGATTAAAAGAAAACAATGAACGGTTAAACGAACGGACGTTCGTTAACCGAGAATAACCGGTGATCACGTTCGTTAAGACGAACGATCCGGCGAACGCTCGCTAAACAACAAAACTGGAATTAAAACCGGCCTAGGGTTTCGAAAAAAACCGAACGACGGAAAAAGAAAACCGGAACGGTTTTTATAAAAAAACCGAACCGAGGAGGGTGGCGCGGCGCGGCTACCTCAACGAGGCGGGGTTCCGGCGGGGCGGCGGCTCGGCGGCGGGGCGACGGCGACGCGGCGGCG
>NC_041385.1:46172698-46180793 GCF_002162155.2 Triticum dicoccoides
TTTAAAAGGGGGGTTGCTGCTTGGGGGAGGGGGCAAGGCAAGGGCGGCGGCGGTGGCGGAGTCCGAGCCGGACTCGGCTGGGGCGGCGGCGGTGGCGCGCTGCGCGCGGGCGCGCGAGGGGAGGGGCGGCTGGGCCGGCTTGCCCCTTGGCCCAGGCGGGGCGCTGTGCGTTTTTTTTAAACGCGCGCAAAAAAACGAATAAAATAAAAGCTAAACGAACCCCAAAATTTACAAAGTAAATTTTCCCCGACTCCTAAAAATGAGTCGAACAAAATGAACTTGTACTCGGGGCCTAAAATGCAATTTTTGAAAACACGCATTTTCCTAAATTCAAATAAAAGGCGAAAAACTTCCAAAATAAAAATTATTTGATTTTTTTTATTAAATCTTCATTATTTCTTTATTTTGGGAAAGTCATTTTATTCCCTCTCTGAATTTTTTGGTAGTAGAAATAATTGAAGATAAAATAAATAAAATCAATGATCCTATTTTCAAAATTTGAGAAAAACTCAAATAAGAAAATAACGAAATCCCCAACTCTCTCCGAGGGTCCTTGAGTTGCATAGAATTTCTAGGATCGAGCCAAAGATGCAAC
Source organism: Triticum dicoccoides (assembly GCF_002162155.2). Lineage (NCBI taxonomy): Eukaryota > Viridiplantae > Streptophyta > Magnoliopsida > Poales > Poaceae > Triticum > Triticum dicoccoides. Next base: position 46,173,294 of record NC_041385.1, read on the forward strand.
AAAATATGATATGCAATGATGATTTAATGTATAACATTCCAAATTGAAAATTTGGGATGTTACAAACCTACCCCCCTTAAGATGAATCTCGCCCTCGAGATTCGGGTTGGCTAGAAAATAGGTGAGGGTGGTCCTTGAGAAAATCTTCTTCTCTCTCCCAGGTGGCTTCATCCTCAGCGTGGTGGCTCCACTGAACCATGCAAAACTTGATAACCTTGCTGCGGGTAACTCTGCTAGCATAATCGAGAATCTTCACTGGTTTCTCCTCATATGTTAAATCATCCTTCAACAGAATTGCTTCAAGTGGCACTGTATCTCTTAGCGGTACCTCTGCCATCTCGGCGTGACATTTCTTCAGTTGAGAAACATGGAATACACCATGAACTCCTGACAGTCCCTCTGGCAATTCCAGCTTATAAGCGACTTCTCCCATGCGCTGCAAGATCCTATACAGTCCAACGAAACGTGGTGCTAATTTTCCCCTAACTCCAAAACGCTTAACTCCTCGAAGCGGGGATACTCTAAGATAAACTCTATCTCCAACTTCATATTCTATCTCTTTGCGTTTTGCATCCGCATAACTTTTCTGTCTGGACTGGGCTACCTTGAGCCTATCGCGAATCAACTTAACTTTCTGTTCAGACTCTTTAATCAAATCTGGTCCAAACAACTGACGGTATCCAACTTCGTCCCATGATAGCGGTGTCCTGCACCTCCTTCCGTATAAAGCTTCGAAAGGTGCCATCTTCAAGTTGGTTTGGTAACTGTTGTTGTAAGAAAACTCTGCATACGGCAAGTTATCGTCCCAACTAGTTCCATAATCTAGTGCACAAGCTCTTAGCATATCCTCCAAAATCTGATTGACTCTCTCAGTCTATCCATCTGTCTGTGGGTGGAAAGCTGTACTGAATTCCAGCCTGGTTCCCAATGTTTCATGCAACTGATTCCAAAACTTTGAGGTAAATTGGGTTCCTCTATCTGATACGATACTCCTCGGAACTCCGTGCAAACACACAATTCTGGTCATGTATATCTTTGCCAACTTAGCACTGCTATAGGTAGTCTTGACTGGAATGAAATGAGCTACCTTCGTCAAGCGGTCGACTATAACCCAAATCGAGTCATAGCCTGAACGAGTCTTTGGCAAACCCGTGATGAAATCCATGCCTAGTTTTTCCCACTTCCATTCGGGTATCGGCAATGGTTGCAACAATCCTGCTGGCTTCTGATGTTGTGCCTTCACTCTCTGGCATACATCACAAACTGCTACATACTCCGCGATATCCTTCTTCATTCCGGTCCACCAGAACGTTTCCTTCAAATCCAAATACATCCTGGTATTTCCTGGGTGAATCGAATAGGGCGAATCATGTGCCTCTTGCAGAATCAACTTCCTGATCTCCGGGTCATTTGGCACATAAACACGGTCCTCAAATCGTAGGGTATCGTACTCATCCTCACGAAATCCCTTAGCCTTTCCTTCGTTCATTTTCTCCTTTATAGAGGCAACTTCCTTATGTGTCTTTTGAGCTTCTCTGATTTTATCCATCAATATAGACTGAATCTCCATTGCTGCTACATAGCCTCTCGGAACTATTTCCAAACATAGCTCACGAAGATCTTCTGCTAATTCCTTTGGTATCTCTCCCGTCATCAGTGTATTGACATGGCTCTTGCGACTCAATGCGTCAGCTACTACATTGGCCTTTCCGGGATGATAATGCAATCTCATATCATAATCTTTGATGAGTTCCAACCATCTCCTTTGTCTAAGGTTTAACTCTTTCTGCGTGAAAATGTACTTCAAACTCTTGTGATCCGTGTACACGTCACAATGATTTCCAATGAGGAAATGTCTCCATGTCTTCAATGCATGCACAATGGCTGCTAACTCCAAATCATGTGTGGCATAATTTAATTCATGAGGTTTCAGTTGTCGTGAAGCATACGAAACAACTCTTCCTTCCTGCATAAGCACGGCTCCAAGTCCTCGACGTGAAGCGTCGCAATACACTTCATAATCGTTAGTCTGATCTGGCAGAATTAACACTGGTGAGGTAACCAAATGTTTCTTCAATTCCTGGAAACTAGCCTCACACTCCTCAGTCCAAGAGAACTTAGTATCCTTCTTCAGCAACTCCGTCATAGGCTTTCCAATCCTTGAGAAATTCTCAATGAATCTCCGGTAGTATCCTGCGATTCCAAGAAAACTCCGGATCTCTCCAACTGTCGTTGGTGCTTCCCATTCGGTTACGGTCTCAACCTTTTTAGGGTCAACTGCTATCCCTTCTCCGGATAGAACATGTCCAAGAAATCCAACTTCCTTTAGCCAAACTCACATTTGCTGAACTTGGCATATAACTGATGTTCCCTTAGTTTCTCCAAAACAAATCGCAAATGTTCTTTATGTTCCTCTTCATTCTTCGAGAAAACCAAAATATCATCAATGAACACCACGACGAACTTATCCAAAAACTCCATAAACACTTTGTTCATCAGGTTCATGAAATAGGCAGGTGCGTTAGTCAGTCCAAATGACATAACGGTATACTCATAGAGTCCATATCTTGTGGTGAATATTGTCTTAGGTATGTCCTGCTCTCGAATCTTCAACTGATGGTACCCTGATCGCAAATCGATCTTGGAAAACACCTTAGCTCCTTGCAAACGATCAAACAGATCATTTATCATTGGTAGTGGGTACTTGTTCTTGATTGTTACTTCATTGAATCCACGATAGTCAACGACCATCCTTAACGATCCATCCTTCTTCTCTACTAAAAGTACGGGTGATCCCCAAGGCGAAGAACTTGGGCGTATATAACCTTTATCCAATAGTTCCTTAATCTGCTTCTTGATTTCCGCCAAATCCTGTGCGGGCATCCTGTATGGTCGCTTCGATATTGGGCCTGTACCTGGCAAGAGCTCAATCAGAAACTCAATGTCTCTATCCGGTGGCATTCCTGGCAATTCCTCAGGAAATACATCAGGGTAATCCTTCACCACTGGCACCTCTTCCTGCACAACTCCTGATAAGGAATTTACTTGATTCCTATTTGGTCCATGTCGCGATACATACCTAATCCTTTTTCCTTCTGGTGTTGTGAGCAAAATCGTCTTACTTGCGCAATCGATGTTTCCCCCATACATCGACAGCCAATCCATACCGAGAATCACATCCAATCCTTGGGATTCCAAAATGATCAAATCCGTTGGGAATACATGCCTTCCTATACTTAATGGCACTTGAAAACATCCTTGTCTGGCCATATACTCCGCTCCTGGTGAGCTTACTAGCATAGGGGTTTTAAGAATCTGAGTAGGCAGACTATATTTTTCTACAAATCCCCTTGATATGTATGAATGTGTTGCACCGGTATCGAAAAGAACAAGTGCAGTAAATGACTTAACCAAAAACTTACCGATTACTGCATCGGGCCGATCTTCAACCTCCTCCACATCAATGTGGTTCACCTGTCCCCTGTTGAAAGGGTTCGGCTTCTTTCCTGAGCTTCCATTTCCACCTTGGCCTTCGGGACAGTCATTTGCATAATGTCCGGTCTTGGAACACTTGTAACAGGTGACATGACTCAGGTCTTTCTTGGCTGGGGTTGATGGTGTGGTCCGGTTCTGGCCGTTGCTTCCTCCATTTCCATTACCATTCCAGTGGCCATTATGGTTGTGTGTACCACCTCCTCCATGGGTATACTGAAACTGAACTCCCTGTTTAGGGGTATAACGGGGCTTCTGCTGGGCTCCAGAGTTATACTTCCCCTGCCCATACTTCCTCTTGCGATTCTCAATCTGCTGTTGTTTTCCTTCAATCATGAGGGCACGGTCTACCAACTCCTGGTAGTTATTGAAAGTGGCTACCATCAACTGCATGCTCAGCTCATCATTCAGTCCTTCTAGAAACTTCTCCTGCTTAGTTGCATCTGTAGCAACATCATCTGGGGCATAACGTGCTAGCTTACTAAAATCATCCACATACTGGCCAACAGTCCTTCCTCCTTGGCGTAAGTTGCGAAACTCACACTTCTTCATGGCCATAGCTCCTGCTGAAACATGGGTAGTGCGGAAAGCTTGCTGGAACTGATCCCATGTGACAGTGTCTACAGGGTAAGTGGCTGTAAAATTCTCCCACCATGCTACTGCGGGTCCTTTAAGCTGATGTGCGGCAAACTTCACCCTTTCTCCATGTGTACATCCTGCAGTGGTCAACTCCCTCCCTATCTTACGGAGCCAATCATCTGCTACAATCGGCTCGGTGCTACTAGAATACACCGGCGGTTGCAGCCTAAGGAAACGAGTCAAGTGATCCGCAGGTGGTGGTGGTGGGTTGTTGTTGTTGTTGCCTTGGTTCTGTACCAATGTTTGGATCAAAGTGTTCTACTGCTGAATCAACTGGGTGATCTCTGGCGGGAAAAGAAACCCGGGGTCGCGTCTCGGAGGCATCTGAAGGGTTTAGAAAAGATGAGAAATTAAGAATAGAGTGAGGTCTAAGGAGAAAACACTACCCAAATGCACATGAGCAATTGCACACAAAATCACTTCATTCATTTCAAACAAAGGGCTTACAACGGTCTAACTATCGCAAAAGTGCGGAACTATAATGTTTACATGGAGGGAATACTACTAATATGTGGGGGTCATCTATTAATTTGAACCGGTGGAAGACTCCATGATGTCTGCTCCAGCTTCGTCTTCAAAATCGGGCTCACTTGGATCTGAATCGGTGTCGTCGATGATGATGTAGTTGCTCGGACAGTCGACGTACTTGTCTTCATTCTTGAGCGCTAACTTCTTCTTGAGTTCTTCAATCTCATGCTTAAGATCGCTATTGTGCCTTACTACAGCTACGATCTCGTCCATGTAGTCCTTGCATGTAGACTTCAGCTCTCCTTCAAGTTCGATGATCCTTCCCTTCGCATTCTTCAATTCTATCATATCATTGCACATCTAGTTCTCCTGGCGTCGAATGTGCTGGTTTAACTCCTGGATGAAATCTGCAATGGATCTATCCTTCTTGGTGCTGACTATCTCCCATTGTTCATTTCGGCGGCTGCAAATCTGGTAGATAGTGTCCTTGAGGTCTTCTTCGTAAACTTCTCCAATGCGTCCCATGGTGATATGAGCTGCCATGCTCTTTCCCAGACTCCAGGTTGGTGCACTGAAAACACTATCTATAGGCTTGGTGATTGGGGCGAATGTCCTTCCCGGAACGTGGGCTTGAATTTTCCAGCGCTCCTCTTCAGGCAGAGTGGCGTTGAAAGTCCCGGTGAAGCTTGGTAGTCCAATGTTCAGGTACTTGGTGATTTCCTTCAAGTGAAATCCAAAAGGTGTGCCTTCATCTGGTTGGGCGTACTTGATCTTTGCGTCCGTCATCCTAAAAGAGTAGAAAAGATGAGGAGTTAGAAAATGAGAAGAGAGTAGTCATCTATGGCTTTAACTTAGTGGTCGTGTCCTACAGTCAGCGTGTTCTCTGATACCATCTCTGTAGCGACCCGACCTCAGATGGTCAAGTCTCTGTGCTCAGGTGTCATCCCTGGATCAGTAATGCTGACACCACACAGTACTTCGAAGGATTTATAACAGAGTAGCAATCACACACTTATTACATCGTTGTCCAAAAGAGGACTTATTACAATAAATATGGCTTAAGGCCATCTAATAACGATAACAGCGGAAGACTTGGAAGATAAGTGAGTCCATCAACTCCAACGGCATCACTGAGTATAGAACCACGACCTAAAGCACCTTACTCATCGTCTGAAAAGTCTGCAACATGAAACGTTGCAGCCCGAAAACGGGTCAGCACATGGAATATGCTGGCAATGTAACACATAGAGAATGACATTGGAATAAGCTACACTACATGCAATTTGGCTGGTGTAAAAGCTCTATGGTTACAGTTTTTGCATAAAGCCAATTTTTCCCTACTGCAAAGGAATAATTTTAATTAACTATCATGATGGTTGTTAAATATTGAGAATGGTTGACAGCATTCTCAATCCCAATTAAAAATAATCATTAACAAACCCAACAATATTAAATTAGAGTAACATGTTGAGAATCACATGATATTCAAGTACTAGATACTCAGGACGTCCATAACCGGGGACACGGCTAATCATGATTAGTTTGTACACTCTGCAGAGGTTTGCGCACTTTTCCCCACAAGACTCGATCGCCTCCGTTTGGTTTCTCGTACTGCAGGGTGTTTGAGAAACGGATGACCGAAACATAGTCTTTCAGACGTGCTAGCACCCTATGATGGGTAGACCGGTACACCTACATCCCCTACATCTGCTAGTCCACCACTATAAGAGTTCGCATGACTTAGTCAACTATGCCAGAGCCCATAATGGCTTGTGGCTGCACACGGAAGTTACTAGCATGAATTATCTTATGATCCCTTTGAGCCTGGGTGGCGGTCCATAGGAAAATCACACGGTAACCCCAGGATTTCCAAAAAAACAAGCAATCACTGGATACCCCAGGTGCCTCAATCCACCCAGATGTGTATTTAAGTTGCCACCTTAGATAAACCATTAATTAACAATCTCACATCTGTTATGGATATTCACTCACCCAATCCACGTCTACTAGCATAGCATGGCATAATAAGCAAACGCAGAAGTAACTCCCAGAGGTTTCATAAGTAACACAGGTAATAGGTACTACCTCATCTACTTCCCATCCCATAATTTAATTAGATTCTAATCATGCAATGTTTGAGGATTGATCTAATGCATAAAAACTGGGTAGTAGAGAAAGGTATGATCAAGTGTTACTTGCCTTGCTGATGATCCGCGAAACCTAGAGATTCGAAGTAACAAGCGGCGCACTCCGGGTGATCTATCGCAGACAAACAACAAGCATACAATAAGTACTCATCTAATGCACGGGTAAATCTTGAATAAAAGATCTAACCAGAAAGTTCAACTTAAGAACCCTGGTTGCAAAAGAAAACGAAAAGAACAAAACAACGGAAAACAACCGGCGAAAGAAAACAGCTCGGTTCTAGCAAATTGAAACTAGGTCAAATTTTACAGTAGCAAAACTCTGTTTAAGTTGATTAGTCGGAACGGCGGTTTCAAAATGAAACTCCTGGCGCTTGAATCACCTGATTCCGATAAACGTGCGAGAAGATAAACTAGAACGAAGATCGGATCTGAAATCACGATCAGAAAATAGTGAAATAAAATCCGATTAAAAGAAAACGACGAACGGTTAAACGAACGGACGTTCGTTAACCGGGAATAACCGGTGATCACGTTCGTTAAGACGAACGGTCCGGCGAACGCTCGCTAAACAACAAAACCGGAATTAAAACCGGTCTAGGGTTTCGAAGAAAAAACCGAACGACGGAAAAAGAAAACCGGAACGGTTTTTATAAAAAAACTGAACCGAGGAGGGTGGCGCGGCGCGGCTACCTCGACGAGGCGGGATTCCGGCGGGGCGGCGGCTAGGCGGCGGGGCGGCGGCGGCTGCTGCGGC
>NC_041385.1:46181583-46187871 GCF_002162155.2 Triticum dicoccoides
AGGGGGGTGCTGCTTGGGGGAGGGGGCAAGGCAAGGGCGGCGGCGGTGGCGGAGTCCGAGCCGGACTCGGCTGGGGCGGCGGCGGTGGCGCGCTGCGCGTGGGCGCGCGAGAGGAGGGGCGGCTGGGCCCTTGGCCCAGGCGGGGCGCTGCGCGTTTTTTTTAACGCGCGCAGAAAAACGAATAAAATAAAATCTAAACGAACCCCAAAATTTACAAAGTAAATTTTCCCCGACTCCTAAAAATGAGTCGAACAAAATGAACTTTTACTCGGGGCCTAAAATGCAATTTTTGAAAACACGCATTTTTCCTAAATTCAAATAAAAGGGGAAAAACTTCCAAAATAAAACTTATTTGATTTTTTTATTAAATATTCATTATTTCTTTATTTTGGGAAAGTCATTTTATTCCCTCTCTGAATTTTTTGGTAGTAGAAATAATTGAAGATAAAATAAATAAAATCAATGATCCTATTTTCAAAATTTGAGAAAAACTCAAATAAGAAAATAACGAAATCCCCAACTCTCTCCGAGGGTCCTTGAGTTGCATAGAATTTCTAGGATCGAGCCAAAGATGCAACAAAATATGATATGCAATGATGATTTAATGTATAACATTCCAAATTGAAAAGTTGGAATGTTACATGCCGAAGTCGCAGGCATGGGGTAATGAAGTGTTGACGAAGCCCCCCGTCCAGCTGAGGTGACACCAAAGGATATAGTCCGGCTGGATCATTTTCCTGTGCACAAAAAAAGTGCAAACCGGAGATAATAGTAAGAATAATAAAAAAAATCGTTGCATAACAAGTAATTTATGCAAAGTGAGTAATAAAAGAAATATGGCCTGGCGCCGAAGTCAATGTCGATGCAGGGCGGCGGCGTGATGCGGTAAAGGCATGGCAAGGCCTAAATTCATAGGTCGGTTCGAGTTCCGGATGCGGCGTTCGACGGACTATGTACGGAAACTGACCGAACCACCATGTGACCGTCGTTAAAGCGACCACCATTTGATAGACCTGCATACATATGACGGACAAACCAGAGTAGTAATTCATTGGGAAAAATGAACCCTAACAAGCAAAAAATACTAGGATTTATAACACCTGGCTTATTTGTTGTAGCAATCCGAAGAAAGGTGATTCCCAAAATTGGGACTCGATCCGCACACCTATCTCCTGATGGGCGATTAAGCAACGGCATGACGATGCTGGCCAAGGTTGGCTCGCCGAGGCAAAGCCCTTGGTCCAGCTAACGTGACGGAGCTGGTCGGCCAGCGACGCCGAAGTCTCCGGAGTAGGTTGATGAAGAGATGATGAAGCCCCCGGTCCAGCGATGCAGGTCGTGACGTGGTCGATGCTGGCTTGATGAACTGACTGTGTGGCGATGTAGGTGTGCCCGCTCTGTGTAATATGTGGGCGGTGATGTTGGTGAAGATTTATCCTTCGCGATGCCGAACTATTGTTCAGCTGGCCGAGATGATGATCCTAAGAAATTGAGCTCGGCTCAACAAAGCGACGACGTGTCTAACGCAGGTCGACCGCCATGGAGTGATGTTGTCGGGCTGGTTTGACACCGGCACGACGGTGAAGTTCATATTGCAAGAATACTTTTAATACTACTGGGATGTGTTTTAGAATAAAACACAACACCCCATACGAAAACTTCCTTCAAAAAGGATGTCCGAGATCCCGTTCATAAAGAAGATGAATTCGGGTCGGATTCGTTCTCGCGCAGAAAACAGATCCAAAAAGTGATGCACTAATCGGAAGTTCCCCGGAGTTTGGACGGTCGGATCGAGCTGAATTTTTGGCAGGTGGTAGATATGGGAATTCTGCAGCAAATCAACGCTTGGATCCTCCAAAGGACATCCGAGCTAGATGCTGGATACCACGCCCTAAACTCGTCCGGATTCTCGTCCAGATTCAACAGGGCTCCGGTATATCAGAGATTGCCGGAGATTCCTCCATCGGAACTCGACGAAATTTTTGCAGGGTTGGTGTAGACTTAATTCCGCATAATTCCACCGAAGTAACCGTTTAAGTGACACACGAGGAGGCGGTGGCGGCGGATACAAGTTTGCTGTTCAGAAAAACAACACGGTCGCTTGAGGGCAATGTTGACGTTGAGCCCCCGAGCTCCATGGATGACTCCTCCATGATCTTGATAGAGATCGGAGTTGGTGCTGTTGAAGGCCTTCATCCGAACATGACGATCGGAGGTAGGGCGCAGTCCTCGGTCAAGCCAAGGTAACCAGTCGAGCTGGTGATGAAGAAGCCGACGTCGCAGTTGACCTGCAGTCGAGCCATTGATCCTTTCACCGATCACACAGCAGAACTCTCAATGAAAGCACCAATGTCGGTGTCAAAACCGGCGGATCTCGGGTAGGGGGTCCCAAGCAGTGCGTCTTAGGATCAATGGTAACAGGAGGCAAGGGAAACAATGTTTACCCAGGTTCGGGCCCTCTCGATGGAGGTAAAACCCTACTCCTGCTTGATTGATATTGATGATATGGGTATTACGAGAGTTGATCTACCACGAGATCAGAGAGGCTAAACCCTAGAAGCTAGCCTATGGTATGATTGTTGTTGTATATGTCTATCGACTAGCCTGGCCCCGGTTTATATAATGCACTAGAGGCCTAGGATAACAAGAGTCCTAGCCGAATACGCCGGTGGGGGAGGAGTCCTTGTCTTGATCGCCAAGTCTTGGATTCTTCCTTGTATGCGGCAACTGTCTGGACTGGCCCATGAGTATACGGCCATGGGGGTCCTCGGCCCAATCCAACTGATCGGGAGACGACGTGTTGAGTACCCCCTAGTCCAAGACACCGTCAATTGCCATTGCTTATCATGCGAGTAGGGAATTTTGCAAACCATTCTTCACAGAAGTGGTTTTCCTTGCATGTTGGAACATTTGGAATGTTAGGAATGACAGGGTTTTTAGAAATATTAGACCTTCTTTCAGAAGGTGGAGGGCTAACTTTATTCTAGATATTTCTCTTTTGGTTCATAGGATTAAGCTTAAGTTCAAAGAGGAATTGCTTAGGTGGATCTCCTTTTCACCACCTTGAGGTGAGTCTGTTATTTTTCCATTTTTCTTTCTAGGTCTCTTGGACCTTGTAAGATCTGTACATTTGTAATTTTGTGTTTGGAATCAATAAAAAAATGTTGTGGGGTTCATACCCTACAGTTCCAGGTCAAAAAATAGGTGGCCCAATCCTTTTTATAGCAAAGGACAAGCCTGGACAAACTCTTCTATAAAGCAAAGTGCTCCTGAGGACCCATGGGAATTACTATCAAGTTGGTTTTCATCATGCTCATATGATTCGCGTTCGTTACTTTGATAATTTGACATGTGGGTGGATCGGTGCTTGGGTTCTCACGTTCGTTACTTGGACTAGCCTCCCACTAATGATTAATCCCTCTCACAAGCATCCGCAACTATAAAAGAAGAATTAAGATAAATCTAACCATAGCATGAAACATGTGGATCCAAATCAGCCCCTTATGAAGCTTCTGTCACTCTAGAAACCCATCATCTAGTTATTACTTCCCAATGCCTTCCCCTAGGCCCAAATCATGGTGAAGTGTCATGTAGTCGACATTCACATAACACCACTAGAGGAAAGACAACATACATCTCATCAAAATATAGAACAAATACCAAATTCTCATGATTACTTATAACAAGCAGACTTCTCCCACGTCCCCAAGAACAAATGTAACTACTCACAAAGCTTATTCATGTTCATAATTAGAGGAGTATTTAATAGCATCAAGGATCTGAACATATATCTTCCATCGAATAAACCAACTAGCATCGATTACAAGAAGTAATCAACACTACTAGCAACCTACAGGTACCAATCAGGAGTTGTGAGACAAAGATTGGATACAAGAGATGAAATAGGGTTTGAGAGGAGATGGTACTGGTGAAGATGTTGATGGAAATTGACCCCCTCTCAATGACAGGATCGTTGCTGATGACGGTGGCTTTGATTTACCCCTCCGGGAGCGAAGTTTCCCCGGTAGAATCGGTCTGCTGGAGCTCTAGATTTCTCCTGCCCAGGTTCCACCTCGAGATGGCGGCGCTTCGTCCCGAAAGCTATCTTCTGATTTTTTTTCTAGGTCAAAACCCTCCCTATAGCCAAACATGGGAACCGGAGACCTGCCAGGGGGTCCCCTTTGGTATTTTCTCCACCCAGTAATTCTTATATATTCCAAAATAATTCTCCGTAAATTTTCAAGACTTTTGGAGTTGTGCAAAATAGGTATATCATATTTGCTCCTTTCCGGTCCAGAATTCCAGCTGCCGACATTCTCCTTATTCATGTAAACCTTGTAAAATAAGGGATAAAAGGCATAAGTGTTGTACCCTAATGTGAAATAACAGACCATAATCCAACAAATATTGGTATAAAAACAAGATGCAAAATGGACATATCAGGACACGCAGCCAACCTCGTGACCTACCAGGCATACGATATGAACGGATACATGTTCTACACGGAGGCCAAAGATATGGACAGTGATTTTTAGGACTCAGGGGTGACTAGGGATGAAAATGGCGCGGAAACGGACGAAACTGGGTGCTATCATATTTGTTTTCATATTTTTTGCAGAAGCGGAAACGAATATAGAAACCCTAGAAAAGAATACGGAAACAGATACTAGCGGAAACAAACACAGAGCAAAGAAAGAGCGGAAACGGAAATAAAACTATTTGTTGACCGGAACTTAAAACCCCCTTGAATCATAGAGAAATACAGACAAAAAACAAACATATTGATGGAATTGTTAACATGGCTACAAAATAATATGGTTCTGTTGGTATAATAGGGTAATATAGTAGTAGTATATGACAATTCTGTATAGGGTCTAGTTGAGTATGTGTGTGGTAGTAAAAATTGGTACTCACATAATACATTCTGCTCATTTTAGTCACTGTATCATTGTGTATTGTTTGGTAGTTGGGCTACAAAGCAGCCATGGGCCTATAGTAGAAACAGAAATTACATATTGTTTGGTAGTTGGGCTACAAAGCAGCCATGGGCCTATAGTAGTAACAGAAATTACATATTAACGGAAACAGAAAGTTCCATTTCCCCGTGTGTTCCACCGGAAAACACCATTCCATTTCCGCATAAAAAAATTCAATTCCATTTCCGTTTTGCAAATTTCCGTTTTCGTTTTCATATTTCCTCTTCGTTTCCATTTTCCCTCCCAAAAAGGGGAAACTTTCCACTCCATTTTCATCCCTAGGGGTGACGATGGAATGCATGACCGGCGGCAATGGTGCAACTGAGAGACTCTACGAAAGGGTCAAGGAGATATGGGAGCTTGACTACTCTGGACTACACAGCGCGATGATGTTCCATGTCAAATGAGCTAAGAATGTCGAAAGAGAAAACCGGTATTTCACTACCATGTCTATACCCGACAGCAAGAGTTCTACCGTGAATGCCATTGCAAAAAATGAGCCATGGGTACACGCTAATCATGCGACACAATGCTTCTTCATAACTGACCCAAGCAATCCCAGCCATGTTCGTGAGGAGAGGCAAAAGGAACATCCTGGAATGGATGGAGATGCCAACGAGGAAGACTATGACTAGTATGGCAACCCGATGTGGGAAGATGACGATGAAGTATACGTCAAAAGAAGAATCAATACTACATTACCGAAGAAATATCACACTCCATGGAAAAGGAAAAGTCACAATGAGGGGCTCAATTATTCGTCAACGATCAACAAGGGAAAGAAGCTCACTAAAAAACGAAACGGTTATCAGTCAAATGATGTAATATATATGTTCCTATTTTGTGTACACACTTAACCGTTATGCATGGGTAAAATGATGTAATATATATATGTTCCTATTTTGTATACACTCTTAAACGTTATAGGTCAAATGATGCAATATATACTGCCTTAGATATATACATTGTATCACCTTCCCTTCGTTTCGGTTCTCGGAATAAAAAATGAAAAGAAAAAAAGAAAAGAAAAGAAAAAGAAAATAAAGGAAAAGAAAATAGAAGAAACAAACAGGAAAATAAAAATAAAAAATGAAAACAATAACACAAGCGCTTGTTGAGGAAAAGCGCTATAGCTACTCGTGATAGCAGTAGCGCGTTTATTGACCATGCGCTATAGCTACTCCGGGTAGTAGTAGTGCTCTTTCGGGAAACGCGCTATTTCTATCTTAGCTATAGCACGTGTTCTAGAACTGCGCTACTGCTACATTGAAATAAACCCCGCAGTATTCCCTCCTCTACTTCCTCCCCCAAA
>NC_041385.1:46188054-46189766 GCF_002162155.2 Triticum dicoccoides
CCTGTGCCCTCGCCGCACCCCTGCCTCAAGCGCTGCCGGAGCCCTGCCGGAGCTTTTGCCGGAGTCTTTGCCTCCTCCTCCTCGACCTTGCCAGAGCCCTGCCATCGTCGTCGCCCTCGTCCTCGCCCTCGCCGGAGTCGCCGTCTCCCCCGACCCCGCTTCACCTTCGACACGCCTCGGTGCCTCCTTCTCCCCCATCTATCTCTGCCCTCTGTTAGTATGAACCCTAGCTATTTAGTGCTAGTTAGTATGAATTAGTATGAAGCCTAGGCTATTTTTTGTGCTAGTTAGTTAATTAGAATTAGTATAACCCTGGTTAATTAGGTAGTATGAACCCTAGTTAAAAAACCTAGGACATATTAGTGGCTATTTTTTTGTGGTAGTTAGTACAAACCTTACGGTTAATTAGGTGGTATGAACACTATAGTTAATTAGGTGGTATGAACCCTAGTTAAAAAACAAAATAAGTATGGGTTAAATTAATTCTAGGTATTTTTAGGTATTTTGGGTGTACTTAACAGAATTCTAGGTATTTAATTTTTTAATTAAAGCAAATGTTGCTATTTAAATATAAAATAGAATTGATTAACTGTAGGTGAATTAGTATGAACCCTAGAAAAGATTAGGTAGTATGAACCTAGTTAATTAGTATGAACCCTAGGTTTTCAAATTAGGATAGAAATTTAGCTAGGTCTTAAACTAGGACATAAATATAGGTAGGCTGATTTTAGTTTCAAATATTGTGAAGAAAAAGGACTTCTTGCATTTTCTTCAAGTTCTATATTTTTCTTGTTGCTATATGCAAATTTGAAGTGGACATGTATGTGCACATGTGATTTGGACATGTGACATTTGGAATTTGGACATGTGATATTTTGGACATGTGATGATTGGAAAATGATGGTTATGTGCAGGGTAAATGATCCGAGTGGACTATCTTTTGCTAGAATGTCGATTCATTTCCGATCCGGTGAATTTCTCGCGTTCGATATGTCCACTTTTAGCAAAGGGCAAGCTGAAATTTCCCATGAATTTTCGCTTGACTTGTGCTACAAAGTAGGCATATCGAGTGTCGGGATTTGCGGTGACGGGAATGAAACTGAATTTAGGCAAACCATAGACCCTTTTTATTGTCAACAAAGAATGGATGATGTGATGGACGAGGATCACCCTCTTAGGTTCCTTAATAGAGGCTCCTATCACTACAAAAAAAGACATATCCGTGACATTTTGGGCCGAACGAAATTTTTTTCTGTCATACATATGACACTTCTATGACGATAATTGTGACAATACCCGGTATCATCATAGATGTGGTGGGCTCCTACTTCTATGACAAAAAATCATGACAAAAATCATGACAAAAAATGGGCGGGCCAGAGACGCAGCTGCATGACATTCTTTGGGCCGTCCATGACGGAAAAAACCATGGTAGAAGCGAGGGGGAGGAAAATTTCGGGGAGTTGCCGGTTACGGTGGGAGGTCGGGGGCCGAGCGATGTGCGTTTCTCTCGCACACGTACGCGCGCATGTGTGAGGCGTTGGCTCTAACTGAACCTGAGCGAGGCGTTGGGCTCTAATTGAACCCAAGCGATTGCACTGCAGGCTACGCGTTACTGAACCTGAGCGATCGATCGATGGCCGTTAACCGAACCCGATGCAGCGATTCCTTCGCTACTGCTGCTAACTGAAGCCGATCGATTGGATGAACAG
>NC_041385.1:46190100-46191304 GCF_002162155.2 Triticum dicoccoides
GGAGGGCTGGATGAACAGTAGACGATGGAGGGGTGGCCGTGTAGGGGGTGGTTGAACAGGACCCCGTGGTGTGGAGGGCTGGATGAACAGTAGACGATGGAGGGGTGGTTGAATAGTAGCCGGTGGAGTAGCGCGCGGTGGAGGCTGGATGAACAGGAGCCCGTGGAGGCTGGAGGAGGTCGACGGTGGAGATGAACAGTATCATGTGGACTCTCGTTTTGCGGTACGCCACACCCCTCCCGATGAACATGACCCCTGTTTCGACCGTAGCGCTCCAACACAAGTCCGTTTTGTCTGTTTTGCGGTACGCCACACCCCTCCCGATCAACATGACCCCCGTTTCAACCGTAGGAGGTCCGTTTCCTCCATTCTGCGGCACACCGCACCCCTCCCGATGAACAGGACCCCCGTTTCGACCATAGGAGGTCTGTTTCCTCCGTTTTCGATCAATAGGACCCCCGTTTCGACCGTAGGAGGTCCGTCTCCTCCGTTTTGCGGTACGCCACACCCCTCCTGATCAACAGGGCCCCGTTCCGAACATGGCCGGTCAAACACAAGGCCGTTTCCTCCGTTCTGCGGTACGCCAGGCCTCGTTTCCATCGCCTGTTCCGTCCAAGCCGGTTGGCTCCCACGCGTTCCGTTGCCTCCCGATGAACACGACGCATTCCGTTGCCTCCCCATGAACACGATGCATTCGGTTTCCTCCCCATGAACACGACGCATTCCGTTGCCTCCCCATGAACACGACATATTCCGTTGCCTCACCATGAACACGGGCCCTCGCCGTACGTATGCGCGACTAGGGGTTCGAGACCCTGCCCGTATGTACACATACGTGGCCGTATTTTCTTTCTTGCACCCTGGCCGCTGTACGTACGTGTACGTGCTACGTGCGCGCCTCTACTACCACACGTGCGCGCCTCTAGTACGACACGTGCGTGCCTCTACATCGACCACTATGTATATACACGTTCGCGACCTGGCTGACAATGCTACGTACGCTTCGACCAGGTGGGTCCCGACTGTCAGGCACTTCCTTGCCTGCGGAGATGTAGCTGGTGGGTCCTAGCAGTCAGGGGGGCGAATCGTTTTTTTTTGCTCGGACGCACTTTCTTGCATGCGAAGGTGTAGCTGCTGGGTCCCAGCAGTCAGGAGGGCGAATTGTTTTTTTTTCGGACGCACTTCCTTGCGTGCGAAGGTGTAG
>NC_041385.1:46191488-46199659 GCF_002162155.2 Triticum dicoccoides
GGACGCACTTCCTTGCATGCGAAGATGTAGCTAGTGGGTCCCAGCAGTCAGGGGGCGAATCATTTTTTTTCGGACTCACTTCCTTGCGTGCAAAGATGTACCTCGTAGGTCCCAGCAGTCAGGGGGCGAATCATTTTTTTTGTGAAATACGGTAGCCCATCTGGTGGGTCCCCGCTGTCAGGTGGAGGAATAATTATTTTGCACATAATAAGGAGGTACTTCCTTGTGGCTGCCATGGACCTAGCTGTCAGCCTCTCCACGTACAGTCCACGTCCGATGGAAGTCGTTCCTTGACCACGTTGACCAGGCCGCGCCGAGAGCACCACGGCGGTGGACGGCGGTGAGGCCTAGGAAGGAGACGACGTGGAGCCGGGGAAGACGCGACAGTGGATGCACACGCGGAGAGGAGTATGAGGGTTCACTGGTTCGGCTGCGCTGCCATCGCCGCAGAATAATAGGGGGTGTGGGTGAGTGGAGGGATGGCCTGGCCAGCGGTGGGAGTAGTAGGCGGCGGTGAGGCCTCCGCGGCAGCACAGCCGGCCACGGGAGGCAGGAGCAGACGGCACGACCGGCGCTGCTTTGGGCGGCTGGAGCAAGAAGACTAGAGGTTGAAGAAGCACGACGGCCGTTGGATGGACATTGTACGGTCACTCCAGCTAGAATCGTTTATATTGACTAAGTTGACAAAGCCCTTGGTACGTCAACTTAGTAGGCCCACAGGTCAGCTTTCGAAACGGTGCGCCCCAGATGTCAGGGGGGGAATCACTTTTTGGGCGAGTGAAGCTAGAATATCCAAGATTGTAGAGAGGCACGGTAGCCGTTGGATGGACATCCAACGGCCACTGCTGCTAGAACCATGTGTTGACTATAAGTTGACAAAGCCTTGCATACGCGTCAACTCTCTTTTTTTAGGGGACGCGTCAACTTAGTAAGGCCACAAGTGTTTGGTAGAGAACTTATAGCCCATTTGGGATTTGTAAGAATGTGTAGCCCATTTTTGAATTCTAGTGGAATTTACTACAACCCATTTACAGTTTGTTAAAAGTACAGCCCATTTCAACCAACCGTTCAAAACAGAATTCAATAAAATTTCCCACATTTTGATGGGATCCGAATATTTTTATCCCGAAATTTCTAGTCAGATTAAATACAATTTTGATATAAATTTATATTACGTAAAAATCCAACGAAACATTGCGCTCGCAACAATTAATGAAATTAAAATTTTCAATATTCCAAAAATAATATTTTATAAAGTAATCACTGTTTGGTGCATTTTTTTATAGTTACTACCCAGTTTTTATAATTACATCCCATTTATTATTTCTTAAAGCCCATTTTCTTGTTAAGCCTCATGCATCCCTCCTAGGAAAGATTTGCAGCCCAGCGGGGCGGAGAATAACAACTTGACCTTGCCTGGGTATTCCTCAAAACAAAGTATAGCTGGGCTAGCCATTTTCAGCTTGAAAAAAATAAATATCTGGCCTGGGCTAGACGGGCCACAGCCCGCCCAGTTAATACCTGCAGTGATGTTTTCGTTGTTGTTCATAGGAGAAAAATTAATATCTGGGTAAACATCAAAAAACTCTGGAGTGCTCACACCTCAAAAACACAAATACTGCTCGAGCTGCTTGGTCCCCGCTGTCGGCCGCTTCTTGTGCAATTCTCTCGTCTATTGACTACTCCCTCCTAATTAATGCTCAATTCAAAAATCTCACCAATCAAGGTAGATGGCGAGTGGTGGAATACTTTTTGTAGTTGTGCAAAAGCACCTAATTAATGAAGGAAATATGCCCTTGAGGCAATAATAAACTTGTAATTTATTTCCTTATATCATGATAAATGTTTATTATTCATGCTAGAATTGTATTAACCGGAAACATAATACTTGTGTTAATACATAGACAAACAGAGTGTCACTAGTATGCCTCTACTTAACTAGCTCGTTGATCGAAGATGGTTATGTTTCCTGACCATAGACATGTGTTGTCATTTGATTAATAGGATCACATCATTAGGAGAATGATGTGATTGACTTGACCCATTCCGTTAGCTTAGCTTGATCGTTTAGTATTCTGCTATTGCTTTCTTCATGACTTATACATGTTCCTATGACTATGAGATTATGCAACTCGATCACGTTTACCGGAGGAACACTTTGTGTTCTACCAAACGTCACAACATAACTGGGTGATTATAAAGGTGCTCTACAGGTGTCTCCGAAGGTACTTGTTGGGTTGGCATATTTCGAGATTAGGATTTGTCACTCCGATTGTCGGAGAGGTATCTCTGGGCCCACTCGGTAATGCACATCACTTAAGCCTTGCAAGCATTGCAACTAATGAGTTAGTTGCGGGATGATGTATTACGGAACGAGTAAAGAGACTTGCCGGTAACGAGATTGAACTAGGTATGGAGATACCAACGATCGAATCTCGGGCAAGTAACATACCGATGACAAAGGGAACAACGTATGTTGTTATGCGGTTTGACCAATAAAAATCTTCGTAGAATATGTAGGAACCAATATGAGCATCCAGGTTCCGCTATTGGTTATTGACCGGAGACGTGTCTCGGTCATGTCTACATAGTTCTCGACCCGTAGGGTTCGCACGCTTAAAGTTGGGTGACGATCGTAATTAGGGTTTTTGTGTTTTGATGTACTGAAGGTTGTTCGGAGTCCCGGATGTCATCACGGACATGACTATGAGTCTCTAAATGGTTGAGACATAAAGATTTATATATTCGAAGCCTATATTTGGATATCGGAATTGTTCCGGGTGAAATCGGGATTTTACCGGAGTACCGGGGGGTTACCAGAACCCACCCGGGGGTTAATGGGCCTACATGAGCCCTAAGGGAGAAGTGGAGGGCCGGCCAGGGCAGGCCGCGCACCCCCTCCCCCCTAGTCCAAATAGGACAAGGAAGGGGGGCGGCGCCCCCTTTCCTCTTCCCTCCTTCCCCTTTCCTTCTCCAACAAGGCAAGAGGGGGGATTCCTACTCCCGGTGGGAGTAGGACTCCTCCAGGCGCACCCCTAGGGGCCGGCAACACCTCCCCCTCCCTCCTTTATATACGAGGGCAGGGGCACCCCATAACACACAAGTTGATCTTCGTGATCGTTCCTTAGCCGTGTGCGATGCCCCCTCCACCATATTCCACCTCGGTCATATCGTAGCGGTGCTTAGGCGAAGCCCTGCGTTGGTAGAACATCATCACCGTCATCACGCCGTCATGCTGACGAAACTCTCCCTCAACAGTCGGCTGGATCGGAGCTCGAGGGATGTCACCGAGTTGAACGTGTGCAGGACTCGGAGGTGCCATACGTTCGGTACTTGGATCGGTCGGATCGGGAAGACGTACGACTACTTCCTCTATGTTGTGTCAACGCTTCCGTTGTCGGTCTACGAGGGTACGTAGACAACACTCTCCCCTCTCATTGCTATGCATCACCATGATCTTGCATGTGCATAGGAAATTTTTTGAAATTACTACGTTCGCAAATCAGTGGTATCAGAGCCTAGGTTTTATGCGTTAATGTTATATGCACGAGTAGAACACAAGTGAGTTGTGGGTGATACAAGTCATACTGCTTACCAGCATGTCATACTTTGGTTCGGCGGTATTGTTGGATGAAGCGGCCCGGACTGACATTACGCGTATGCTTACGCGAGACTGGTTCTACCGACATGCTTTGCACACAGGTGGCTGGCGGGTGTCAGTTTCTCCAACTTTAGTTGAACCGAGTGTGGCTACGCCCGGTCCTTGCGAAGGTTAAAACAACACCAACTTGACAAACTATCGTTGTGGTTTTGATGCGTAGGTAAGAACGGTTCTTGCTAAGCCTGTAGCAGCCATGTAAAACTTGCAACAACAAAGTAGAGGACGTCTAACTTGTTTTTGCAGGGCATGTTGTGATGTGATATGGTCAAGACACTACAGGAATCAGCTACTTTGCCGTCCGCCACGGCGGACGGCAAAGGCATGAATGGCGGACGGCAAAGGTCTTTGCCGTCCACCGTGGACGGCAAACATGGAAGGCAAAGTAAGATCTGGCAAACAGCTGCTTTGTCGTCCGCTTTATGCGGCTGACAGCAAAGGGTCCTTTGCCATCCGCAGCGGACGGCAAAGAAAGCAGACGCCAAAAATTTCTCTGTTAGTCCATTAGGTGGCGAATGGCAGCCCTTTGCCGTCCGCCGCATGGTGACTGCATGACGTCACCACTCTTTGTCGTCTGCCACTGTAGGCAAACTGGCCGAATGGGTCAGCTCCCAGGAAGCACAGTTGGCTGCCATGTGTCCTGTTTGCCGTCCGCGGTGGACGGCAAACAGGTCGCTGCCGTCGGTGGCAGACGGCAAAGAGCCTGTATATTGGCTTTTTTTGTTTTTTCTGAATCCAACAATTTTCACAGCAAATATATATGACATATATAGATATATTTCACATGGCTATTTAACAGCAAACATATCACATATATATCCAGCACATAATTAAGTTTCATCCATTCATACATAAGCAAGTTCCATCCATACACATTGTTCCATCCATATACATATTACAATGCAAAGTTTGATCAATATAGCAAGTTCCATCATAGCAAGCTAGAAACAATGTAAAGTTTCATCAAAGAAAAAACAAGCACTCCATCATAGCAAGCTAGCTTTCATGAAGTGAATGAAATCTGCAAAATTGCAAATAAGAAAGCTAGAAATAGATGACTAGAAGAAGAATACTAGAACAAGAAGTATATGTCATTTATGAGCTAACTTAGCTGAAATGGATCATATATGAGCTAACTAAGTTGAAATGGGTCATTTATGAGCTAACTAAGGTGAAATGGATCATCTATGAGCTAACTTAGTTCAAATGGGTGGTTTATGAGCTAACTAAGGTGAAATGGATTGTTTTTGAGCTAACTAAGTTGAAATGGATCGTATTTGAGCTAACTTAGGTGAAATGGATCATTTATGAGCTAACTTAGTCGAAACGGATCATTTATGAGATAACTTAGTTGAAATGGGTCGTTTATGAGCTAAGTGAGGTGAAATGGATCGTTTTTAGCTAGTTAAGGTGAAATGGATCATTTTTGAGCTAACTAAGGTGAAATGGATCATTTAAGAGCTAATTTAGGTGAAATGGATCATTTATGAGCTAATCTAGGTAAAATGGGTCATTTTGGAGCTATCCGAGGTAAGATGGGTCATTTTCGAGCTAACCTAGGTGAAATGGATCGTTTATGAGCTAATCTAGGTAAAATGGGTCATTTTAGAGTGAACTTGGGTAAAATGCATCATTTTAGATCTAACCTAGGTAAGATGGATGGTTTTGGATGTTAGTAAGCTTAATAAGTCATTTTGGAGGAAAAGAAGCTAACTCTAAGTCATTATGGTAAGCATATTGGAGGAAATAAAGCTAAGTCTAGGTCTTTATGCATTTGTTAAGCAAAACACTAGAGACACTTACCGTGATCATGGAGGTGTTGTAGCGGGGTGGCTCGTGCCAGTAGCTAGAGAAGGATCGTGCGATGCTTGTCTGGAGTTACGCTGCACCAAAGATCATTTCCAATGTCTCGTTAGCATGATGACACTCAAATGTTAAGACTAGCAAGTAATGTCCATTCAAATTAAACTGACCGTGGTCCCAGGAGCAATCACTGGCATCGGTGGAGCGGTCTGACCGAACTTCTCGCACACAGACTGCACATTTGGTTTTGACGACTCAATCATACTAGTTAGTAATGAGAGAAACACTACAAGAATGTTTTGGCTAATGTGTAGAAAAAACTTACCACAAGGAGCTCGTACATGGCCCTTGCCTACATGTCATTCCGTGCCCTCTCGTCCTCCAACATCTTTGTCGTCCTCTCCTCCAACTCCCGCTGCCTCTCCGCCGCCTCCGCCAGAAGTTTCTCCGTTCTATCTCTCTCACTTTGTATAGCAGCCTGCAACACGACTCCTCGTTACCATTTGTAATCATTGATGGAAGCGCACACAATGTAATTGAGAAAGATAGCTGAGTATGTATAACTAACCTTGAAGGCGAGTTGGACTGGCCGTTCACGAGGCCTTATCTCAAGAGCGGAGCTCGACTGGCGCGCCTTGATCTCCGGGAGAGTGCTAGGACAACGGATAAGTCCATCTCCCATGGCTATGGAGCCATGGGACCTCCCGCCACCAGATATCATCAGCAGCTCTGTATCAATGGGACCCTGGCTCGGGTTAAAGTCCTCCCCTTTCCTCGCCTTCCCCTCATCTCTATATTTCACGAGCTTGTCGTGGGAGAAGATGTTGGTGAAGTTTTTTGGATCATCGAGGTCACACGCAGAGAATGCATTGACTTTCTTGTAAGAGCCCGTGTGGGCCATGGCATACAGGTCGTACACCTCTGGCACCTTATCCGCCTTATTGTAGCGTGTCTGAAGGAGAGAAACAAAGAAAATTAGTAATTAAAGGCTTGAAAGCTAGCATGACGAACGAATTGCATGATTCATAAAGCAAACCACATACCCAGTTCCGCCCATACTGATATAAGTTGGAGCTGCCTTGATGGTGTGGCACACCTTCCATTTGGGCACGTTTGTCCTTGGCCTCGTTGTGGAGGGCTCGCCACTCTTTTGAGCACCACTCAATGACCAACACATCCCCACAATCCATCCGATCCACACACCATCTCGGAGGGACCTAAGTTAGGAAATAGAAACTTGAGTGCTACGGCTATGAATTACTAAATGAAGGCAGTAAAGTACAAGGCCTTAAGAATTACCTTCATGTACTCATCCTTACTCAAGAACTTCTCGCGGCACGCCGGCTTGGTCTTCTTAATACCACGCACGGCGTAGTAGTCTCGAACAGCCTGCACCCGAGCCTCGTGCCGTAAGTTCTGTAGTAGGCGCTTGCAGACGTTATCGATAACATTTGCCGCCTCCTCCTCGTATCCCTCCTCACACCTGTAGAATCTCTGCAATCAAATGAGACAATATTGATTAGTACAATTAATAACTAGCTAGTTGAAGATTTTTAATTGTGTAAAGGAGAAATTACCCAGTACTTTCTAATCACACGTCTGCCCTCGTCTTGCACAAGACACCCTTGATAATCTCACCCGGCGGGGCCGAGGCAGCCAAGTAGTGCTCCCAACTCAAACCAAGCACTGGAAGCCGACCCTCACCAGGCAATGTAACAAACCCCAGGAAGTTTTGCCGACAAAGAACTCCAAGGATGGAGTTGGATCGGCAGGCACTATGATGGTGGTCCCAACCCCTGCAGCATGACAAGGTCAACGTGTGAATGCATGACTGATATTTTAAGAAACGTGAATGTAGAAGGGTAAAAAAAGATTAAATGCACTTACCTCTCCCCATCAGGGAAAATCAACCACCTCTGCTCGCGGGTCGCCGGCATGTCCGAGAGCCGTGTAGCACCACGCTGGTAGACGGTGCCCCCTTCCTCGTCAATATCAGTCGGCTCCCCGCCATCATCAGCATGGCCACTCGGCCCCTCAGGCTCATCCAGCCAGGTACCCCATCCAGACGTGTGTTCCTCCGGGGTCTCGTGGCCCGAACTCTCGTGGCCCGAAGGCCCGTGGACCAGAGGCTCGTGGACCGGAGGCTCGTGGACCGCAGTCCATGTAGCCTCCTCCTCGGACGAGTCCACCCTAGTAGTCACGTGCTCAGGTGAAATAGCTGGGGGTGGCGGCAACGAAGGCGCCCTCGCAGTCACCCTACCTCCTCTCCCGCGACCACGTGCTCCAGCTGCTCTCTTCTTCTTACCTCGTCCCCTGCTCGGCACTACGGTCGACGAAGAAGGGCCCAACGGTGTCGCCATACTATCCAGCAACGCTCGGCGAAGAGGTGCGTGTTGAACAGAAGACCTCGTCACACGCACCGAGGAAGAAGGTTCCTCGGAGCGCTCCCGACCAGCGCCCACCATCTTTCAACACCTGTCATGACAAAGAGTAAACGAAATTAGTAAAACGGCAAAAAAATACCGACATGAATAATAATATGTATATCACTTAAGTGTATCATCATCAAGTACAATAATAATCTCGATCAGTATCATCAATAAATGCATAACCATCATCATCACTATAATCAATGACGGGCTCACGGGGTCAGGGGGTCGGGGTGTTGGGGTGTGGTGTCGGGGTCGTGGTGTCGGGGTGTGGTGTCGGG
>NC_041385.1:46200313-46214321 GCF_002162155.2 Triticum dicoccoides
CTTCTTTTCTTTTCTTCTGTTCTTCTTCTTCTACTACTTCTTCTACTTCTTTTCTTCTTCTTCTTTTTTCATCTTTTTCTACTTTGTTTACTTCTTTTCTTTTCTTCTTTTACTTCTTTTCTTTTCTTCTTTTCTTCTTCTTCTTTTTTCATCTTTTTTCTACTTCTTATACTTCTTTTCTTTTCTTCTTCTTCTACTTCTTCTACTTCTTTTCTTCCTCTTCTTCTTTTCTTCTACATATTATTTTTTCTTCTACTTCTTTTCTTATTTTCTTCTTCTTCTTTTTTCATCTTTTTTCATCTTTTTTCTTCAATGCAGCCTTAGTCACCTTACCTCTCTCCACGTAGTACGTTGGGTCCCACCAGTCAGAGGGTGAAACAAACAAATTAATGAGAAAAATTAAAAGCGTCAGCGGTGTATCTTTACTACCTCACACATCTCTCTAATGCGCGGGAACACTGTCCAATTGATCCCTCTGTTCGCTCACGTACTATTTTTAGTGAATCCTTATTATAACATGCACACAAATTTTGGGCACTTGTATTCGACTTAATTCAGTGTGCCACCGTATCTTGTATACTTACTACTCCCTCCGTCTAGGTGTAATAAGTCACGTTAGAAGGTGCAACGGGACCAAGGTGCGTGCATGTGCGTGTGTGTGTCTAACAGCATGTGTGTGTTAGAGAGTGCGACAGATCGACCTACTCCTACAGAGATATGGTGTGTAGTGTACGATTTTAGCCGCGAGAGTCGGTGCATCCTCTTGTTATGGGGCGTGTCCGGTAGGAACATGCGGACAACTACCATGCCCGCTCCTGACCAGCCTGGCCCACCCAAAGCCCCTCCATCGCCCGCGCGCGCTTCCCTCCTGAAACGGTCATCGCCGCTCCAAAGAATCGGTACCGCATTCATGCCCGGGCAGAGTGGACGCGACCTATCACTAGCGCAAGAGTGATGGTTGCTTCGTCCGTCCAACTTACTGCTGGGTCTATGTGATTTGACGGCTCATTGGTCTTTATTACTCAGGTGGTAGGACTGCTAGATGTCCCACGCTTTCGGCAAAAGGAAGTAGTAGATTACAATTTTATCCATTCTTACAGTGGAGGAGTGCAAGAGCAGTGAAAACACGCAGGCTCAGTGATTACATGGCCCACCTCATACTATCAGCGTGCGACACCTAACTCTTTGCATAGTACTCCCTCCATTCCCAAATATTACTAGATGAGTCCCCGCGCGTTGCCGTGGAACAGCGATATATCTCTCTGTGCAAATTTATCAATTTCATAGAACTAAAAAAATCTATAACCGCATGACAAATGTGGTAGCCAAACTAAATAAACTCCCATCATCATTTAGATCATCCCACGTAAGGAAAAAAGATCAGCCAACTCCTACTGCATAATGGGATTATATTTTTCTTTTTGACATGTTAATGGGACTTAAAAGCTCACTTACATGCATGCTACCGGTGCATGCTTGCATACAGACATGTTGATGTGATTTAAAACCCACTCACATGCATGTGCCACGGTATTTCTTCATGCTTGTATGTGGCTTAGTGTGGAGCCTCTCAATGTCTAGATCAGACGGCTATTATGACGGATTTACTTCATCTAACAGCTACATCAATTTTGATGATGTGGCTCAAGGAGAGGATAGAGAATTACTAGTAGTGGGGGCTAGCTATTACTAGTAGATAAGTCTTTGTAGAGATTCCACTAGGTGAACTACATACGGAACAAAATGAATGAATCTACACTTAAAATGCATCTATATACATCCGCATGTGGTTAATGGTGAAATCTCTACAAAGACTTATATTTAGGAATGGAGGAAGTACTAGTGTAGTACTAGTACGTACTGTAATTTATCAGCGAGATAAATTTGTACAATGCTATGAAGCTTCCAGCTCCTGTTACATGTATCTTGCGTCTAAGGTTGCCCGTTGCAACATTTCATCAAATACAAAGGAGACTAACATGCATGCTATTGCATCTCAATGATTGACAGATCATAGCAAATATGTACTCCCTCCGTTCCAAAATAAGTGTCTCAACTTTGTGCAAACTTTAGTACAAAGTTGTACTACTACTAAAGTTGACACTTATTTTGGAACAGAGGCAGCTAAAGAAAAAAACGGTCCATGCAGTCCCTAGCCCTTGAACCGTGAACCCTGACCAGGCTTCAATTTGCTGGCAATGTTCGAGCTTCCTAATAAATTAAGTTTGCAACCTTTTGACCATCGGATCATTTTGTGCAGTTTCACCAAAATCGAGATGAGCATCCCTATGGCAAAGAAATTGAAAAAGCGTGATTAGAATAAGATTACTAGGACTAGTTGATGAGACATAAACTCATCACAAATATAGTATGTAGAAGCCAGTAGAGGTATCAGGTATGTGCGGGGCAAAGAAGTAGAGAAATATACACAGGGAGTGATGTCGGCAGTTGGAGCAGTGGTGCAAGCCGGCTGTAAAGGGAGTTGTACCTGAGGGACGTAGCTCAACCTTGAGGAGGGCGACGGGAGGCGGAAACTGCCCACGTCGTGGCAGTGAGCAAGGGACGAAGGCAACCTCACCAGCTTTGTGAGAGAGGACGGCGGGGACCCCTAATTGGGGCGTGCCGACAGTGGGTTTTCGCCGTCGGCGACGGCCACCACATCTACACTAAGCATCCACCCCTTCCCCAAGCGGACGTGATCCGCCGGGATGTTAGAGATGTGGCCACAGTCGTTTTGTGCAAGAGAGTATGAAGAGAGCAACCCCAGCAAGCAACCGTGTAGGCTGGCCCGTCCTGACTATGTATATAGTGGAGAGGTTTCCTTTTCTCTCCATATGAACCTATCATATTGCGTACGTGCCACTGAAGAAAGAAAATTATTTATAAATGACGCGGCACCTACTACTCGTTCTCCTATAACCTTGCGCTTGGCATCTCCAAAATATAAACCTTGCGATTGGCTCTTCACCTCTTCGGGAAGTCGAGCAATAATGGTAGTGCAGTATATATCGTTCTAGCTATATGAGACCGAATGAAGTGCAACACGTCCACCACGTGGGCGAGGGTCGAGGGGCGAGGGAGAGTGCTACTACATACGGAGCAAAATGAGTGAATGTACACTCTAAAATACGTCTATATACATCAGTGTTTGGAGTATGTACTAGTAGTTCATATTGAAATCTACTAAAGGACATATATATTCCAAACAATATGATATAATCTCTATAACCAAGGTAGTAGGGACGAGGAGTAAACGGAGGGAGTAGTAAATTTTTCTCCTCGTCCTGCGAGCCACCGCGCGCATGGGCGAGGGAGGATCAAGCTTCACCTCATCCTGCGAGCCACCGCGCCCGTGGGCGGGGGAGACGGCGTACTAAGCAAGCTTCTCCTCGTTCTGCGAGTTGACGGGACACATCAAAAGTACTCCAGTGTATAGAGCCTTGCCTCTAAGGTAGGCCCCACATGGTTTGCCTCTTTTTTTAATTTAACATAACGCGTCAAGTCGCAATTTGTTTGTTCACCCGTGGTAGACGATCCTCCCTCCACCAAGTGGACAACCAGTACACGTGCTAAATTAACACGTGGGTTGCCTTTTTCGTACAGAAATGAGCTCCACCGTGTACCCACGCGGGGTGTGGTTGGGAAAGAGACGGGAGTACATGCGCCGTGCATGCACCTCTTCTCTTCGTGCATGTCCCCCACCTATGTGGGTGTGTGTGAGAGATACAAACCGCGTTCGTGAATGTTTTTTGTTTTGTGGTGGGGGGTGGGGGTTGATTTCGTGAATTATTTGTGGGAATATGTGTCGATGACATCTCAAACAAAATTTTGCATGCAATGTGTGTCAAATGGAGGCCTATCCATATCATACATAGAGGGTCGGGAAATCCATGAGAAGAGAGGGAGGGGTCATAGCTATTGCTAGAGTCGAAGAGAGAATCAAGTGGGTGGGTGCGAGATTGATGAAGAGAGCCATCGAAATTGTGTGTGTGTGTGTGCAAGTCAAAGATATAGGGCGACTGGCCTACCAGAACGTTAGAAGGCACATGTCAAGTTTGTGTGTGGCAGGGAGACATGACTAGAGTGCTTGATGTATCGGTGTGTGTGGGGGGGTGGGGGAGGGGTAGGCAGAGGCCTAACTATAGAGGTAGAAAGACTCATATATGTGTTGAGAAGGAGAGACCCAGCTACGTCTTGAGGGAGATCGGTCGACATCCATACATAACTGAAGGACGGGAAATATGATGGGACAGAGAGAGAGAGAGAGAGGGAGGGAGATGGAGGGAGAGGGGTAGAGTGTTGGATGGGTGATGGAGTTTCTTCTCGGAGATGTTGGGAGAGGCCTACTAGACAAACTGAGGGTGGAACTGCAATGTTATCAATAAGAGTGGGGATGTGTTTCTATGTGTGCTTGTGCATGATAGATCTGTCGGGACGCATCCATGGATGATGGAGGGGAACCATGTGTTTGGTAAGCAAACCTAACTAGATCGGTAGATCAATTGTTATTTGTCGGAGGAAGGGAGAGACACAACTAATGAGGTAGATCGATCGATGTGTAGGTAGAAATGAGGTATAAGGACCTAGCTGGCTATATGTATAGCGAGAGATCGGTCAGTGTATGTCCATCTGTTAGAGGCAAATAAAGCCCAGCGAGACGGATAGACAGAGAGAATGGAGCTAGGAGGTGGTGCGAGAGGCCCAACTACTAGCTAGATAGGGGGAGGAGTGTGCAGTTGTGAGATCGATGAAAAGATGGGCAAGAGTTTACACGTGTGTCTGACCATATGAGAGACACGAGGCAAGGACACATAAAGGAGGAAATTGAAGCTGTGTGTGTATGTTGTAGGCAGGCATCACTAGAGAGGTTTATCGATCGGTGTGTGTCGGAAAGGAGTTGTGGAGACTCTCAGAGAACGACCTAAAGAAAAAAAATGAATGTGCCCGGTGGATAGAATGCCGAGGGAGGGGGAGGGCAAGGAGGGCGTGTGCATGCACGAGAGAAAGTTAGTGGTAGCTACAAAGTGTTGGAAATATGCCCTAGAGGCAATAATAAATTAGTTATTATTATATTTCCTTGTTCATGATAATCGTTTACTATCCATGCTATAATTGTATTGATAAGAAACTCAGATACATGTGTGGGTACATAGACAACACCATGTCCCTAGTAAGCCTCTAGTTGACTAGCTCATTGATCAATAGATGGTGACAGTTTCCTGACCATGGACATTGGATGTCATTGATAATGGGATCACATCATTAGAAGAATGATGTGATGGACAAGACCCAATCCTAAGCCTAGCACAAAGATCGTGTAATTCGTATGCTAAAGCTTTTCTCATGTCAAGTATCTTTTCCTTAGACCATGAGATTGTGCAACTCCCGGATACCGTAGGAATGCTTTGGGTGTACCAAACATCACAACGTAACTGGGTGGCTATAAAGGTGCACTAGAGGTATCTCCGAAAGTGTCTGTTGGGTTGGCATGAATCGAGACTGGGATTTGTCACTTCGTGTAAACGGAGAGGTATCTCTGGGCCCACTCGGTAGGACATCATCATAAAGTGCACAATGTGACCAAGGGGTTGATCACGGGATGATGTGTTACGGAACGAGTAAAGAGACTTGCCGGTAAAGAGATTGAACAAGGTATCGGTAACGAGATTGCTATGTGATGTGATATGGCCAAGAAGAATGTGATGAATGATATGTGATGTATGAGATTGATCATGTTCTTGTAATAGGAATCACGACTTGCATGTCGATGAGTATGACAACCGGCAAGAACCATAGGAGTTGCCTTTATTTATTGTATGACCTGCGTGTCATTGAACAACGCCATGTAATTACTTTACTTTATTGCTAACCGGTAGCCAGAGTAGTAGAAGTAATAAGTTGGCGAGACAACTTCATGGAGACACAATGATAGAGATCATGATGATGGAGATCATGGTGTCATGCCGGTGACGATGATGATCATGGAGCCCCGAAGATGGAGATCAAAAGGAGAGAAATGATATTCGCCATATCATGTCGCTTTTTGATTGCATGTGATGTTTATCATGTTTATGCATCTTATTTGCTTAGAACGACGATAGTAAATAAGATGATCCCTCATTAAAATTTCAAGAAAGTGTTCCCCCTAACTGTGCACCGTTGCGAAAGTTCGTCGTTTCGAACCACCACGTGATGATCGGGTGTGATAGATTCTTACGTTCACATACAACGGGTGTAAGCCAGATTTACACACGTGAAACACTTAGGTTGACTTGACGAGCCTAGCATCTACAGACATGGCCTCAGAACACAAGAGACCGAAAGGTCGAGCATGAGTCGTATAGTAGATACGATCAACATGAAGATGTTCACCGATGATGACTAGTCCGTCTCACGTGATGATCGGACATGGCCTAGTTGACTCGGATCATGTAATCACTTAGATGACTAGACGGACATCTATCTGAGTGGGAGTTCATTAGATGAACTTAATTATCCTGAACATAGTCAAAAGCCCTTTGCAAATTATGTCATAGCTCGTGCTTTAGTTCTACTATTTTAGATATGTTCCTAGAGAAAATATAGTTGAAAGTTGACAGTAGCGATTATGCGATCAGTAGGAAGCTTATGTCCTTAATGCACCGCTCAGTGTGCAGAACCCCAAACGTCGTCTGTGGATGTTGCGAACATCAGACATACACGTTTTGATAACTACATGATAGTTCAGTTAAATGGTTTAGAGTAGAGGCACCAAAGACGTTTTCGAAACGTCGTGGAACATATGAGATGTTTCGAGGGCTGAAATTGGGATTTCAGGCTCGTGCCCACGTCAAGAGGTATCAGACCTCCGACGATTTTCTTAGCCTGCAAACTAAGGGAGAAAAGCTCAATCGTTGAGCTTGTGCTCAGATTGTCTGAGTGCAACAAACACTTGAATCGAGTGGGAGTTGATCTTCCAGATGAGATAGTGATGTTTCTCCTAAGTCATTGCCACCAAGCTGCTAGAGCTTTGTGATGAACTATAACATATCAGGGATAGATATGATGATCCTTGAGGTATTCGCGATGTTTGACACCGCGAAAGTAGAAATCAAGAAGGAGCATCAATTGTTGATGGTTGGTAAAACCACTAGTTTCAAGAAGGGCAAGGGAAAGAAGGGATACTTCATGAAACGGCAAAACAGTTGCTGCTCTAGTGAAAACCCAAGGTTGAACCCAAACCCGAGACTAAGTGCTTCTATAATAAGGGGAACAACCACTGGAGAAGAATTACCCTAGATACTTGGTAGATGAGAAGGCAGGCAAGGTCGATAGAAGTATATTGGATACACATTATGTTAATGTGTACTTTACTAGTACTCCTAGTAGCACTAGGGTATTAAGATACTGGTTCAGTTGCTAGGTGTCAGTAACTCGAAATAAAAGAGCTACGGAATAAACGGAGACTAGCTAAAGGTGAGCTGACGATATGTGTTGGAAGTGTTTCCAAGTTTGATGTGATCAAACATCGCACGCTCCCTCCACCATCAAGATTAGTATTAAACCTGAATAATTGTCATTTAGTGTTTGCGTTGAGCATAGACATGATTGGATTATGTCTATCGCAATACGGTTATTCATTTAAGGAGAATAATGGTTACTCTATTTATTTGAATAATACCTTCAATGGTCTTGCACCTAAAGGAATGGTTTATTGAATCTCGATCGTAGTGATACACATTTTCATGCCAAAAGATATAAGATAGTAATGATAGTACCACTTACTTGTGGCACTGCCATGTAAGTCATATTGGTATAAAACGCATGAAGAAACTCCATGCAGATGGATCGTTTGGACTCACTTGATTTTGAATCACTTGAGATATGCAAATCATACCACATGGGCAAGATGACTGAAAAGCCTCTTTTCAGTAAGATGGAACAAGATAGCAACTTGTTGGAAGTAATACATTTTGATGTGTGCAGTCTAATAAGTGCTAAGGCATGCAGTGGATATCGTTATGTTCTTACTTCACGGATGATTAGAGTAGATACTAAGTATATTTACTTGATGAAACACAAGTCTGAATTATTGAATGGTTCAAGTAATTTCAGAGTGAAGTTGAAGATCATCGTGACAAGAGGATAAAATGTCTATAATATGATCATAGAGATGAGTATCTGAGTTACGAGCTTTGGCACGCAATTAAGACATTGTGGAAATTGTTTCACAATTAATACCGCCTGGAACACCATAGTGTGATCGTGTGTCTGAATATCATAGTTGCACCCTATTCGATATGGTGCGTACCATGATGTCTCTTATCTAATTACCAATATCATTCATGGGTTAGGCATTAGAGAGAAACGCACTCACTTTAATAGGGCACCACGTAATTCCGTTGAAACGACATCGTTTGAACTATGGTTTGGAGAAACCTAAGTGGTCGTTTCTTAAAAGTTTGGGGCTACGATGCTTATGTGAAAAAGTTTCAGGTTGATAAGCTCGAACCCAAAGCGGATAAAATGCATCTTCATAGGACACACAAAATAGTTGGGTATAGCTCCTAATTCAGATCCAAAAGCAATAGGGATTGTTTCTTGAATCGGGTCTTTTCTCGAGGAAAGGTTTGTCTCGAGAAT
Source organism: Triticum dicoccoides (assembly GCF_002162155.2). Classification (NCBI taxonomy): domain Eukaryota; kingdom Viridiplantae; phylum Streptophyta; class Magnoliopsida; order Poales; family Poaceae; genus Triticum; species Triticum dicoccoides. Next base: position 46,208,936 of record NC_041385.1, read on the forward strand.
TGAGTGGGAGGATGGTGGAGACTTGATGTGGTTATTGAACCGTCACTTCAACAAGTGTGTAGCAGGGCACAGGAAGTTGTTCCTGTGGCGCCTCCACCAATTGAAGTAGAAGCTTATGATAGTGATCATGAAGATTTGGATCAAGTCACTACCGTACCTCGTAGGGTGACAAGGATGCGTACTACTTCAGAGTGGTACAGTAATCCTGTCTTGAAGGTCATGTTGCTAGACAACAATGAACCTATGAGCTATGGAGAAGCGATGGTGGGCCCATATTCCGACAAGTGGTTAGAAGCCATGAAATCCGAGATAGGATCCATGTATTAGAACATAGCATAGACTTTGGTGGACTTGCCCGATGATCGGCAAGCCGTTGAGATAAATGGATCTCTAAGAAGAAGACGGACGTGGACGGTAATGTCACCATCTATGAAGCTCGACTTGTGGCGAAGAGTTTTTTTCACAAGTTCAAGGAGTTGACTACGATGAGATTTTCTCATCCGTAGCGATGCTTAAGTCCGTCGGAATCATGTTAGCATTAGCTGCATTTATGAAATCTGGCAGATGGATGTCAAAATGAGTTTCCTTACTACTTTTCGTAAGGAAAGGTTGTATGTGATACAATTAGAAAGTTTTTGTCGATCCTAAGGATGCTAAAAGGTATGTTGGCTCCAGCGATCCTTCTAAGGACTGGAGTAAGCATCTCGGAGCTGGAATGTGCGCTTTGATGAGATGATCAAAGATTTTGGGTTTATACAAAGTTCATGAGAAACTTGTATTTCCAAAGAAGTGAGTGGGAGCACTATAGAATTTTTGATGAGTATATGTTGTTGACATATTGTTGATCAGAAATGATGTAGAATTTCTGGAAAGCATATAGGGTTATTTGAAAGGTGTTTTCCAGTAGAAAACCTGGATTAAGCTACTTGAACATTGAGCATCAAGATCTATGAGGATAGATCAAAAACGCTTAATGGTACTTTCAAATGAGCATATACCTTGACATGATCTTTAAGGTGTTCAAGATGGATCAGTCAAAGAAGGAGTTCTTGCCTGAGATGTAAGGTATGAATTTAAGGCTTAAAGCTCGACCACGACAGAAAAGAGAGAAAAGATGAAGGTCGTCCCCTATGCCTTAGACGTAGGCTCTACAGTATGCTATGTTGTGTATAGCACCTGATGTGTGCCTTGCTACATATCTGGCAAGAGGGTACAAAGGTGATCAAGGAGTGGATCACCAGATAGCGGTCAAAACTATCCTGAGAGGAATAAGGATATGTTTCTCGATTATGGAGGTGATAAAGAGTTCGACGTAAAGGGTTACGTCGATGCAAGCTTTAACACCTATCCAAATGACTCTGAGTAGCAAACCGGATACGTATAGTGGAGCAACCATTTGGCATAACTCCAAGTGGAGCGTGGAAGCAGCATTTACAATATGACCTAGAGATTTGCGAAGTACATACGGATCTGAATGTTGCAGACCCGTTGACTAAAACCTCTCTTACAAGCAAAGCATGATCAAACCCCAGAACTCATTGAGTCTTAATCAGATGATGATGTGAACTAGTTTAGTGACACTAGTAAACACTTTGGATGTTGGTCACATGGTGATGTGACCTGTGAGTGTTAATCACATGGCGATGTGAACTAGATTTTTGACTCTAGTGCAAGTGGGAGACTGTTGGAAATATGCCCTAGAGGCAATAATAAATTAGTTATTATTATATTTCCTTGGTCATGATAATCGTTCATTATCCATGCTATAATTGTATTGATAGGAAACTCAGATACATGTGTGGGTACATAGACAACACCATGTCCCTAGTAACCCTCTAGTTGACTAGTTCGTTGATCAATAGATGGTTACAGTTTCCTGACCATGGACATTGGATGTCGTTGATAACGGGATCACATCATTAGCAGAATGATGTGATGGACAAGACCCAATCCTAAGTCTAGCACAAAGATCGTGTAGTTCGTATGCTAAAGCTTTTCTAATGTCAAGTATCTTTTCCTTAGACCATGAGATTGTGCAACTCCCGGATACCGTAGGAATGCTTTGGTTGTACCAAACGTCACAACGTAACTGGGTGGCTATAAAGGTGCACTACAGGTATCTCCGAAAGTGTCTGTTGGGTTGGCACAAATCGAGACTGGGATTTGTCACTCTGTGTAAACGAAGAGGTATCTCTGGGCCCACTCGGTAGGACATCATCATAAAGTGCACAATGTGACCAAGGGGTTGATCACGGGATGATGTGTTACGGAATGAGTAAAGAGACTTGCCGGTAACGAGATTGAACAAGGTATCGGTATACCGACAATCGAATCTTGGGCAAGTACAATATCGTTAGACAAAGGGAATTGTATACGGGATCGATTGAGTCCTTGACATCGTGGTTCATCGGATGAGATCATCGTGGAACATGTGAGAACCAACATGGGTATCCAGATCCCGCAGTTGGTTACTGATCGGAGAACGTCTTGGTCATGTCTGCATGGTTCCCGAACCCGTAGGGTCTACACACTTAAGGTTCGATGATGCTAGGGTTATAAAGGAAGTTTTTATGTGGTGACCGAATGTTTTTCGGGGTCCCGGATGAGATCCCGGACGTCACGAGGAGTTCCGGAATGGTCCGGAGGTAAATATTTATATATGGGAAGTCCTGTTTTGGTCACCGGAAAAGTTTCGGGTTTTATCGGTAACGTACCGGGACCACCGGGAGGGTCCCAGGGGTCCACCAAGTGGGGCCACCATCCCCGGAGGGCTGCATGGGCCAAGTTTGGGAGGTGACCAGCCCCAGGTGGGCTGGTGCGCCCCCCCCACAAGGTCCCAAGGCGCCTAGGGTTTGGGGAGGGGGCGCCTCCACCTGACTGGGGGGGCAAGTTTCCCCCGCCCCCCTAGATGGGATCTAGGGCTGGCCGCCGCCCCTAGGGGTGGAAACCTAGGTGGGCGCGCATCCCCCTCTCCCCCTATATATAATGGAGGCAATGGAGCAGCCCATACACGAAGTTTCTTCTTCTGTTGGCGCAGCCCTACCTCTCTTTCTCCTCATATCTCGCAGTGCTTGGCGAAGCCCTGCTGGATCACCACGCTCCTCCACCACCACCACGCCATTGTGCTGCTGCTGGATGGAGTCTTCCTCAACCTCTCCCTCTCTCCTTGCTAGATCAAGGCATGGGAGACATCACCGGGCTGTACGTGTGTTGAACGCGGAGGTGCTGTCCGTGCGGCACTAGGATCTCCGGTGATTTGGATCACGACGAGTACGACTCCTTCAACCCCGTTCTCTTGAAAGCTTCCGCTTAGCGATATAAAAGGGTATGTAGATGCACTCTCCTTCCCCTTGTTGCTAGATTACTCCATACATTGATCTTGGTGATGCGTAGAAATTTTTTGATTTCTGCTACATTCCCCAACACAAAGGTTAGAGGATTGTGTGGGTGTAAGAGACTAACAAAGATCATAATTTGATATGAAAGCGGATTCATATATTTGAATAGGAGATCATAGTGTTTTAAACATTGCACGCATGAATATAGCGGTGATACACGTGTTGTGCACATGTTATACCATAATCTGATAATGCATGGCGTTTGCAACTCACAGCTAAATGCCGAACAATCTAAACCATACTATACATCAAACTATCTCACATTTTATTTGAATTTGTGATAATGTGTGGCGTTTGCATCTTACAACTAAATATCGAGCAATCTCAACAATACTATATATCAAACATTCTCACATTTTATTTGAATTTGTGGTAATGTGTGGTGTTTGCAACTCACATCTAAATACTTGTAGGCGTAGGGGGCGGGGCACCATACATAATGTGATAAACACATTATACATATGAGACCTGGTTTAGATTATGAAGATCTAGCTAGAACTAGAAATGTAATGTGATTTGAGATCAAAATAAAGTGGATTCAAAAAATCTAGTTCGAGTTCATATAGTACACATAGTTCATATGTAACTCGAGACTAATCATGTGGTGTGCTGTGAAGATACTACACAAACGATGGTTTAACTTGACAATAATGATGATTGTAGATCTTATTAAAATAGAGAAACGTATTCAAATGCTTTGACTTCACAACAATCATTACTGTAGATCTTATTCAAATTTAGTTCATATTGAAGTGGTAGTATATACGTTCGGAATGCACTAAAACATTCATTTGAGTAGTAGGTTGCATGCATTATACACGTAGCGAAATATTTTAATTGAACATAACATGAATTCAAAGTTTTGAATGACATTTGTAGTGCGCATTGATTTGGTACAGTACACGTTAGGCTTGTCCAGAAATTTCAACCCATGCCTTGTTAGCCCAAAATATTTAAGATATATCTTTGTCTCGTTGTGCTCCGACAACTCCCTCCATCTCAACCCGCGCCTTGCTATTCTGAAGTTACGATGCGCGCCGAAACTCCCACCTCCTGTGAAATCCCGACACGGGAAATGCCCGTGGTACCCCTGAACCGAAAGAACCGCCTCAAATCGACGGGGGTTACTTTCGTAACTTACCCCACATTTCGGACAAGCGCGTCTGTAAGCCATGGTTCCCCACTGCCATCCCATCCGCACACCCATTCGTACACTGAGGCCGCGAAAACCCGCGACGAAACCCCACACCCTACTCCGTCCGCCACCCAGCCGGAGCCTCTTCCCCGACGATGTCGTCCACAGCAACAACTCGACGTCCCTCATCCACCATACTGGATGAGGATCCGTCGTCGATCTCATTGTCCCGCCGGTTCAGCCACCCCATCCTCCACCTCCAAGGAGCTGCCCCGACGTTCCCCTCGTCTTTCGTGCCACCTCCATTCCCACACCGCCATCTTCACCTGCACCACCGGAAGAGCATCATCATCACCGTTTCCTCGGATGAAGCTGCGGCCTAATCGGCGCCACCAAAGAGGTTGTACACTAATCGTCGCATTTTCTTCTTGATTCAATCTCATGGTCCCGAGCCGACACGGCGCGGCTCCATCCACGGCGATGTTGCTGGCCACTTCCTCCACGGCATCGCTCCCTCGGCGGCGACGTCCACATCAGTAGGAGCTGCTGCTGCTTTAGCTCTCGCTCGCGCTGCTGCTCTGCTCTTGCTCTTGGTCCCCTTCCTGGTCTACTCTTGCTATTGCTCTTGCTCGCGCTGCTGCTCTCGCTCTTGCTCTTGCTTGCGATGTTGCTCTGATTTGGCTACACTTTAGTCGACTGAATCGACTTTTGGGTCAGTCGATTTTCAAGGGGTGGGCTCGCCGGGGTGAAGGAAGAACCAGCCGCAGCAGAGAGGGGGCTCGCCGGAGAGGTACCCCACTATCTACCTTAGGGTTCAGGATGGGGGCGGTGGTCGCCGGCGGTGGCGGGGGGC
>NC_041385.1:46214623-46269823 GCF_002162155.2 Triticum dicoccoides
CGGCACGGGGGGGGGGGCTAGAGGGATGGCCAGGGTGGCGGCGGACCAGCGGTGGGGAGTGTTTTTGGGGTGGGCGGGGCGGCGCACCGCCGGCCGCGGGCGGCAAGGGGCTACTGTTTGGCCGGTGGTGGCTGGCGGCTCAGGGGGGTGGAGGTTGAAGATGAACCGCAGGCCCTTGATTTCGTATCCAACGGCTGCAAAATCGACTGACCGGAGATGAAAAAGTCTGTCGACCGACGTGTAGCCTCACCTTGCTAGTGCGTTCAGTTTCGACTGCAAAATTCAGTTTCGACGGCAAAATTCAGTTTCGACAGTTAGGTTCAGTTTCGACAGTTAGGTTCAGTTTCGACAGTTAAGTTCAGTTTCGACAGTTAAGTTCAGTTTCGACTGTTAAGTTCAGAGATGAGCGGCTGATGTATTTTACATCTAGCACTTTGTGGGTATGTATTTTACGTCATGTATTGGAGATGCTATTAGAATTCCACTCAGGTTAACGTTGTTCGTTGTCTCTCTTTTCCTGCTTCAGCCTAGGCGTCGTACAACTCACCGGAGCTGCTCCAACGAAGAAACCCTCCATCATAGCAGAGCAGTACCTCGGGCTCCATCTCCAGACGCCTAAGATCTTCTTCCCCTCCTCCGACAGCAAAGTCAACCAGAGCATCCTCACCGGCCAACCCAATCACGCTGAGATCGACATGGCTTCGCCAAAGAGGTTGTACACTTGTTGCATCTCTTTTTTACTCTACGTGTTATATATATTGTCCACTGAGCACACGGATTTGTTCCTTTAGTGTCTCCTTGAAAGAAAAAACGTAGGAATTTTAATTTTCACTTGTCCTCCTTTTCAAATTCCTATTCATGAAGCACAAGACTAAGAGATAGTAGCATAATAGCATTATAACCGTACATTTTCTTGTGGTTTGAGTTAATCTCACCATGCTTCTTTGCATCCTGTGATCTTCCAATTGTTGTGAATCAAACACCCAGATTGGCAGAAATCCTGTGTTTTAAATTCTCTGTTTTGCACGTGCATTCCTATCCTATTCCTGTCTATTTCCTATCCCTACATTGTTAGAATCCCCCAATTCAAACGAGCCCTTACATCATTACTTCTCTTACAGATAGTTGTCAAAGAAAACCTTGCGTGGTTTTTCCCACTCCTGCTGCGTCGTCGTCCACCCCAGCTCAGCAGCTCCAACGATAAAAGGGTCCAGCACAACAGGGATGTGGCCTCCAGACTGTCTTTCGCCGCCTCAGATCTTCTTCCCCGCCGCTGGCAGCCATGAAAACTGCATTACCATCATCAACCGAGCAGATGACCTCGAGGACTACACGGGTCCGCAAGAGAGGTCACACTCTTTCGTGTCTGCTTACGTTATGCATCGCTTAATATTACATGCTACTTTATTGTCCTGTTCACCGATTAGACTCTGAGTCAGCTCCAAACTAATGGACAAACTTGAGTTTTTAAATGGTTGTGGGGTACATATCGGGGCCGCTATCAATAGTATCTATCTACTATCTGGTTAATCTCCGGTGTCTACTATGAGTTTCATGTTGGCTGGGAAACAAACAGTAAAGAAGCCATTATCTGTATTTATTAACTGAAGCCATTATCTGCCTGCTATTATTGGTTTTGGGTCTATCCACAGGTTGCTACCATCACTCTGGATTTCTGCATGCACTTCTTACATAATCTCACTATGTTTTATTCCTATGCATGACAGTTATTGTAAACAATGGAACTGAACATGTAGAGCAAAAGAGACGAGCCTTGTGTGGCAATATAATTTCATGCAGATGTCGCTCCATGGTAGGCGCAAAGGCAGCCCCCCTCCACGCATTTCGGATTGTAATCGAGAGGAAGATATCTGTTCTGAGGGGGATTCAGAAGGAGAAGATAACTCCTATTTACCCCCTGAGGTCTTCGCTCTAACTTGGCATGCTGATGTTGGTTATATCATGCATATGGTGTATTGCATTGCTTACTTTATACATCAAATATGTCATCTGCTTAGTTTAGACATCCTTTGTGCGAATGCCATCTGTTTAGTTTATTCATCATTTATGTGAATTATGCAATGCCACCTTGTTTAGCCAGGCATCATATATGTCAATTTTGCAATGCCATCCTGCTTAGCCAGTCTTCTTATATGTAAATTATATCAGGCCATCCTTTTTTTCGTTACATATTACATTTGTCAACAATGTTAGTACATTCAACTGCTCTTCATGTGCATCAGCCATTTGAAACGGTGATGGCAAATTCTGGAGTGAAAACAAGGTCTTTTGAGCAGACTATGCTATCTGACAAAGCACATATCTCGCTGGTTACGGATAGCTCCTCAGAGGAGGATTCAGAGACAGATGACAGTCCTATCCCCCCCCCCCCGAGGTGTATGCTCTAACTTGGCAGGGTTATGTTGCTCATATCATGCGTATGGTGTCTCGCATTGCTATGGCATTTGATTAGTTTAGACATGGTTTGTGTGAATGCCACCTATTCAGTGTTTAATTACCATATATGTGAATTATGCATTGCCATCTTGTTGCAAGACATTATATATATGAATTATACAATGCTATCTTGTTGCAAAGGCATTATATATGTGAATTATGCAATGCCATGTTGTTTAGCCAATCATCATGTATGTGAATTATATCATGCTATCATTTTTTTGTATTACGTGTTCCATTTGTCGACAATGTTTGTATATTCAACTACTCTTCCTGTGCATCAGCCATTTGAAGCGGTGATGGAAGTATCTGGAGTGAAAACAAGGTATTCAGAGCAGACAATGCTACCTGCTGAAGCAGACATCTTGCTGGCTACAGAGAGCTCCTCGGAGGAGGATTCAGAGACTGATGACCAGTCCTATTTCCCCCCTGAGGTCTATGCTCAAACTTGGTAGGGTTATATTACCCATGTCATGCATGTTGTCTTGCATTGCTTAGTTTTTACATCATATATAGATTGCCATCTGCTTACTTGCTTACTATATAAATCATATGTGAATTATATCATGCCATCATGTTTACATAGTACATACACATCATCTATCTGAATTATGTCATGGCAACCCATTTAATAAAGACATCATATAGTTATATCATCTGATCCTGTTTAGTGTTTGCAGTCATCATATTTAGAATTATGGCATTCTATCCATGAATGTATGTGAATTATGGCATGCCAACCTATTTAATAAAAACATTATATAGTTATGTCATGTCGTCCTGTTTACATAGTCTCATATTTTGAACTATGTCTTTCCATCTTTTTTAGTTAGCCATCATAATGTGAAATTGTGTCATGCTATCCTGTTTAGTTAGCCATCATATATGTGAAACTGTGTCATGCTATCCTGTTTGGTTAGACAACATAAATATGAATTATTTCATGCCCTCTTTTATTCCCCACTATCCATTGCACCTGTCTATCATACAATGTCTATACTTTCAATTACTTTTCTTGTTTATTAGCCATTTGAATTGGAGAGCGTGATGGCAGTATCTAAGGGAGTAACAACACGGTCTGCAGAAAAGGTAGTGCTACCAGTTGATGCAGATAGAACCATGGTTGTACTTGCCCAAGGACCAGATCCACCACACATAACCTAGACTCTCGCAGATTGTACCCCTACCCAGTTGGACAGAGAACCAGCTACACCCCTTCAAACCCCAACCCTGGCAGATAGTAACCCAGTTCCAGTTGACATAGCAACATCTCGACCACAGAGCACCCAAACACGAGCGGTTAGTAAGGGAACTGCAGTGGCCAAAGCACGAGGACCACCACTCCGAATCCCAACTCAACGCTTAAAGGAGAATAAGATTTGTTCTCAGGTCAGGTTCTGTAGCTATGGTTCATACTCCTTTGCTCTTGCATTACTGTATTTACTCATACCAACTATTTTCAAATTTGAAGGATGGAATTGAAACTCCAATGGCGCAACAGGTATGTTTTAAACCTGTTTCTTTAACTGGTTTGCTGTTGTAACCTGCTCTATGTTGAGTTCAGTTTCAATTGAATAAACAGTTATGTTCTCATGTCATGCACATTACAAGTGTTGTTATTTCTCTATAGTTACCCACACTTATATTCTATATATTCTGCTTTGTCTTGAACAAATATTATTTGAACTGTGTCTCTATCTTGATTTGGTAACAAAAACTAGAATGATATAGACCATAAAGTGACCATGGTACATAGATATATGATTGTTTCATGCTATTATCCTGTCCACTTTACTACCGAACTCATTTACCAAAATGAGTTTCATATACAACATGGTAAACATGTGATGTGTCTGCTTGTTTCTCTTTTAGAATGTGGACAAAATATTGGAGAACAGTACCGTGTTATCCAATGGTAAAGGAAGTAATGCAGATAAGGTTCAAGATATGTCTCCAAGAAAGCTGATAAAAACTATCTTGACGACAGTGAAGGAACCCAAAAGTCCTGTCTTGATGTAGTGTTCGAGTTACTAGCCACTACTGCTGGCACAAGCTCTTCAAACTCGCTGCCTGAATCAGTTCATCTTCTTGAGTCTCAACTTCAAGTTTAAAGACATCGATCAGATGTGCTGCGACAGGAAGCTGAAGGACTGAGGAAGTCCCTGCAGAATTCAGATGCGTATTTTCTGGTGCAACAGCAAGCGCTGGAGGATTTAAGCGCCAAACAAGAGAAAGTTAATAAGCCTGCTAAGCATCTTGCCAGCATTATGGGTACCCAGGATATTGTTTCTTGAGATCTTCTGAAGTGGTTTCAGTTTTGGATTTGTTTTGCTGCGGCGTTTATTTGCACTGGTCGCCAACTTTGACAACCAGTGTATATGATATGCTACTTTGTTCCCTATATTTGCACTGGTGGCGAACTTTGATGCCCAGTGGATGTAATATGTGTAATAGCCGTGATAGCCTAGCATAAGTTGCTTGCTTATTTATTTCCTTGTTGTCTTGTTTATTTGTTTGCTTGTAGTCAGTGCAGTTCTTTTTAAAACTAGGCCACAATAACCATGGGCTAATATTTACTGTAGTGACACTAGGCCTCCTACGGGCCGTAGAAATAGTGGGCCTTCTATGGGCCGTAGAAACAGTAGGCCTTCTACAGGCCGTAGAAACAATGGGCCTTCTACAGGCCGTAGAAACAATGGGCCTTCTAGGGGCCGTAGAAACAATGGGCCTTCTACAGGTCGTATCATGAATGGGCCTTCTACGGGCCGTATCATCAATGGGCCTTATACGGGACGTATGACCATTACGGGCCATCGTTAATAGGCCGTATTTGATGACGCTATGAAAACAGCCCAATGTATTAACGGACCACAAATGGGCCGATGTAACCACGGGCTGAATTTGGCCCACAAGCAGAAAAGGACAGTAACGGGCCGTAAGTAAACGAATGCTAGAAATGAGCCCAAGAATAAATGGTCTCTGAGAAGGCTGAAAGATAACATTTGCTGGAAATGGCCCAACTGAATAATGGGCCCTTAATGGGTATAAAGTGATATACTGTTCATTACAGGCCAGTTTCACCACGGGCCATTAATGGGTGTAAAGTGATACACTGTTCATTGCGGGACAGTTTCACCACGGGCCGTTAATAGGCCAAGAGTTACATAGGGCCTCATATGGGCCGAAAGACGTCATGGGCCATACATGGGCCAGAAGTGAAAATGGGCTGGAATCATATTGAATGGCCCAGATGACGCTACTAGGCCTAATTCGGATAGGGCGTAACGGGCCTTGGGTTAGCGGGCTGTAAGTGGGCTATATGCGAACAAGCCGTTAACAGGCTTTCCATGGGCCGGCCCGCCACCTTTTGACCAAGTCAAACGGGCTGGCCTTTTCACAGGAATGGGCCTCTGTTGGGCCATGCCACCTGTCAACGTATCATAGGCACCTTCTGTCCAATCAGTTGATGACATCTGTTCCCACGGTGAGCCGACACGTGTTTCCTCCAGTCAATGATGATTTTACACGTGGAAAATCCCCATTGGTCGGGGCTATTAATGGGTTATCGGATCCAAAACCTAACCCGATAGCTTAACGGCGTTCCGTTACGGTGGATGCCACGTGTCGGTCACCCTTGACGAAAGCACTTCTGTGACGCGCGATTTATCGTCATGGTAGTGGACACTTCCGTGATGATAATTTTGGTAATGTCATGGAACACTTCTAGAACAGCACAGGTATGACTATCTTGATTATGTCATAAATTTGTCATGGATGTACATGCATGACAAAAAAATGCGACCTACTGTGACAAACACGTATCATCACAGAAGTGTATTTTTTTTTGTAGTGTATGACGATGACGTAAAAATGATGAGTCAGACATATGACGACTCAGGCTATCAGCATGCTGATGAGGAGATGGATGATGTGGTCGGGCAGGAACATCGTCCTAGTAGTGTTGTTTGCAAGAAGTCTCTCTTCATGCAATCCTCACAGGACACGCCTGAAGATGCCGCCTCAACGCAGGCTCAACTAGCCAAGGGTCGTAAAGTGATTAGCCCGACAACACTAGAGCAGGGGTTAAGGAAGGGTCTGGAAGGTCAGCCCAAGAAAAGGGAGAGGAAGAGACCACCGAAGAAAAGATCTGCTGCCTACAAACAAGCCAGGGCACATAGCAGCCAGACAGCGGATTTTGCAGAGCATGTACCCATCAAAGGTGCGGCCATACGGCATGTCGCGGGTGAGCCGATGCTACCACCGGAACCGCTGGAGGACATATCAGGGGATCTCAGGAGACTGCACAACCACGTGCTGTCGACTGAGATAAGCCTACTAGCCTCGAATGATCCAGGATATCCGACATATGCAGTTCGTGTGCCTGAGGGGAATGGCTACGTTGACACACGGCCCGCGGAGGTTTTCTTCCTGCAGTTTGAACATATCTTCGAGATGTTTCTGACAAGGCGGATCGATTTTACAATCGTCCGCCTTTTTGCACAACATTTGCACTCCGCCATGAAGAGAGAACAAGTCTCACAAATCTATGTGGCGGATCCATACTACATGCATGAGTCCTTCTTGAGTCTCGGCGAGTTTGAGCGTAAAACCGCTAGGGAGTACCTCGAAAACTTCATGATAAGGAATAAGGACAACAAAATTGTCCTCCTGCCTTATCATCCAAAGTAAGTCGGTGCCGGAAAACCCTTTCGTACATTTCAATCATTCCTTCTCGCTCATATGGAGAATAATTTGAGGTGTTCTTTTCCCCGCAGCAATGGGCATGGCATCCTTATCGTTCTTTAGCCGCGAATCTCCCATATCGTGTATTTCTACCCTACCATAAACTATGAGAAGAAGAACTACACCCATGTAATGAATATTCTATACGATGCTCTCCACATGCAGATCAAGAAACAAAGGAACCGCAAACCGGGTTTCTCACATAAAACTAACTTCTGTTGCATCCATGTCCCGAAACCAAGCAATAACGATGGATTCTACCTCCTCCATCTCATGATGGAATTTAGACGGGATCGCAAAAATCTTCGCATGACAACTAGAAGCGGTGATCATATTCGCAAGTGTGTAGAATCCCAAGATGAAGCGGATTATATACTTAGAGATGACTTCTTTTGCATCTAGAGGGACATTGCGATGATCATCATGAAAGAAGTCGTCGAAGAGAAGGGGATGTTCCACCATGGCCCTATATTGTGAGCTGGCGTCCGAACTCACATAGGCATGCAATGACAGGACCTCACATCATTCAAGAAGCTAGGGTGCATCCTCGAGGATATGGATGGATGGAAATTATAGTGATTTACATTGTCGATGATGATGATATGTGTCGGTTGAACTTGTATAATTTCTGTAGCAATGAAACTTTGTGATGTCTACGGTCCTTGTCGGACCTGGGTAATGCTACATTGTTAGTTTGGGTACGATGACCTGCGTACCTCCAATTAATTAGTTGGCGTACGATGAAACTATGTTCATTATTTATGTTTACTATATGTTGGATCTGTTTGCATACCCTTTCTTTTTGTGTTGCTCAAGTATATTTTGTTGCATATGATTGTATATTCTCTTTATGAAGATGCATCTCTAACAGGTACATAGATCCTTGATTCCGAAGAAGCAGTGCTATGTCATGTACATAGTGAAGGTTACGAGAATGTATGATGAGTGGCCCGAGTATCTGGCGCAAGTGGAGAGGTTCTCGGGTGCCAGCTATAAAGGGTTCAAAAGCAAACAAGAAGCAGAAGCTAGTTACTTGAGGTTCACACTAGCGCGAGAGAGGACTCATGACCGCCGCTTCATGTACTGCATAGTTCCACTCTCACTCATAGTGATAGCTCTTCCCATGTATATCATTGTTTAGATAGATGACGATGTAGTTGCAAGTATTCAAGACTTGTATTGCTATTTTGACATGATGACAATAGAACACTTTGTGTTGGATGATGATTATGATGATAACATCATTTAGTGAGACTATTTGTATGTGTATGTGATACGTCCATTTTGCATCATGCTTTTATATCAATATTTATTGCATTATGGGCTGTTATTACACGTTATGTCACAATACTTATGCCTATTCTCTCTTATTTTACAAGGTTTACATGAAGAGGGAGAATGCCGGCAGCTGGGATTCTAAGATGAAAAAGGAGCAAATATTAGAGACCTATTCTGCACAGCTCCAAAAGTCCTGAAACTCCACGAAAGTCATTTTGGGAATTAATAAAAAATATTGAGTGGAAGAAGTACCAGAGGGGACCCACACCCTGGCCACGAGGGTGGGGGGCGCACCCCCTAGCTTTTTGCGACACCTGGCAGCCCTCCGGTGCCCATCTTCTGCTATATGAAGTCTTTTACCCTGGAAAAAAATCATAAGCAAGCTTACGGGACGAAACTCCGCCGCCACAAGGCGGAACCTTGGTGGAACCAATCTAGGGCTCTGGCGGAGCTGTTCGGCAGGGGAAACTTCAATCCGGGAGGGGGAAATCATAACCATCATCATCACCAATAATCCTCTCATCGGGAGAGGGTCAATCTCCATCAACATCTTCACCAGCACCATCTCCTCTCAAACCCTAGTTCATCTCTTGTACCCAATCTTTGTACCAAAACCTCAGATTGGTACCTCTGAGTTGCTAGTAGTGTTGATTACTCCTTGTAGTTGATGCTATCTGGTTTATTTGGTGGAAGATCATATGTTCATATCCTTAATGCATATTAATACCCCTCTGATTATGAACATGAATATGCTTTGTGATTAGTTACGTTTGTTCCTGAGGACATGGGAGAAGTCTTGCTATTAGTAGTCATGTGAATTTGGCATTCATTCGATATTTTGATGAGATGTATGTTGTCTCTCCTCTAGTGGTGTTATGTGAATGTCGCCTACATGACACTTCACCATTATTTGGGCCTAGAGGAACGCATTGGGAAGTAATAAGTAGATGATGGGTTGCTAGAGTGACAGAAGCTTAAACCCTAGTTTATCCGTTGCTTCGTAAGGGGCTGATTTGGATCCACTTGTTTCATGCTATGGTTAGGTTTACCTTAATACTTCTTTTGTAGTTGAGGATGCTTGCAATAGAGGTTAATCATAAGTGGGATGCTTGTCCAAGAAAGGGCAGTACCCAAGCACCGATCCACCCACATATCAAAGTAACGAACGCGAATCATATGAGCGTGATGAAAACTAGCTTGACGATAATTCCCATGTGTCCTTGGGAGCGCTTTTCTCTATTTAAGAATTTGTCCAGGCTTGTCCTTTACTACAAAAAGGATTGGGCCACCTTGCTGCACCTTATTTACTTTCATTGATTGTTACTCATTACAAATTACCTTATCACAAAACTATCTGTTACCTACAATTTCAGTGCTTGCAGAGAATACCTTACTGAAAACCGCTTGTCATTTCCTTTTGCTCCTCGTTGGGTTTGACACTCTTACTTATCGAAAGGACTATGATAGATCCCCTACACTTGTGTGTCATCATTACCCTTTACCTTTTATTGATCAAATGCTAGAAAGATTATCCAAACATACACATTTTTTCTTTCTAGATGGTTACTCTGGTTTCTCTCAAATACCTGTGTCAGTAGAGGATCAAGAAAAGACCACTTTTACTTGCCCTTTTGGTACTTTTGCTTATAGACGTATGCCTTTTGGTTTATGTAATGCACCTGCTACCTTTCAAAGATGCATGATGGCTATATTCTCTGACTTCTTTGAAAAGATTTGTGAGATTTTCATGGTTGATTTCTCCGTTTATGGGTCTTCTTTTGATTTTTGCTTGAGCAACCTTGATCGAGTTTTGCAGAGATGCGAAGATACTAGTCTTGTCTTGAATTGGGAAAAGTGCCACTTTATGGTTAATGAAGGCATTGTCTTGGGGCATAAAATTTCTGAAAGAGGTATTGAAGTTGATAAAGCTAAGGTTGATGCTATTGAAAAGATGTCGTGTCCCAAGGACATCAAAGGTATAAGAAGTTTCCTTGGTCATGCCGGTTTTTATAGGAGGTTCATTAAGGACTTCTCTAAAATTTCTAGGCCTCTGGCTAATCTATTGCAAAAAGATACTCCTTTTGTCTTTGATGATGATTGCGTAGAAGCATTTGAAATACTTAAGAAAGCTTTGATTTTGGGACCTATTGTTCAACCACCTAATTGGAATTTACCCTTTGAAATTATGTGTGATGCTAGTGATTATGCTGTAGGTGTTGTTCTAGGACAAAGAGTTGATAAGAAACTAAATTTTATTCAATATGCTAGTAAAACTCTAGAAAGTGCCCAGAGAAATTATGCTACTACTGAAAAAGAATTCTTAGCAGTTGTGTTTGCTTGTGATAAGTTTAGACCTTACATTGTTGATTCTAAAGTAACTATTCACACTGATCATGCTGCTATTAAATATCTTATGGAAAAGAAACATGCTAAACCTAGACTTATTAGATGGGTTGTCCTAATACAAGATTTTGATTTGCATATTATTGATAGAAAGGGAGCTGAGAACCCCATTGCAAACAATTTGTCTAGGTTAGAGAATGTTCTTGATGACCCACTACCTATTGATGATAGCTTCCCTGATAAAAAATTAGCTTTCATAAATGCTTCTCGTACTGCTCCATGGTATGCTGATTATGCTAATTACATTGTTTCTGAATTCATACCACCTAGTTTCACATACCAGCAAAAGAAACAGTTCTTCTATGATTTAAGACATTACTTCTGGGATGACCCACGCCTTTATAAAGAAGGAGTAGATGGAGTTATTAGACGTTGTGTACTGGAGCATGAACAGGAATAGACCCTACGCAAGTGTCACTCCGAGGCATATGGAGGACACCATGCTGGAGATAGAACTGCACACAAGGTATTGCAATCCGGTTTTTATTGGCCTACTCTCTTCAAAGATGCCCGTAAGTTTGTCTTGTCTTGCGATGAATGTTAGAGAATTGGTAACATTAGTAGACGTCAATAAATACCTATGAATTATTCTCTTGTTATTGAACCATTTTATGTTTGGGGTTTTGACTATATGGGACCGTTTCCTTCCTCTAATGGATATACACATATTTTAGTTGTTGTTGATTACGTTACTAAGTGGGTAGAAGCTATTCCAACTAGTAGTGTTGATCATAACGCCTCTATTAATATGCTTAAAGAAGTTATTTTTATGAGGTTTGGGGTCCATAGATATTTAATGACTGATGGTGGTTCACATTTTATTCATGGTGCTTTTCGTAAAATACTTGCTAAGTATGACGTTAATCATAGAATTGCATCTCCATATCACCCTCAGTCTAGTGGTCAAGTAGAATTGAGTAATAGAGAGCTTAAATTAATTTTGCAAAAGACCGTTAATAGATCTACAAAGAATTGGTCCAAGAAACTTGATGATGCATTATGGGCTTATAGAACTGCATATAAAAATCCTATGGGTATATCTCTATATAAAATGGTTTATGGAAAAGCATGTCACTTACCTCTAGAACTAGAACATAAGGCATATTGGGCCATTAAGGAGCTCAACTATGGTTTCAAACTTGCCGGTGAGAAGAGGTTATTTGACATTAGCTCACTTGATGAATGGAGAAACCAGGCTTATGAGAATGGCAAATTGTTTAAGGAAAAAGTTAAAAGATGGCATGACAAAAGGATACAAAAGCATGAGTTTAATGTAGGTGATTATGTGTTGCTTTTCAACTCTCATTTAAGATTTTTTGTAGGAAAACTTCTCTGTAAATGGGAAGGCCCTTACGTTATGGAGAAGGTCTATCGTTCCGGTGCCATAAGAATCAACAACTTCGAAGGAACAAATTTGAACATGGTAAAGGGTCAAAGAATCAAACATTATATCTCAGGTAATCTAATAAATGTTGAAACTAATGTTATTGAAACCCTAACCCCGGAGGAATATATAAGGGACACTTTCCAGAACATTTCAGACTCCGAAAAGGAATAGGTATGTGGTACGGTAAGTAAACAGACTCCAAAACAGTTCTAGTAGCAATTTTTCTCCGTTTTGGAATATTTAAGTAAATAGAAAAATAAGAAGTAGTCCGGGAAGGACACGAGGCGTCCACGAGAGGGTGGAGGGCGCATCCTACCCCCCTGGGCGCGCCCCCTGCCTCGTGGGCACCTCGTGTGCTCTCCGGACTCTGTTTTCTTGCATGATACCTCTTTTGGTCGGTAAAAATTCATTATATAATCTCCCAAAGGTTTTGACCACCGTATCATGCAAATATCCTCTTTCTTGGTTTCGAGCTATTTTCTGTCAGACTTGTCAAGGCCAAGCATCATGATGTCACCCTCCTCCAACAATGAAGACAAGGATGCTTTGCTATTGAAGATAGAGCTGAAGAGGGAAGAACCCGGGGAGATCAACAAGGATGATGGGGTCAAGAAGGCCATGGAGGATCAAGCTCCTACGGCAAAAGAGAGACATCATTCAACCTCTTCCCAACCTATTTACCCCAACTGAGATTGAAACTTTCAAGATGACTGAGTTAGCTCGCATACAAAACAAGTATCTCACACATGAAAATATTTTTTTGAAGGATCATATCGTTGCACTCAAGGGCATTATCGCAAATTGGAAGAGCTCCTATGCTCGATGTGTGACTATCCACCATCATCATCACCACCTTCATCACCCCGAGGACATAATTACATGGGTATGGGCACTCCCCTTGGCAACTGCCAAGCTTGGGGGAGGTGCCCCAGTATCATATCACCATCACACTCCTATCTTTACCGTTTTACTTAGTTCGATCCTTTTGGTAATATCTTGATCTAGTAGAATAAAGTTTTGGTATGAATTAGTTTTGAGTTTTGCTTTATAATCCCTCTATGTAATCGAGTCCATGAGCTATATATAATAAACATTAGTGTTGAGTCAAGGGCTTTGCTATTTTTCTATGATCTTGAGGGAATAAAAGAAAGAATAAAAAGAAATTAAGAGATCATATTGATCTTATGGAGACTAATGACTTCACATATAACAAGTATGATACATAAAAGTTGTTGAGAGTTGGCAAACATAGTTTTGGTCATCGTTGCAATTAATTGGAAGTAATAAAGAAAGAGAAGTTTTCACATATAAATATACTATCTTGGACATCTTTTATGATTGTGAGAACTAATTAAAGTATGACATGTTAAAGAGCTGATGTTGGACAAGAAAGACAACATAATGGGTATGTTTTCTCATATCTAAATTAAAGTATATTGTCATGGATCATCCAACATGTTGAGCTTTCCATTCCCCCTCATGCTAGCCAAATTCCTTGCACCAAGTAGAGATACTACTTGTGCTTCCAAATATCCTAAAACCCAGTTTTGCCATGATAGTCCACCATATCTACCTATGGATTGAGTAAGATCCTTCAAGTAAGTTGTCATGTTGCATGCAATAAAAATTGCTCTCTAAATATGTATGACTTATTAGTGTGGAGAAAATAAGCTTTATACGATCTTGTGATATGGAAGCAATAAATGTGATAGACTGCATAATAAAGGTTCATATGACAAGTGGCAATATAAAGTGACACTATTTTGCATTAAGATTTCGTGCATCCAACCATAAAAGCACATGACATCCTCTGCTTCCCTCTGCGAAGGGCCTATCTTTTATTTTCTGTCTTATACAAGACTCATGGTGATCTTCACCCTTCCTTTTTATATTTTATGCTTTGGCAAGCACCTCATGTTGGAAAGATCTTGATATATATATCCAATTGGATGTAAGTTAGCATGCACTATTACCCTTGAGGTAAAAGGTTGGGAGGCAACACTATAAGCCCCTATCTTTCTCTGTGTTTGATTAAAACTCCATAACCATAAGTATTGCATGAGTGTTAGTAATTATGAAAGACTAAATGATAGTTGAGTATGTGGACTTGCTGAAAAGCTCTTATATTGACTCTTTCCAATGTTATGATAAATTGCAATTGCTTCAATGGCCGAGATCATAGTTTGTTGGTTCTCAATGAAGTTTCTAATTTATACTTGACATTGTGAATAGATTGTTCCTTTAGCATAAGAAATCATATGACAAAATATATTTATGTTGCTATTATAAGAATGATCATGATGCCCTCATGTCCGTATTTTATTTTATCGACACCTCTGTCTCTAAACATGTGGACATATTATTCAATATCGGCTTTCGCTTGAGGACAAGCGAGGTCTAAGCTTGGGGGAGTTGATATGTCCATTTTGCATCATGCTTTTATATTGATATTTATTGCATTATGGGTTGTTATTACACACTATTTTACAATACTTATGCCTATTCTCTCTTATTTTACAAGGTTTTCATGAAGAGGGAGAATGCCGGCAGCTGGGATTCTGGGCTGGAAAAGGAGCAAATATTGGAGACCTATTCTGCATAGCTCCAAAAGTCCGAAAACTCCACAAAAGTCATTTTTGGAATTAATACTAAATATTGAGCGGAATAAGTACCAGAGGGGGCCCACACCCTGGCCACGAGGGTGGGGGCGTGCCCTACCCCTGGGGGCGCCTCTTGCCTCGCGGGCCACCTGGCAGCCCTCCGGTGGCCATCTTCTGCTATAGGAAGGGTTTTACCCTGGAAAAATCATAAGCAACCTTACGGGACGAAAGTCCGCCTTCACGAGGCGGAACCTTGGTGGAACCAATCTAGGGCTCCGGCGAAGCTGTTCTACCAGGGAAACTTCCCTTCGGGGTGGGGAAATCATCACCATCGTCATTGCCAATGATCCTCTCATCGGGAGGGGGTCAATCTCCATCAACATCTTCATGTCTTGTATCAAATCTTTGTACCAAAACCTCAGATTGGTACCTGTGGGTTGCTAGTAGTGTTTATTACTCCTTGTAGTTGATGCTAGTTGGTTTATTTGGTGGAAGACCATATGTTCAGATCCTTAATGCATATTAATACCCCTCTGATTATGAACATGAATATGCTTTGTGAGTAGTTACGTTTGTTCCTGGGGATGGTGAAGTCTTGCTATTAGTAGTCATGTCAATTTGGTATTCGTTCGATATTTTGATGCGATGTATGTTGTCTCTCCTCTTATGGTGTTATGTGAACGTCGAATACATGAAACTTCACCATTATTTAGGCCTAGAGGAAGGCATTGGGAAGTAATAAGTAGATGATGGGTTGCTAGAGTGACAGAAGCTTAAACCCTAGTTTATGCGTTGCTTCGTAAGGGGGTGATTTTGATCCCCATGTTTCATGCTATGGTTAGGTTTACCTTAATACTTCTTTTGTAGTTGCGGATGCTTGCAATAGGGGTTAATCATAAGTGGGATGCTTGTCCAAGAAAGGGCAGTACCCAAGCATCGATCCACCCACATATCAAATTATCAAAGTAACGAACGCGAATCATATGAGCGTGATGAAAACTAGCTTGACGATAATTCCCATGTGTCCTCCGGAGCGCTTTTCTCTATATAAGAACTTGTCCAGGCTTGTCCTTATTTACTTCCATTGCTTGTTACCCGTTACAAATTACCTTATCACAAAACTATTTGTTACGGATAATTTCAGTGCTTGCAGAGAATACCTTACTGAAAACCACTTGTCATTTCCTTCTGCTCCTCGTTGGGTTCGACACTCTTACTTATCGAAAGGACTACGATAGATCCCCTACACTTGTGGGTCATCAGTATGCTATGATTACATTTGTATGTGCATGATATGCTAGAGATTATTGTATAAAGCATGTACAAATACAAAAGAAATATGCAGAAAAAAAGAGAAAGTAATACAACTAGTAGTAGCGAGGGGAATGCAGTTAGCAACAGCGTGCACTTAGCAGTAGCGCTTCTTATGATAAAGCACTACAGATATTAGCAGTAGCGCATCTCGGCGAAGCTCGCTACTGCTACCCATGTATAGCAGTAGCGCGGTTCAACCCGCGCTGCTGCTACAAGTTAGTTGTAGCGCCTTATTAGTAGCACGGGTCCCTGCGCTACTGATACACCTTAGACCCATGCTACTGCTAGGCTTTTCCCTAGTGGTGACTATTACTCCACAAATTGACCGCTATCCAGCATGCATCTAGTGTATTAAGTTCATGGAGAAACGGAGTAATGCAATAAGATCAGTGATGTGATTTAGACAAGATCTATTCATGTAGAATATACCACATCTTGTTATCCTTAATAGCAACGATACATGCGTGCCTCACTAATGATACGTCTCTGTTGTATCTATAATTTTTGATTGTTTCATGCTAATATTATACAACTTTCACATACTTTTGGCAACTTTTTATATGATTTATTTGGACTAACTTACTTATCCAGTGCCCAGTGCCAGTTCCTGTTTGTTGCATGTTTTTGTATCGCAAAAAAACCATATCAAAGAAAGTCCAAACATGATATAACTCCATGGAGAATTATTTTGGAATATTTGTGAATTTCAGAGTTGGAATCACCGCAAACGGAGGCCCACATAGACCATGATACATCAGGGCGCGCCCCAGGCCCCTGGCACATGGTGGTGGGTTGTGCTCGCCTCGTACGTCGGTTGGAGATGTACTTCGGGCGCAGGGAAGCCAATATCAGGAAAAAATCGTGTAAAAAGATCACCGCAATCGAAGTTACGGATCTCCGGGAATATAAGAAACGGTTTTTGGCCACATCTGGAGAGCGTGAAACAAAAGAGAACAGAGAGGGAGATCCAATCTCGGAGGGGCTCCCGCCCCTCCGCTGCCATGCAAACCATTGACCAGAGGGGGAACCCTCCTCCCATCTAGGGGGAGGCCCAGCAAGAAGAAGAAGGAGGGGGCTCTCTCCCCCTCTCCCCCGGTGGCGCCGGAGTGCCGACGGGGCTAGGATTGTGACAGCGATCTATATCAACAATCTTGCTACCGTCAACACCAACTCTCTCCTCCTCTATGCAGCGGTGTAACACCCCTTCCCCCCCCCCCACTGTAAATCTCTACTTAAACATGGTACTCAACTCCTTATCTTATTTCCCAATGATCAATGGTTATCCTATGATGTTTGAGTAGATCCATTTTGTCCTATGGGTTAATCGTGATCTTGGTTGGTATGATTGTATATTTTATTTATGGTGTTGTCCTATGGTGCCCTCCGTTCTCGCACAAATGTGAGGGGCTCCCGTTGTAGGGGGTTGCAATATGTTCATGGTTTGCTTATTGTCAGTGTTGCGGGGGTGACAGCAGCCTAAACGCGGATAAGTGGGTTATGGCATATGGGAGTAAAGATGGCTTGATACTTAATGATATGGTTGGGTTTCACGACCTTAATGATCTTTAGTAGTTGTGGATGCTTGCTAGAGTTCCAATAATAAATGCATATGATCCAAGTAGAGAAAGTATGTTAGCTCACGCCTCTCCCTCATGTAAAATTGCAAGAATGATTACCGGTACTTGTTATCGATTGCCAAGGGACAAATGAATTTCTTGCTGACAAAAGCTATCCACTTTTACCACCTTGCATTTTATTCGTAGTTTTATTCTTGCAAAGTGCTCATAGTTTTATCCTTGCAAAATAGTTTCATACTTGTTCTAGGTAAAGCGAACGTCAAGTGTGCGTAGAGTTGTGTCGGTGGTCGATAGAACTTGAGGGAATATTTTTTATGCCTTTAGCTCCTCGTTGGGTTCGACACTCTTATTTATCAAAGCAGGCTACAAATGATCCCCTATACTTGTGGGTTATCAAGACCTTTTTCTGGCGCCATTGCCGGGGAGCAATAGCGTGGGGTGAATATTCTCGTGTGTGCTTGTTTGCTTTGTCACTAAGTAGTTTTTATTTCCTATTCTAAGTTGTTTTCTATCTTTAGTTATAGATATGGAACACGAAACACCAAAAAAAATAGTTGTACTTGCTACTCATTGAGATGGGGAACCTCCTAAAACCCTCGATGATTGTTATGTGAAAAATATTATGCACTACTTTTATAATCCTGAGAAACCCCCATTCAACATGATAATGGGAGACATGTTGGATCAACGTGAATATTTAGGGATTATCGCTTGACACAAAAAGGGAAACTTTTATGGGATCAAATTTATATGTTGCATTGGTATGCTCGGAATTTATGAAACATGCCCACCTTCTAAATCTATGGGATCAAATTTATGGAAGAAGGAATTGATGAAACTGTGAGCTCATTGGATGAAAAAGATGATAAGGAGAGCGAAGAACAAAAGGAGGAAGAACGGATTAGCTACACGTGCCCAACTTCTAATAAGAGTAACTCTTCAACTCATACATTGTTTAATGTCCCTTCGTTCTTACCGAAGGATGAATGCTATGATCTCGTTGATTCGTTTGAAATATCCCTTTTTGATGATGCTTACTAGCTTGTGGCCAAGATGACAATATGAGTTATGCTTATGGAAAGGAACTTGCTATTGTTCCTTATGTTAAACATGAAATTGTTGCTATTGCACCCACACATGATATTCCTATTATCTTTTTGAATTCTCCAAACTACACTATATCGGAGAAGTTTGCACTTGTTAAGGATTATATTGATGGGTTGCCTCTTACCGTTGCACATGATGATTTTGATGAATATAATATGCATATGCTTGCTGCTCCTACTTGCAATTATTATGAGATAGGAACTACATCTCCACCTCTCTATGTTTCCAACACGAAAAAATTGCAAGAAACTACTTACGCTATGTATTGGCCTTTACTTGATGTGCATGAATTGTTCTTGTATGACATGCCGATGCATAGGAACAGAGTTAGACTTCGTCATTGCATGATATACGTTGCTTTGTGCTCATTACTAAATGCCAAATCAATGTTAATTAAAATTGGATTTGATATACCTTGGGATCCGAGTGGATCCGTTACTTGAGCACTTTATGCCTAGCTTAATGGCTTTAAAGAAAGCGCTGCCAGGGAGACAACCCGGAAGTTTTATAGAGTCGTTTATTTCTGTTGAGTGCTTTTATAAAGTTTAAAAACAAAAAATATAGAGGGGAACTTAAAACTTTACAAAAAGAAAAGTGAAAGTGAGAAGGACGATCACCATGGAAGCGGGAGCATGCCTTGAACTTTGTTCATGCCCATGGAAACTTTCTGAATCTTGAATTACAAAAAAAATTCAACAAAAATAATTATCCCCTTGTACAATTCCATTGTATTATAAAACTAATGTGCCAAGAATTGCCTTTAGGATGAGTAGATTGCTTGTTGGTTTGTGCGGTGCAAAACAGAAACTTTGGTTGTAGTGCTTGATTTTACATTTTTTTACTGGAACGTCAAACGGTTCTGAAACATTTTGCACTGTCTTGATATACAAAAAAAATTCCTAATTTTGTCAAAATTGATAGAGTTACATAAGTATGGTGGATGTTCAAATCTTTATAGACTGTCCTGTTTTCACAGATTGCTGTTATAGCTCCATTATTTGCGTATGTTTGAATTCTTGTTGAAGCCTCCTTGACTTGGGGCCATAGAAATATGATAGCATACAATGGGTAATGTTTGTTTATAATTATACAATAATGTTGCAGCAGTACATGATGGGATTTCATTGCCATTTTCACTAACCCCGCCACTAAAGGTTCAGTTAAGTTTTGTGTGGATGAAGTATTCGAAGATCGAGGAGGTCTCGATATGAGGAGAAGGAGGAGAGGCAAGAGCTCAAGCTTGGGGATTCCCAAGTCACCCAATTAAATATTCAAGGAGAATCAAGCGTCTAAGCTTGGGGATACCCCGGAAGGCATCCCATCTTTCTTCAACAAATATCGGTAGGTTTTCGGATTCGTTTTGTTCATGTGATATGTGCAAATCTTGGAGCGTCTTTTGCATTTAGTTTTCATTTTTTTTCTTTTATGCACCATGCTGGTATGAGATAGTCCATGGTTGGTTTATAGAATGCTCATTGCACTTCACTTATATCTTTTGAGTATGGCTTTATAGAATGCTTCATGTGCTTCACTTATATCATTTGAAGTTTGGATTGCCTGTTTCTCTTCACATAGAAAACCGATGTTCGTAGAATTCTCTTATGCTTCACTTATATTTTTAGAGCATGTTCTTTTGTAGAAAGAGTTAAACTCTCATGCTTCACTTATATCTATTTAGAGAGTCAACGGGAATTGGTCATTTTCATGGTTCGTCACAACTACTACATAAAACTTATGGATCACTGAACATGATATCTTTGATTCCTTTCAATAGTTTTGCGATATAGAGATGGAATATGTGGGAGGTACTAGTCAACCGTTGTGGTTTGTAAGAATATTGGTGTTAAGGTTTGTGATTCCCGAAACATGCACGTATAGTCTCTCATTATGCTATGAAAGTTGGAGCACAATTTATCCTTGATTGTCTTCCTTATGAGTGGCGGTCTGGACGAGCGATGGTCTTTTCCTACCAATCTGTCCCCCTAGGGGCATGCTTGGTAGTAATTTGCTTCGAGGGCTAATAAACTTTTGCAATATGTATATGAGTTCTTTATGACTAATGTGAGTCCATGGATTATACGCACTCTTACCTTTTCGCAATTTTCTAGCCTCTACAGTACCGTGCATTGTCCTTTCTCACATTAGACGTGGTGCAAACTTCGCAGGTGCATCCAAACCCTGTGATATGATATGCTCTATCACACATAAGCCTTATTATATCTTCCTCAAAACAGCCACCATACCTACCTATTATGGCTTTTCCATGGCCATTCCGAGATATATTGCCATGCAACTTCCACCTCTTTTGTTTGATGACTTGAGCATTCATTGTCATATTGCTTTGCATGCTCATATAGCTGACAGAGTAGTTGTGGCTCAGCCATCGTCCATCATTTTTCATACATGTTATGCTAGATCATTGCACATCCTGGTAAATGTCAGAGGCATTCATATAGAGTCATATTTTTTTATAGGTATCGAGTTGTAATTTTTATTCCTTTTGAGTTATAAGTAAATAGAAGTGTGATGATCATCGTTTTTAGAGCAATGCCCAAGTGAGGAAAGAATGATGGAGACTATTATTTCCCAATAAGTCGGGATGAGACTCCGGACAATGAGAGAGAAAAAAAGAGAAAAAGAAAAAGAAGAAAAAAAGAAAAAAGAAGAAAGAAAAAAGGAAAAAAATAAACAAAGAGAGAAGGGGCATTTTTAGTATCCTTTACCACATTTGTGCTTCAAAGTAGTACCATGTTTTTCATATGGAGTCTCATATGTTGTCACGTTCATATACTAGTGGGAATTTTTCATTATAGGATTAGATGCACACCCACTTAGTTTTTTGTCTTCTTTAAATTTACCCCTATCATCATACTCTATTCCACCCATAGTTCTATATCCATGGCTTCACTACTAGGGAAAACCCTAGTAGTAGTGCGGGTTTTGAGGCTAGCAGCAGTGCGGGTGGCCGCGCTACTAATAAGGCGCTACAGCTAACTCATAGTAGTAGCGCGGCCCTAACACGCGCTACTACTATTGACGATATCAGCAGCGCTTTTTAGGAACGCGCTACTATTAACTAGCTGTAGCGATTTCGCCATCCCTCGCTACTGCTATATCTTTCATCATTTTCCCACTACCCCTTTCCCTTCCAGTTTCCCTTTCAGATACTGGATACTACGTACTGCTAGTAGATATCAAATTCATAAACCATTACTAGGTAGTACTCCCTTCGTTCCAAATTACTCGTCATGGTTTTAGTTCAAACCACGACGAGTAATTTGGAACGAAGGGAGTACTAGATAACAATTTCATGCATAGTCAACATGCATCCTCAAGCAGTACAAGGTCATATCAACGGCCATCATCATATGTAGTTCTAGATGACACCGACGACGATCATCATATGTAGTTCTAGATGATATAGCCACAAACACATATGTAGTTCTAGATGATATAGCCACACACACACACATATGTAGTTCTAGATGATATCAAAGACAATCATCATCCTCAAGCCTGGGCGGTTGGTGTTCCTCATAGTAATTAGGATGGCCTGTCCAACACGAAGATTCTTGCCATCGAGGAATTTCTTCCACCCAACCGAGTTTAAGTGTGTGCGACCGTTCGTGTCCACGCGGTAAGTACAGGTTGTGACGGAGCCCCTTGCAGTAAGGCGTAGTCCAGCTGAGCCTTCTTCATCAGGCTCGATACCATAACTCACAGATATGCTCTTTGCCAATTTCTGAATAAGAAAAACATATCAATTAATAAATAACCTCACAAATAAGTACATATGGATTATCTACATTATTAATAGTTTCCTTAGATTCTACACTAATAATCATGTGATCGAACTCTACACTAAAACATATCATTGACTAGATTCCACACAACATACCATATCATTGGACTGTACACTAAGTAATTCGTCGGATAATTTGCATTTGTATGTATAACATACCATATCATGTCGATCAACCATGGTATTTGTCAAGCGGGTCACGAATGGCACCCCGACAAAGTCAACACGGGGTAGAATTATGTCCCACAGGTTGGACACCTCCTCCTCACTCAGCTTTGTTCTTTGAGCTACGATGGCTTCATGAAGTGGGTCCTCATCATCTTCATCGAGTGGGTCCTCATTATCTTCATCATCTCCATCATCTTCGTCATCTTCATCATCTTCCACCAGGTTGAGATAAATGACAGCTAGCTTGGGTCTTTCTGCTCGGAAGGAGAAGCTGATCAACTCACCACCAGTAAGATGCATGCGAGCGACGAAACTGGCCCATCCATCTCCTCCAATCTGCGACATATTGCGTCCTTTCTCGACCTCCATAGTGTATGGCCCCCCCAGGAGCCTCAAAGGTCACAGTGTCTCCTGTCATCTTGTTGAATTTCAACCTCACATTGCGTGGGACGATCTGTGTAAAATAAGCAAAATGACACAATGCAGTAATGCCAACACTAAAAATAAAATAGTTATTACATTTCATCTAATTTCTTACCGCCGCATGACGAAAACTTGGCTGGAAGTAGATGCCGAACAGCTTGCTAGTTGCAAGGCTGCTGGCGCATCTTGACTTGCACAGTCGACATAGTGGTGGTGGTGGTGGCGCCATTTTTCCTAAAGCAATATGATCAAAGGATTAACGATCAACTAAATCAAAATGTTCTAAGTGAACTAAATCAACTAGCTTACTAAATCAACTAAATCAAAATGTTCTAAATCAACTAAATCAACTAGCCTACTAAATCAACTAAATCAAAATGTTCTAAGTCAACTAAATCAACTAGCCTACTAAATCAACTAAATCATATCAACTAAATCAAAATGTTGCATATGAACTAGCCTACTAAATCAACTAAATCAAAATGGTCTAAGTCAACTAAATCAACTAAATCAAAATGTTCTAAATCAACTAAATGAACTAGCCTACTAAATCAACTAAATCAAAATGTTCTAAATCAACTAAATGAACTAGCCTACTAAATCAACTAAATCAAAATGTTCTAAATCAACTAAATGAACTAGCCTACTAAATCAACTAAATCAAAATGTTCTAAATCAACTAAATGAACTAGCCTACTAAATCAACTAAATCAAAATGTTCTACGTCAACTAAATCAACTAAATGAACTAGCCTACTAAATCAACTAAATCAAAATGTTCTAAGTCAACTAAATCAACTAGCCTACTAAATCAACTAAATCAAAATGTTGCATATGAGCAGGAGGGAGAAGGAGGGGCGACTCGAGGAGGGAGAAGAGAGTAGGATGGAGGAGGAAGGCGGAGCGAGGAGGGGCCGGACGGTGCGGCCAGTTGAGGGAGGACGAAGGAGGAAGGTGGAGCGAGGAGGGGCCGGCCGGTGCGGCCAGTTGAGGGAGGACGGAGGAGGAAGGCGGAGCGAGGAGGGGCCGGCCAGCGGCGAGTGGAGAGGGAGGACGGAAGAGGAGGCCGGTACCGAGTCCAGCAAGGAGGAGGAGGTGACGGCGCGCGGCGCAGACGGAGGAGGGGCGAAGGGGGTGGACTGGCGCGCGGCGCAGACGGAGGATTGAGTGTTTGACTATGTGAGTGGATCGGATAGAGGAGATAGCGGGGGTGGGGGATGAATGGCTTAGCAGTAGCGCGTTGTAGGAAAAGACGCTACTGCTAAGCTATCTAGCAGCAGCGCCTTTCACAATAAAGCGCTATTGCTATGTGTCAGCATGTAAAAATAGACTTTGTTCAATATATCAAAAATACATTGATCATCAACGATCTTTTTGTGTACAATCTGATTTGTCAATATGAGTCCTCACCGGTTTAGGAACAGGTGAAGACACATATTGCAGCCACAAATTCTACACATAGAGTTCAATGAAGACCAAGTGCTTGTCAAAGTTTGAGAAGTAACATATTTAAGGTGGTAGAAACTCTCTTCACGGAGCGAGGTGGGACTTAATTTTTGTAGGAAACTTAGCAGTAACGCTTATCTGAGAAATGCGCTGCTACTATGCTACGTAGCAGTAGCTCACGTCGCTATAACGCGTTGCTGCTATAACTAGCCTCGCGGCGGCATTGTGGGAATTATAGCAGGAGTGCGTCTTTGAGAGGGCGCGCTACTGCTATACTTGTTTCAGCAGCGAGTTTCGTCTGGGCACGCTACTGCAAGTTAGCAGCAGCGAGTTATTTTGAAGCGCGCTGCTGATAGGATTCCGTGTATAGGCTTTTCCCTAGTAGTGCTTACGCTCATGTATTACATGAGGGTCGATAAAGCTGAAGTGCATTAAAAAGTATGAACCAATTGATCGGCTTGTCATCGGGGTTCTGCATGATTTATACTTTGTGTGAGGAAGACAGAGCATGACAAGACTATATGATATTGTAGGGATAGCTTTCTTTAGCGTTGATATTCTGAAAGACATGATTGTTTGGTGGGATGCCTGAGTATTGATGTCTTTATGTCAAACTATAGACAATTGCTTTGAATCACTTATGTCTTAATATTCATGCCATGACTAGACATATGATCAAGTTTATGTTAGGTAGCATTCCACATCAAAAATTATCTTTTTTATCATTTACCTACTCGAGGATGAGTAGGAATTAAGCTTGGGGATGCTGATACGTCTCCGTTGTATCTATAATTTTTTATTGTTTCATGCCAATATTATACAACTTTCACATACTTTTGGCAACTTTTTATATGATTTATTTGGACTAACTTACTTATCCAGTGCCCAGTGCAAGTTCCTGATTGCTGCATGTTTTTGTATCGTAGAAAATCCATATCAAACAAAGTCCAAATGTGATTTAACTCCATGAAGAATTATTTTGGAATATTTGAGAATTTTGGGAGTTGGAATCACCGCAAACGGAGGCCCACACAGACCACGATACACCAGGGCGCGCCCCAGGCCCCTAGCGCGTGGTGGTGGGTTGTGCTCACCTCGTACGTCGGTTGGAGCTGTACTTTGGGCGCAAGCAATCTTGTATCAGGAAAAAATCGTGTAAAAAGATCAGCGCAATCGGAGTTTCGGATGTCTGGGAATATGAGAAACAGTTTTCGGCCAGATCTGGAGAGCGTGAAATAGAAGAGAACAAAGAGGGAGATCCAATCTCGGAGGGTCTCCTGCCCCTCCACGACCATGGATACCATGGACTAGAGGGGGAACCCTCCTCCCATCTAGGGAGCAGGCCAAGGAAGAAGAAGGAGGAGTGGGCTCTCTCCCCCTCTCTCCCGGTGGCGCTAGAATGCCGCCGGGGCTAGGATCGTGACGGCGATCTACATCAACAATCTTGCTACCGTCAACACCAACTCTCTCCTCCTCTATGCAGCGGTGTAACACCCCTTCCCCCCGCTGTAATATCTACTTAAACATGGTGCTCAACTCCATATATTATTTCCCAATGATCTATGGTTATCCTATGATGTTTGAGTAGATCCGTTTTGTCCTATGGGTTAATCGTGATCTTGGTTGGTATGATTGTATATTCTATTTATGGTGCTGTCCTACAGTGCCCTCCGTTCTTGCACAAATGTGAGGGGACCCTGATGTAGGGTGTTGCAATATGGTCATGGTTTGCTTATTGTCAGTGTTGCGGGGGTGACAGCAGCCTAAACGCGGATAAGTGGGTTATGGCGTATGGGAGTAAAGGGGACTTGATACTTAATGCTATGGCTGGGTTTCACGGCCTTAATGATCTTTAGTAGTTGCGGATGCTTGCTAGAGTTCCAATCATAAGTTCATGTGATCCAAGTATAGAATGTATGTTAGCTCATGCCTCTCCCTCATATAAAATTGCAAGAATAATTACCGTTACTTGTTATCGATTGCCTAGGGACAAATGACTTTCTTGTTGAGAAAAGCTATCCACTTTTACCACCTTGCATTTTATTCGTAGTTTTATTATCACAAAGTGCTCATAGTTTTATCCTTGCAAAATAGTTTCATACTTGTTCTAGGTAAAGCAAACGTCAAGTGTGCGTAGAGTTGTATCGGTAGTCGATAGAACTTGAGGGAATATTTCTTCTACCTTTAGCTCCTCATTTGGTTCAACACTCTTACTTATCGAAAGTGGCTACAATTGATCCCCTATAGGTAGTCGATAGGGGATTGTTTGTAGCCTTCTTCGATAAATAAGAGTTTCGAACCCAATGTGGAGCTAAAGGCAGAACAAATATTCCCTCAAGTTCTATCGACCACCGATATAACTCTACGCACGCTTGATCTTCGCTTTACCTAGAACAAGTATGAAACTAGAAGTACTTTGCAGGTGTGATAGGATAGGTTTGCAAGATAATA
Organism: Triticum dicoccoides; assembly: GCF_002162155.2. Lineage (NCBI taxonomy): Eukaryota > Viridiplantae > Streptophyta > Magnoliopsida > Poales > Poaceae > Triticum > Triticum dicoccoides. Next base: position 46,241,779 of record NC_041385.1, read on the forward strand.
AAGAGCACATAAATAAAAAGTAGGGGCTGTTTAGATAAAGAAGCAATAAAGTTAGAATAGCGAGTGTGGAAAAGTGGTGGTAGGAGTTGTGAAATTGTCCCTAAGCAATTGACTACTTTACTAGACCGATAGCAAGTTTTATGTGGGAGAGGCATAAGCTAACAATTTTTCTCTTCCTGGATCATATGCACTTATGATTGGAACTCTAGCAAGCATCCGCAACTACTAAAGATCATTGAGGTAAAAACCAACCATACCATTAAAGTATCAAGTCCTCTTTATTCCCATACGCCATGACCCACTTATCCGTGATTGTGTTTCAGTCACTCACGCAATACAGAGAATAAGCAAACCATAAACATATTGCAAACCCTACAGCGGGGATCCCTCACGCTTGCGCGAGACGGAGAGCACCATAGGAAAGCAACATAACTACAACAAATTTAAACCAATCATAGAAATTCACCAATTACCGATAGAGCAACGAAAATCTACTCAGACATCATAGGATGGCAGCACATCATTGGATAATAATATGAAGCATAAAGCACCATGTTCAAGTAGAGTGTACAGCGGCTTGCGGGAGAATGGACCGCTGAATATAGATGGGGGAAGGTGATGGAGATGTTGGTGAAGATGACGACGGTGTTGGTGTAGATCACGGTGATGATGATGGGCCCCGGCGGAGTTCCGGCGCCACCAGAAGCGAGGGGGGAGAGCCCCCCTTCTTATTCTTCTTCCTTGACCTTCTCCCGAGATGGGAGAAGGGTTTACCCTCTGGTCCATGGTCTCCATGTCATGGGAGGGGCGAGAGCCCCTCTGAGATTGGATCTGTCTCTTTGTCTCTCTCTATTTCTACGCTCTCAGATTCTGCCCTTTCACCGTTTCTTATATATCCGGAGATCCGTAACTCCGATTGGATTGAAACCTTTGCCACATTTTTTTCCCGGAAATTAGCTTTCTTGCGGGAAAAGAAGAGAATCAACCGCCTTACAGAGTGCCCCCGAGGGTCAGGGGCGCGCCTACCCCCCTGGGGCGCACCCCCCTGCCTTGTGGCCAGCTCGGGCACCGTCTCCCATTGATTCTTCTTCCTAGAAATCATAAATATTCCAAAAATATTCTCCGTCCGTTTTTATCCCGTTTGGACTCCGTTTGATATGGGGTTTCTATGAAACATAAAACACGCAACAAATATGAACTGGCACTAGGCACTGAATCAATATGTTAGTCCAAAAAATAGTATAAAAAGCTGCCAAAAGTATATGAAAGTTGAATAATATTGGCATGGAACAACCAAAAATTATAGATACGACAGAGACGTATCAGCATCCCCAAGCTTAATTCCTGATTGTCCTTGAGTAGGTAAATGATAAAAAAGATAATTTTTGATGTGTAATGCTACCTAGCATAATCTTGATCATGTAATCTAATCATGACATGAATATTAAGACAAGAGTTATTCAAAGCAATAGTCTATCATTTGACATAAAAACAATAATAGTCAGGCATCCTAACAAACAACCATGCCTTTCACAATATCAATGCTTATAGAATGTTATCCCTACAAAATCATATAGTCTTTTATGCTCCCTTTTCTTAACACAAGGTACCCCTCATGCCTATCCCGATGTCAGCCAAGCAATTGGTTCATACTTGTTAACGCGCTTCAGCTTTTTCAACCCTCACGCAATACATGAGCGCAAGCCATAAATATAGCACTATAGATGGAATAGAGTATGATGGTGGAGGTTGTGTGGAGAAGACAAAAAGGGAGAAAGTCTCACATCGACGCGGCTAACCAGCGGGCTATGGAGATGCCCATCAACTGATGTCAATGCGAGAAGTAGGGATTGCCATGCAATGGATGCACTAGAGCTATAAGTGTATGAAAGCTCAAACTGAAACTAAGTGGGTGTGCATCCAACTTGCTTGCTCATGAAGACCTCGCGCATTTGAGGAAGCCCATCATCGGAATTTACAAGCCAAGTTCTATAATAAAAATTCCCACTAGTATATGGAAGTGATAACTCAAGAGACTCTCTATATGAAGAACATGGTGCTATTTGAAGCACAAGTGTGGTAAAAGGATAGTAACATTGCCCCTTCTCTCTTTTTCTCTCATTTTTTTTATTTTCTCTTTTTTTATTTCTATTTTTTTGGTGGGCTTCTTTGGCCTCTCTTTTTTTATTTGGGCTTCTTTGGCCTCTTTTATTTTTCATAAAGTCCGGAGTCTCATCCCGACTTGTGGGGGAATCATAGTCTCCATCATCCTTTCCTCACTGGGGCAATGCTCTAATAATGATGATCATCACACTTTTATTTACTTACAACTCAATATTACAACTCGATATCTAGAAAAAGATATGACTCTATATGAATGCCTCCGGCGGTGTACAAGGATGTGCAATGATCTAACGTAGCAATGACATCAAAAAATGGACATGCCATGAAAACATCATGCTGGCTATCTTACGATCATGCAAAGCAATATGACAATGAATGCTCAAGTCATGTATATGATGATGATGGAAGTTGCATGGCAATATATCTTGGAATGGCTATGGAAATGCCATAATAGGTAGGTATGGTGGCTGTTTTGAGGAAGATATATGGAGGCTTATGTGTGATAGAGCGTATCGTATCATAGGTTTGGATTCACCGGCGAAGTTTGCACCAACTCTCGAGGTGAGAAAGGGCAATGCATGGTACCGAAGAGGCTAGCAATGATGGAAGGGTAAGAGTGCGAATAATCCATGGACTCACATTAGTCATAAAGAACTCATATACTTATTGCAAAAGTTTATTAGCCCTCGAAGCAAAGTAATACTACGCATGCTCCTAGGGGGGACGTTGGTAGGAATTAACCATCGCGCGCCCCCGACCTTCACACAAAGATAAACAATCAAAATACAATGCGTGCCAATTTGGTTACATAGTTAGGAGACCATAGATGCATGCTTAGGGAATTACAAACCTTAACACCAATATCCTTACTAAACACAGCCATTTACTTGAACCTCCCACATATTATCATCTCTATATCGCAAAACTATTGCAAGGAATCAAACATATCATATTCAGTGATCTACAAGTTTTATGTAGGATTTTATGACTAACCATGTGAATGACCAATTCATGTCATCTCTCTAAATAGATATAAGTGAAGCAAGAGAGTTTAATTCTTTCTACAAAAGATATGCCCACGCTCTAACAAATATAAGTAAAGCAAAAGAGCATTCTACAAATGGCGGTTTTCTAAGTGAAGATAAACAGGCAATCCAAACTTCAAATGATATACGTGAAGCACATGAAGCATTCTATAAAGCCATACTCAAAAGATTTAAGTGAAGTGCAATGAGCATTCTATAAATCAACCATGGACTATCTTATACCAGCATGGTACATAAAATAAAAGTGAAAACTAAATGCAAAAGACACTCCTAGATTTGCACATATCACATGAACGAAATGAATCCGAAAACATACCGATACTTGTTGAAGAAAGATGGGATGCCTTCTGGGGCAACCCCAAGCTTAGACGCTTGAGTCTCCTTGAATATTTAGTTGGGGTGCCTTGGGCATCCCAAAGCTTGAGCTCTTGCCTCCTCCTTTTCCTCATATCGAGACCTCCTCGATCTTTGAACACTTCATCCACACAAAACTTCAACAGAAAACTCAATAAGATCCGTTAGTATAATAAATCAAATCACTACTCTAAGTACTATTGCAAACCAATTCATATTTTGTTTTTTCAATGTAGCTACTCTAATATAACTTTGCCATGGGTTAATCCACTGATATAAATTGATAGTTTCATCAAAACAAGCAAACTATGCATCAAAAACAGAATCTGTCTTAAACAGGACAGTCTGTAGTAATCTGAACATTCACCATACTTATGGTACCCCAAAAATTCTGCCAAAATTAGAAAAAATAAAAATTTGTATAGAAAGACAGTGCAAAAAGTTTCAGAACCATTTGACATTCCAGTAAAAAATGTAAAATCACGCACTACAGCCAAAGTTTCTGTCCTGCACTACACAAACCAACAAGCATTGTAAGCATCCTAAAGGCAAACCTTGGCACATTATTTTTATAATACAATGGAATTGTACAAGGGGATAATTATTTTTGATGAAAAGTTTCTGTAATTAAGATTCACAAAATTTCCGTGAGCATGAACAAAGTTCAAGGAGCTCCCCCACTTCAACAATGCTTGTCTTTCTCATTTTCACTTTCCTTTTTGAAAAATTTTGGGTTCCCCTCTTCATTTTTTATTTTTTTTAAACTTTATAAAAGCACTCAACAGAAATAAATGACTCTCTAAAACTTCCGGGTTGTCTCCCTGGCAGTGCTTTCTTTAAAGCCATTAAGCTAGGCATATAGTGCTCAAGTAATGGATCCACCCGGATCCCAAGGTATATCAAAGCCAATTTTAATAAACAATGATCTGTAATTTAGTAGTGAGCACAAAGTAACATATATCATGCAACAACGAAGTCTAACTCTCTTCCTTGCATCGTCATGTCATAAAAGAACAATTCATGCACACCAAGTAAAGGCCAATGCATAGTATAAACAGTTTCTTGCAATTTTATCATATTGGAAACATAGAGAGGTGGAGATATTGTTCCTCTCTCATCATAATTGCAAGTAGGAGCAGCAAGCACATGTATATTATATCTATCAAAATCATCATGTGTAGTAGTTAAACGCAACCCATCAATATAATCATTAATAAGGGCAAACTTCTCCAATATAGTGTAGTAGGGAGAATTCAAAAAGATAATAGGACTAACATGCGTGGGTGCAATAGCAATAATTTCATGTTTAACATCAAGAACTATAGCAAGTTCATCTCCATAAGAATCATTCATATTGGCATCTTGGCCACAAGCATAGCAAGCATCATCAAAAATGGATATTTCAAAAGAATTCAAGGGATCATAACAATCATCATACCAATCATCCTTCGGTAAGCACGAAGGGAAATTAAACAATGTATGAGTTGAAGAGTTACTCTCATTAGAAGGTGGGCATGGGTAGCTAATCCGCTCTTCCTCCTTTTGTTCTTCGCTCTCCCCATCATCTTTTTCGTCCAATGAGCTCACAATGTCATTAATTTCTTCTTCCATAGACTCCTGCAAAATTTTAGTCTCTTCTTGGATGGAGGAGACTCTCTCAATAAATTCATCAATATCGGAATTGAATTCATAATTCTCATACCAATATTTAAGTATAGCAAAATTTTCAGGTTTGTAAACAGCCTCATCAATATTTTCACACTCTCTAAAAAAAGATTCAATTTCATAAGCACCCATGAAAGCAATGAATTCTTCTATTTAATCCACATCATAGTAATGATATATACCATTGGCATAAGAAGACAAGGTTTTATCATCATTAAATTTGCATGAAAAGGGAAGGTGTGGAGCCTTCATCCTAGAGAAACAAGTATAATCATATCTCAAGCATAGTTGCCGAGCATACCAATGCAACATAAAATTTGATCGCATAATAGTTTCCCTTTTTGTGTCAAGCAATAATCCCTAAAGTATTCACGTTGATCCAACATGTCTCCCATAACATAATTGAATGGGGTTTTCTCAGGATTATCAAAGTAGTACATAATATCTTTCACATAATGAGCATCGAGGGTCATAGGAGGATCCCCATCTCCATGAGTAGCAAGTACACCTAATTCTTTTGGTATTTCGTGTTCCATATCCATAACTAAAGATAGAGAACAACTTAGAACAGCAATTAAAAATTACTTAGCGATAAAGCAAACAAGCACACACGATAATATTCACCCCAAGCTATGACTGTTGGGGAACGTAGTAATTTCAAAAAAATTCCTATGCACACGCAAGATCATGGTGATGTATAGCAATGAGAGGGGGAGTGTATCTTCATACCCTTGAAGATCGCTAAGCGGAAGCGTTTATCAACGTGGTTGATGTAGTCGTACGTCTTCACGATCCGACCGATCCAAGTACCGAACGCATGGCACCTCCGAGTTCTGCACACGTTCAGCTCGATGACGTCCTCTCCTTCTCGATCCAGCAAGACGGGCGAAGTAGTAGATGAGTTCCAGCAGCACGACGGCGTGGTGACGGTGTTGGTGAAGTACAATCTCCGCAGGGCTTCGCCTAAGCACTACGAAAACTATGATGGAGGATAAACTAGAGGGGACGGGGTTGCCGGCACACGGCTTGGTGTTTCTTGATATGTCTTTCGTGCTAGCCCTGCCCCTCTATTTATATGTTGAGCCTTGGGGTCGAAACTTGGAGTAAAAGCCTCCACAAAGTCGGTTTCACCCGAAAGGCAAGAGTCCTTCTCAGACTCCAGGGCCAGACACCAGGGTTCCCGGCGTCTGGACCCAGACGCCAGGGACCCTGGCGTCTGGCCCCTGGACTCCACAAAACTTCCTTTTGCACTTTCCAAAAACCTTATCGGCTTTCCCCTTTGGCCAAAATAACGTGTTCTCGTACCCAAACATTTCGGGAAACATCCGGAACCCCTTCGGTGAATTCCGGAACTCTTCCGGAGATCAAACACTATTATCCCATATATCAAACTTTATCTCTGGACCATTCCGGAGTTCCTCGTCATGTCCATGATCTCATTCGGGACTCCGAACAACATTCGGTTACCAACATACATAACTCATATAATAACATATCGTCAACGAAACGTTAAGCGTGCGGACCCTACGGGTTCGAGAACTATGTAGACATGACCTAGAACTTGTTTCCGGTCAATAACCAATAGCGGGATCTGGATGCCCATATTGGCTCCCACATATTCTACGAAGATCTTTATGGGTCAAACCGCATAACAACATAGGTTGTTCCCTTTGTCATCGGTATGTTACTTGCCCGAGATTCGATCGTCGGTATCTCAATACCTAGTTCAATCTCGTTACCGGCAAATCTCTTTACTCGTTCCGTAATACATCATCTCACAACTAACTCATTAGTTGTAATGCTTGCAAGGCTTATAGTGATGTGCATTACCGAGAGGGCCCAGAGATACCTCTCCGACAATCGGAGTGACAAAACCTAATCTCAAAATACGCCAACCCAACATGTACCTTTGGAGACACCTGCAGTACTCCTTTATAATCACCCAGTTATGTTGTGACATTTGGTAGCACCCAAAGTGTTCCTTCGGTAAACGGGAGTTGCATAATCTCATAGTTACAGGAACATGTATAAGTCATGAAGAAAGCAATAGCAACATACTAAATGATCAAGTGCTAGGCTAACGGAACGGGTCAAGTCAATCACATCATTCTCCTAATGATGTGATCCCGTTAATCAAGTGACAACTCATGTCTATGGCTAGGAAACTTAACCTTCTTTGATTCAACGAGCTAGTCAAGTAGAGGCATACTAGTGACACTATGTTTGTCTATGTATTCACACATGTATTATGTTTCCGGTTAATACAATTCTAGCATGAATAATAAACATTTATCATGAAATAAGGAAATAAATAATAACTTTATTATTGCCTCTAGGGCATATTTCCTTCAGTCTCCCACTTGCACTAGAGTGAATAATCTAGTTCACATCGCCATGCGATGTAACACTAATATTCACATCTATATGTGATTAACACCCATAGTTCACATCGTCATGTGATCAACACCCAAAGGGTTTACTAAAGTCAATAATCTAGTTCACATCGCTATGTGATTAACACTCAAAGAGTACTAAGGTGTGATCATGTTTTGCTTGTGAGAGAAGTTTAGTCAACGGGTCTGTCACATTCAGAGCCGTATGTATTTTGCAAAATATTTTATGTTTACAATGCTCTGTACGGAGCTACTCTAGCCAATTGCTCCCACTTTTAATATGTATCCAGATTGAGACTTAGAGTCATCTGGATCAGTGTAAAAGTTTGCATCGATGTAACTTTTACAACGAACTCTTTTATCACCTCCATAATCGAGAAATATCTCCTTAGTCCTCACTAAGGATATTCTTGACCACTGTTCAGTGATCTACTATTAGATCAAAATTGTATTCCTTTGTTAAACTCAGAGAAAGGTATACAATAGGTCTGGTTCACAGTATAGCATACTTTATAGAACCTATGACTGAGGCATAGGGAATGACTTTTCATTCTCTTTCTATTTTCTGCCATGGTCGGGTCTTGAGTCTTACTCAACTTCATACCTTGCAACACAGGCAAGAACTCCTTCTTTGACTGTTCCATTTTGAACTACTTCAAAATCTTGTCAAGGTATGTATTCATTGAAAAACTTATCAAGCGTCTTGATCTATCTCTATAGATCTTGATGCTCAATATGTATGCACCTTCACCGAGGTCTTTCTTTGAAAAACTCCTTTCAAACACTCCTTTATGCTTTGCAGAATAATTCTACATTATTTCCGATTAACAATATGTCATTCACATATACTTATCAGAAAGGCTGTAGTGCTCCCACTCACTTTCTTGTAAATACAGGCCTTTCCAAAAGTCTGTATAAAACCATATACTTTGATCAACTCATCAAAGCGTATATTCCAACTCCGAGATGCTTGCACCAGTCCATTGATGGATCGCTGGAGCTTGCACATTTTGTTAGCACCTTCAGGATTGACAAAACCTTCTGGTTGCATCATATACAACTCTTCTTTAAGAAAACCATTAAGGAATGCAGTTTTGACATCCATTTGCCAGATTTCATAAAATGTGGCAATTGCTAACATGATTCGGACAGACTTTTAAGCATCGATACGAGTGAGAAAATCTCATTGTATTCAACATCTTGAACTTTGTCAAAAACCTTTTCGACAAGTCTAGCTTTGTAGATAGTAACACTACTATCAGGATCTGTCTTCGTCTTGAAGATCCATTTATTTAACATGGCTTGCTGATCATAGAGCAAGTCAATCAAAGTCCATACTTTGTTCTCATACATGGATCATATCTCAGATTTTATGGCCTCAAGCCATTTCACAGAATCTGGGCTCATCATCGCTTCCTCATAGTTCGTAGGTTTATCATGGTCTAGTAACATGACTTCCAGAATAGGATTACCGTACCACTCTGGTGCGGATCTTACTCTGGTTGACCTACGAGGTTTTGGTAGTAACTTGATCTTGAAGTTTCATGATCATCATCATTAGCTTCCTCACTAATTGGTGTAGGCATCACTGGAACTGATTTCAGTGATGAACTAGTTTCCAATTCGGGAGAAGGTACAAATTACCTTATTAAGCTCTACTTTCCTCCCACTCACTTCTTTCGAGAGAAACTTCTTCTCTAGAAAGGATCCATCTTAGCAACGAATAACTTGCCTTCAGATCTGTGATAGAAGGTGTACCCAATAGTTACCTTTGGGTATTCTATGAAGACGCACTTCTCCGATTTGGGTTTGAGCTTATCAGGTTGAAACTTTTTCACATAAGCATCGCAGCCCCAAAATTTAAGAAACGACAACTTTGGTTTACTGTTAAACCATAGTTCATACGGTGTCATCTCAACGGATTTAGATGGTGCCCAATTAAACGTGAATGCAGGTGTCTCTAATGCATAGCCCCAAAACAATAGTGGTAAACCGATAAGAGACATCATAAATCGCACCATATCAAGTAAAGTACGATTACGACATTCGGACACACCATTACATTCTGGTGTTCCGGGTGGCATGAGTTTGTGAAACTATTCCACATTGTTTTAATTGAAGACCAAACTCGTAACTCAAATATTCGTCTCCACGATCAGATTGCTGAAATTTTATTTTCTTGTTACGATGATTTTTCCACTTCACTCTCAAATTCTTTGAACCTTTCAACTATTTCAGACTTATGCTTCATTGAGTAGATATACTCATATCTGCTGAAATCATCTTGTGAAGGTAGGAAAATAACGATACCCGCCACGAGCATCAATACTCATTGGATCGCATACATCGGTATGTATTATTTCCAACAAGTCAGTAGCTCGTTCCATTGTTCTGAAGAACGGAGTTTTAGTCATCTTGCCCATACAGCACGGTTCGCAAGCATCAAATGATTCATAACCAAGTGATTCCAAAAATCCATCTTTATGGAGTTTCTTCATGCGCTTTACACCGATATGACCCAAACGGCAGTGCCACAAATAACTTGCACTATCATTATTAACTTTGCATCTTTTGGCATCAATATTATGAATATGTGTATCACTACGATCGAGATCCAACAAACTATTTTCATTGGGTGTATGACCATTAAAGGTTTTATTCATGTAAATAGAACAACAATTATTCTCTGTTTTTAAATGAATAACCGTATTGCAATAAACATGATCAAATCATATTCATGCTTCAACGTAAACGCTAAATAACATTTATTTAGGTTTAACACTAATCCCGAAAGTATAGGGAGTGTGTGATGATGATCATATCAATCTTGGAACTACTTCCAACACTCATCGTCACTTCCCCTTCAACTAGTCTATGTTTATTCTGTAACTCCTGTTTCGAGTTACTAATCTTAACAACCGAACAAGTATCAAATACTCAGGGGCTACTATAAACACTAGTAAGGCACATATCAATAACCTGTATATCAAATATACCCTTGTTCACTTTGCCATCCTTCTTATCCACCAAATGTTTAGGGCATTTCCGTTTCCAGTGACTATTTCCTTTGCAGTGTAAGCACTCAGTTTGAGGCTTTGGTTCAGCTTTGGGCTTCTTCGTGGGAGTGACAACTTGCTTGTCATTCTACTTGAAGTTTCCCTTTCTTTCCCTTTGCCCTTTTCTTGAAACTAGTGGTCTTGTCAATCATCAACACTTGATGCTCTTTCTTGATTTCTACCTTCGTTGATTTCAACATCACGAAGAGCTCGGGAATCATTTTCGTCATTCCTTGCATACTGTAGTTCATCACGAAGTTCTAGTAACTTAGTGATGGTGACTAGAGAATTCTGTCAATCACTATCTTATCTGGAAGATTAACTCCCACTTGATTCAAGCGATTGAAGTACCCAGACAATCTGAGCACATGCTCACTAATTGAGCGATTCTCCTCCATCTTTTAGCTATAGAACTTGTTGGAGACTTCATATCTCTCAACTCGGGTATTTGCTGGAAATATTAACTTCAACTCCTGGAACATCTCATATGGTCCATGACGTTCAAAACGTCTTTGAAGTTCTGATTCTAAACCGTTAAGCATGGTGCACTAAACTATCAAGTAGTCATCATATTGAGCTAGCCAAACGTTCATAACGTCTGCATCTGCTCCTGCAATAGGTCTGTCACCTAGAGGTGCATTAAGGACATAATTCTTCTGTGCAGCAATGAGGATAAACCTCAGATCACGGATCCAATCCGCATCATTGCTACTAACATCTTTCAACATAATTTTCTCTAGGAACGTATCAAAATAAACATATTAAAGCAACAACGCGAGCTATTGATCTACAACATAATTTGCAAAATACTACCAGGACTAAGTTCATGATAAATTTAAGTTCAATTAATCATATTACTTAAGAACTCCCACTTAGACAGACATCTCTCTAGTCATCTAAGTGATCACGTGAACCAAATCAACTAAACCATGTCCGATCATCACGTGAGATGGAGTAGTTTTCAATTGTGAAGATCACTATGTTGATCATATCTACTATATGATTCACGCTCGACCTTTTGGTCTCCGTGTTCCGAGGCCATATCTGCATATGCTAGGCTCGTCAAGTTTAACCTGAGTATTCCGCGTGTGCAAAACTGGCTTGCACCCGTTGTAGATGGACGTAGAGCTTATCACACCCGATCATCACGTGGTGTCTGGGCACGACGAACTTTGGCAACGGCGCATACTCAGGGAGAACAGTTCTTGATAATTAGTGAGAGATCATCTTAAAATGCTACCGTCAATCAAAGCAAGATAAGATGCATAAAGGATAAACATCATATGCAATCAATATAAGTGATATTATATGGCCATCATCATCTTGTGCTTGTGATCTCCATCTCCGAAGCACCATCATGATCACCATCGTCACCGGCGCGACACCTTGATCTCCATCGTAGCATCGTTGTCGTCTCGCCAACTATTGCTTCTACGACTATCGCTACCGCTTACTGATAAAGTAAAGCAATTACAGGGCGATTGCATTGCATACAATAAAGCGACAACCATATGGCTCCTGCCAGTTGCCGATAATCGGTTACAAAACATGATCATCTCATACAATAAAATATAGCATCACGTCTTGACCATATCACATCATAACATGCCCTGCAAAAACAAGTTAGACGTCCTCTACTTTTTTGTTGCAAGTTTTACGTGGCTGCTACGGGCTGAGCAAGAACCGTTCTTACCTACGCATCAAAACCACAACGATAGTTCGTCAAGTTAGTGTTGTTTTAACCTTCGCAAGGACCGGGCGTAGCCACACTCGATTCAACTAAAGTTGGAGAAACAGACACCCGCTAGTCACCTATGTGCAAAGCACGGCAGTAAAACCAGTCTCGCGTAAGCGTACGCGTAATGTCGGTCCGGGACGCTTCATCCAACAATACCGCCGAACCAAAGTATGACATGCTGGTAAGCAGTATGACTTGTATCGCCCACAACTCACTTGTGTTCTACTCGTGCATATAACATCTACGCATAAAACCTAGGCTCGGATACCACTGTTGGGGAACGTAGTAATTTCAAAAAAAATCCTACGCACACGCAAGATCATGGTGATGTATAGAAACGAGAGGGGGAGTGTATCTTCATACCCTTGAATATCGCTAAGAGTAAGAGTTTATCAACGCGGTTGATGTAGTCGTACGTCTTCACGATCCGACCGATCCAAGTACCGAACGCACGGCACCTCCGAGTTCTGCACATGTTCAGCTTGATGACGTCCTCGCCTTCTCGATCCAGCAAGACGGGCGAAGTAGTAGATGAGTTCCGGCAGCACGACGGCGTGGTAACGGTGTTGGTGAAGTACAATCTCCGCAGGGCTTCGCCTAAGCACTACGGAAATTATGACGGAGGATAAACTAGAGGGGACGGGGTTGCCGGCACACGGCTTGGTGTTTCTTGATATGTCTTTGGTGCTAGCCTTGCCCCTCTATTTATATGTTGAGTCTTGGGGTCGAAACTTGGAGTAAAAGCCTCCACAAAGTCGGTTTCACCCGAAAGGCAAGAGTCCTTCTCGGACTCCAGGGCCAGACGCCAGGGTTCCCGGCGTCTGGACCCAGACGCCAGGGACCCTGGCGTCTGGCCTCTGGACTCCGCAAAACTTCCTTTTGCGCTTTTCCAAAAACCGTGTGGGCTTTCCCCTTTGGCCCAAATAACGTGTTCTCGTACCCAAACATTTCGGGAAACATCCGGAACCCCTTCCGGTGAATTCCGGAACTCTTCCGGAGATCAAACACTATTATCCCATATATCAAACTTTATCTCCGGACCATTCCTGAGTTCCTCGTCATGTCCATGATCTCATTCGGGACTCCGAACAACATTCGGTTACCAACATACATGACTCATATAATACTGTATCGTCAACGAAATGTTAAGCGTGCGGACCCTACGGGTTCGAGAACTATGTAGACATGACCTAGAACTTGTTTCCGGTCAATAACCAATAGTGGGACCTGGATGCCCATATTGGCTCCCACATATTCTAAGAAGATCTTTATTAGTCAAACCGCATAACAACATACGTTGTTCCCTTTGTCATCGGTATGTTACTTGCCCGAGATTCGATCGTCGGTATCTCAATACCTAGTTCAATCTCGTTACCGGCAAGTCTCTTTACTCGTTCTGTAATACATCATATCACAACTAACTCATTAGTTGTAATGCTTGTGAGGCTTATAGTGATGTGCATTACCGAGAGGGCCCAGAGATACCTCTCCGACAATCGCAGTGACAAAACCTAATCTCGAAATACGCCAACCGAACATGTACCTTTGGAGACACCTGTAGTACTCCTTTATAATCACCCAGTTACGTTGTGACGTTTGGTAGCACCCAAAGTGTTCCTCCGGTAAACGGGAGTTGCATAATCTCATAGTTACAGGAACATGTATAAGTCATGAAGAAAGCAATAGCAACATACTAAACGATCAAGTGCTAGGCTAACGGAATGGGTCAAGTCAATCACATCATTCTCCTAATGATGTGATCCAGTTAATCAAATGACAACTCATGTCTATGTCTAGGAAACTTAACCATCTTTGATTCAACGAGCTAGTCAAGTAGAGGCATACTAGTGACACTATGTTTGTCTATGTATTCACACATGTATTATGTTTTCGGTTAATACAATTCTAGCATGAATAATAAACATTTATCATGAAATAAGGAAATAAATAATAACTTTATTTTGCCTCTAGGGCATATTTCCTTCAATGTCTCCCCGGCAATGGCGCCAGAAAAAGGTCTTGATAACCCACAAGTATAGGGGATCAACTGTAGCCTCTTTCGATAAGTAAGAGTGTCGAACCCAACGAGGAGCTAAAGGTAGAACAAATATTCCATCAAGTTCTATCGACCACCGACACAACTCTACGCACGCTTGATGTTCGCTTTACCTAGAAAAAGTATGAAACTTGAAGTACTTTGCAGGTGTGATAGGATAGGTTTGCAAGATAATAAAGAGCACATAAATACAAAGTAGGGGCTGTCTAGATAAAGAAGCAATAAAGTTAGTATAGCGAGTGCGGAAAAGTGGTGGTAGGAGTTATGAAATTGTCCATAAGCAATTGACTACTTTACTAGACCGATAGCAAGTTTTATGTGGGAGAGGCATAAGCTAACATACTTTCTCTTCTTGGATCATTTGCACTTATGATTGGAACTCTAGCAGGGATCCGCAACTACTAAAGATCATTAAGGTAAAACCCAACCATAGCATTAAAGTATCAAGTCCTCTTTATTCCCATATGCCATGACCCACTTATCCGTGTTTGTGTTTCAGTCACTCACGCAATGTAGACAATAAGCAAACCATAAACATATTGCAAACCCTACAGCGGGGATCCCTCACGCTTGCGTGACACGAAGAGCACCATAGGACAGCAACATAACCACAAGAAACTTAAACCAATCATAGCAATTCACCAATTACCGATAGGACCATGTTCAAGTAGAGGGTACAGCGGGTTGCGGAAGAATAATATGAAGCATAAAGCACCATGTTCAAGTAGAGGGTACAGCGGGTTGCGGAAGAATGGACCGCTGAATATGGATGGGGGAAGGTGATGGAGATGTTGGTGAAGATGACGTCGGTGTTGGTGTAAATCGCGGTGATGATGATGGGCCCCGGCGGTGTTCCGGCGCCACCGTAAGCGAGGGGGAGAGAGCCCTCTTCTTCTTCTTATTCCTTGACCTTCTCCCTAGATGGGAGAACGGTTTCCCCTCTAGTCCATGGTCTCCATGGTGTGGGAGGAGCAAGAGCCCCTCCGAGATTGGATATGTCTCTCTGTCTCTCTTTGTTTCTGCGCTCCCAGATTCTGCCCTTTCGCCGTTTCTTATATATCCGGAGATCCGTAACTCCGATTGGATTGAAACCTTCGCCTCGATTTTTTTCCAGAAATTAGCTTTCTTGCGGCAAAAGAAGAGCATCAACCGCATTACGGGGTGCCCATGAAGGTCAGGGGCGCGCCCCCTTGCCTCGTGGCCCCTCGGGCACCGTCTCGTGTTGATTCTTCTTCCCAAAAATCATAAATATTCCAAAAATATTCTTCATCCATTTTTATCCCGTTTGGACTCCGTTTTATATGGGGTTTCTGTGAAACATAAAACATGCAACAAACAGGAACTGGCACTGGGCACTGGATCAATATGTTGGTCCCAAAAATAGTATAAAAAGTTGCCAAAAGTATATGACAGTTGAATAATATTGGCATGGAACAATAAAAAATTATAGATACGATGGAGACGTATCAGTTATCAGCTATCCCTTCTGTCACTGGGTGAGGACACCGTAAGATCGAACCCATCACAAAGCACCTGTTCCCATGACAAGAAAAATTGATATAGTTGGCCTAACTAAACCAAAGATCCAAAGAAGAAATATGAGGCTATAAGTAATCATGCATATAAGAGACCAAAGAATACTCAAATAATATTCATGGATACAAACTGATCATAAACATGATCTTCATCGGATCCCAACAAACACACCGCAAAAAGTCATTACATCAAATAGACCTCCAAGAGACCATTGTATTGAGAATAAAAAAAAGAGAAGAAGCCATCTAGCTATTGCCTATGGACATGTAGGTCTATGGTGAACTACTCACGCATCATAGGAGAGGCACCAATGAGGATGATGAACCCCTCCATGATGGTGTAGATTGGATCTTATGGTTCTGGAACTTGTAGCGGCTGGAATTGTGTTTCGCCTGCTCCCCTAAGGTTTCTGGAATTTTTTTAGGATTTACATAGCAAAGAGGCGGTGCAGGAGACCCCAATGGGCCCCACAACCCCCTGGTGTCTTGTGGGCCCCACGGGCCTCCCCCCAGGTACTTCCTTGGCTCCCAAGTTGTCTTCTGGTCCAAAGAAATCTCCAAAAAGTTTCACTACGTTTGGACTCCGTTTGGTACTGATATTTTGCGAAGTAAAAAACAAGCAAAAAACAGCAACTGGCACTGGGCACTGTATCAATAGGTTAGTCCGAAAAATGATATAAAGTTGCTATAAAATGATTCTAAAACATCCAAGAATGATATTATAACAGTATGGAACAATCAAAAATTATAGATACATTGGAGATGTATCAGTCTCCTCCACCGCCTCTTCGTTCTATAAATACTCAGATATTCCAGAAACCCTAGGGGAGTGGACGAAAACAATTCCAGATGGCGCAAGTTCTAGAACCACGAGATCCAATCTAGAGCCCTATTCCGGCACTCCGCCGGAGGGGAACACGATCATGGAGGGGTTCATCATCCTCATTGGTGCTCCTCCGATTATGCGTGAGTAGTTCACCATAGACCTACGGGTATGTAGATAGTAGCTAGATGGCTTCTTCTCTCTTTTTGATTCTCAATACAATGTTCTGCTTGATGTTCTTGGAGATATATTTGATGTAATGACTTTTTGCGGTGTGTTTGTTGGGATCCGATGAAGTTCGAGTTTATGAACAGTTCTATCCTTGAATGTTGAGTTCTTTGATCTCTTATATTCATGATTGTTATAGCCTCGTCTTTCTTCTCTGAATCTTTGGTTTTGTTAGGACAACTAGATTGATTTTTCTTGCAATGGGAAGAGGTGTTTTGTGATGGGTTTGATCTTGCGGTGTCCTCTCCCGGTGACAGAAGATAGTGAGGCACGCATGTATCGTTACTATTAAGGATAAAAAGATGGGGTCTATTCCTAGATGAATAGATCTTGTGAACATCATGTCATCCTTCTTATTGCATTACTCCGTTTCTCCATGAACTTAATACACTAGATGCATGCTGGATAGCGGTCGATGTGTGGGGTAATAGTAGTAGATGCAGAATCGATTTGGTCTACTAATCTTGGACGTGATGCCTATATACATGATCATTGCCTTGGATATCGTCATGATTATCTGATCTTCCATCAATTTCCCAACAGTAGTTTGTTCACCCACCGTATGTTATTTTCTCGAGAAAAGCCACTAGTGAAATCTACAGCCCCCGAGTCTATCTTTTATCATATTATTTTCAGATGCATTATTCCAGAAACCCAAAAGTACCTTGCTGCATGTTTTATTTGCCTCTTTTATTTTGTGTTCTTGTGCAATCTATTTATCCAGACTTATACAATTTAATCTATCTTTTTACCGAGGAGGGATTGACAACCCCTCTTACGCGTTGGGGCAGTAGGAAAGGCTCCTACTGCTTTTTGTATTAATTCAACATGACATAGTTACAATGGTAGTAATAACATGGGGGGAGGGGGTTATGTCTAACTATCCAACACTAGGTGAAAGAGTGGGGGGGCTAAGGTAAGCCTTGCAAGATGGCAGATACAAAATGTCGCTTGTGATCCGGCAGCCTATAGCCTATGTTATCAAAGTCACTCTTGAATCTACTATACCAGTAACAAATGGAAGGTGACACCTGTCTGCAGTAGTTATTATTCCACTCTTTCCAAAGACTCCAGGCTGCGGTCAAGAAGACATCCATGATCATTTTTCATTGTTGGTGTGCCTTCATGTGTTCTACTAGTTCTAGCCTATTGCCTTGTGCATTCCATGTAATTTTAAGAGCCATCAGCATTGCTTACTAAAGCTACAGTGGAAGAAGAGATGTTCCACAGTTTCTTCAACATGTAGGCCACATAGCAAGCAGTCCAGGTTGGTGCCTATGTTGTAGTGCCTTCTCTTTAGCATATTCCTTGTGTTTAGGCGATCTGAAAGCAGGAGCCAGCCAAAAACCTTGATTGGGTGTGCACTTAGTTTTCCACAGCCATCGGAAAGCCACATGGGCCACAATGTCTCGGAAGAAGAATTGATAATATGCAGCGGACTTGAAAGTATGCGAAACCCAACAGTAGGTCTAGATATCATCTTGTTCTTCCAGAGTCGCTGTGATCATTTCTGCTTGGAATAGTTTGAGATCTTCATGGGCTTGCAATGAGAGTGGGAGATGAAAGGTTGTATGGAGAGTAGTGGCCGTCAAGAAAGCCTCGACAGACAAGTCCTCTGCGTTGACATACGAGTATGCACGTGCATATTTCTCAGCATCGATGGCCTTGTTCCCATCATCTTTCCCGAATAGTGCTGACGTACCACTTTTAACCTTCACTTGGGTGATGCACGTGAACAGAACTGTTTTCATAGTGTTGCTTGGCTCTCCTACTAGATTGATAACCTTCGTTTCATAACTGAGGGAAATACTTGCCATAGTTGCGCTGCATCATCCCTTCCTCTTTGGGGATATTCCAACACAGATTCAAGCCAGGTCAAGGAGATTGAGATTATCTATGTCAACACTCAAGAGCAACTAGCGGATATTTTCATGAAGCCATTGGATGAAGCAAGATTTTGCGAATTAAGTAATGAGATAAATATCATTGATTCGAGCAATGTGGCTTCAATCTAGGCACACCCCACCCATTCATCACATTATCTTGTTCTAGATGTAGGCATGGACATAGGGGGAGTGTTGTTCTCTCAATGAACTTTCCCTCCCCCCATTATGCATAAATAGATCAAGTCTTTCACATTAACCATTTATTATGGTACTTGTGCTTCAAAGATGAGTTTTGGTCATAGGCCAAGATTAATGTCTTTGCGGTGCCACACCAATTTCGCAGCCTGGGCTCTCATGGGCCACCCGTAAGGCAGTTGACGCTCTTCTTTTGGCGCAATAAAGCTAATTTTATGAGAAAGATCTGGGCGAAAGATTCACCCCAATCGGAGTTACGGATCTCCGGATATTTAAGAAACGGTGAAGGGGTAGAATTTGAGAACGCAGAAATGAAGAGATAGATCCAATCTCGGAGGGGCTCTCTCCCCTCCCACGCGATGGGAGCCAAGGACTAGAGGGGAAACCCTTCTCCCATCTAGGGAGGTGGTCAAGGAAGAATAAGAAGAAGGGGGCCTCTCTCCCCCTTGCTTCCGGTGGTGCCGGAGTGCTACCGGGGGCCATCATCATCACTGTCATCTTCACCAACATCTCCATCACCTTCCCCCTTCTATCTTCAGTGGTCCACTCTCCCGCATCCCGCTTTACCCTCTACTTGAACATGGTGCTTTATGCTTCATATTATTTTCCAATGATGTGTTGTCATCCTATGATGTCTGAGTAGATTTTCGTTGTCCTATCGGTGATTGATGAATTGCTATGACTGGTTTGAGTTGCATGTTTTATTATTGGTGCTGTCCTATTGTGCCCTCCGTGTCGCGCAAGCGTGAGGGATTCCCGTTGTAGGGTTTGCAATATGTTTATGATTTGCTTATGGTGGGTTGCGTGAGTGACTGAAACACAAACTCGAGTAAGTAGGTTGTTTGCGTATGGGATAAAAGGGGACTTGATGCTTAATGCTATGATTGGGTTTTACCTTAATGAATCTTTAGTAGTTGCAGATGCTTGCTAGAGTTCCAATCATAAGTGCATATGATCCAAGAATAGAAAGTATGTTAGCTTCTGCCTCTCCCTCAAATAGAATTGCAATAGTGATTACCGGTCTAGTAACATAGTCAATTGCTTAGGGACAATTTCACAACTTCTACCACCACTTTTCCACACTCGCTATATTTACTTTATTGCTTCTTTATCTAAACAGCCCCTAGCTTTTATTTACGTGTTCCTTACTATCTTGCAAACCTATCCTTTCACACCTACAAAGTACTTCTAGTTTCATACTTGTTCTAGGTAAAGCGAACGTCAAGCGTGCGTAGAGTCGTATCAGTGGCCGATAGGACTTGAGAGAGTATTTGTTCTACCTTTAGCTCCTCATTGGGTTTGACACTCTTACTTATCGAAAGAGGCTACAACTATCCCGTATACTTGCGGGTTATCACTCTCCAAGAACTATTTTTGGCCCAAGATGTTCCACGACGTCTCACGCTTCACCAATCGATGCTCGACATGTCGCAAAGCTAAGTCAAAAGCTCAATCCCATGGTCAATATATGCCAATTCCTATTCCATATCGCCCATGGGAAGATATTAGTATGGACTTTGTGCTTGGTTTGCCTCGATCTCGAAATGGCAAAGATTTTGTGTTTGTTGTTGTGGACCGATTCTCTAAAATGGCTCATTTCATCCCATGCAAAAAGATAGACGATGCTTCACATGTTGCAAATCTTTTTTGTAGGGAAATCTTGCGACTCCATGGAGTGCCCAAGACTATTGTCTCGGACAGCGACGTCAAGTTCTTGAGCTACTTTTGGAAGACCTTATGCGCCAAGCTCAGAATCAAGCTTTTGTTCTCTTCGGCATACCATCCTCAAACCGACGGCCAAACGGAGGTCACAAACCGGACACTCTCCACTCTACTACGCATGTTGATAAAGAAGAACATCAAGGAGTGGGACGAGTGCCTACCCATCGCCGAGTACGCCTACAACAACGCAAGACATTCGACTACCGGCAATTCCCCCTTCGAGGTCGTATACAGCTTCAACCTGTTGTCCCCATTGACATTCTTCCTCTACCACTACAAGAGCGCATCAACAAGTAAGCGAGTGCCCAAGTTAACTACCTCAAGAAGATGCATGAAGTTACAAGGCACACCATCGAGCGCCAAGTACAATGGCTCATGACCAAGCTCAACATCAACAAGCAACCCATGGTATTCAACATTAGAGATCTTGTATGGCTACACCTTCGCAAGGACCGTTTCCCCAACGAATGCAAGTCCAAACTTCTACCACGAGCCGATGGACCCTTCAAGGTGCTTGAATACTACAATAACTACACCTACAAGATCGACACCCCATGTGACAAGTACTATGTGAGCGATATCTTCAACATCAAGGATCTCTTGCCCAACCATGGTGATGAAGATTTCGATCCGAGTTCGGATCTTTCCCAAGGGGGGGAGATGATGCGGAGCCTCCTATGGTCATCCCCATGGACCTCACCAAGTGCCAAGAGGACCTATGACACAAGCACGAGCTAGAGCTTTCAAGACCGAGGTGACATCTCTTCTTAATGAACTTCCATATGAATCATGTGAGACATGGATACTACCTCAAACGGAAATGCTATGTTTGCTCAGGTACCTAGAAGACCCTCTCGGAGATGCTCGTGAAGACAGACAAGTCTCCAAGTTCATTGACGAGGAGAACCATTGGAAGGAGTCGAGAAAAGCTCAGGACCCGCACATCTGGCCAGGACCCCGGACATCCGGCCCCTGGAGGTGTCGCCAGCCACAACAGAACAGCAGCCAAGTCTACATGGCCCGGACATCCGGCCCCCGTCCCGGAAATCCGGCATTCAACCCGGACATCCGGACAAGCCCATCCAGATAGCATAAGAATAGGCCCGACAACCTGGACATACGGCCAAGGGCCCGGACATCTGGCTCTTCCCGAGCCGCTGGACATCCGGACAAGCCAATCTCAATAGAAGACCTAGCCCGACAACCCAGACATCCGGCCTCACGCCCGGACATCCGGCCTCTCATGAAGGCCCGGACATCCGGCCCGACGCCCGAACATCGGGCCACGACTGTCTACGCACAGTAAAGGGCCGAGGCCCATGTACCACTTCGCCCATCTAGACTATATATACTCCTCCTCCCTCCCTCCTTCTAGGGTTAGCAAAGGATTAGCTCATTTGAGAGATAGAGCTTTGCTCGTCCACTTGATACCCTTCTCCATTGGAGTTCACGACCTCTATGGAGAAGATCCCCCAAGTGGATTCAAGACCCCTCACTGGAAGACCCCTCAAGACCTCCTCACGGAGAAGAACTTGCTACTTGTATCGTCCTTTGTTGATCGTGGATCGTGTATCTCTTTGTGTTTCGAGGGTCTAGCACATGTGTAATTGAATGGTTTGAGTGATTTCTCTCATGTTTCCCCTCGTGTTTTCCCCTTGTGTTTTTCATAGGATCCTCTCTAATCGTGAAAGATCGGCCCTATGGTTTCCACCCTACATCAGTCTGCCTCGCCAGCCTCGTTGCCGGCTGCGTCAGGACGGCTGCCGGCTGCATCGGGCTCACCGGCTACCTTGAGTTTGGGCACCGTTGTTGCGTTGGTTGCTTGGGCCTCGCTACCTAGGCACCGGCACTCCGTTGGCAGCCCGGATGTCGGTTCTTACGCACTCGTCCGCACATCATCCCACGCCGACCATCGTCGCCAGCTTCATCCTAGACTCCGCCGCCACCCTGCCTCCACCGAGCGGTGTCCCCAACCTCGCGCCTCTTCCATGTTGTGCGACTGATCTGACCCGTCGGTTGCACGCGCCTCCGCAGGTCCCGTGAAGACCGTCCCGAGTACAGCGCGCCCCTCCACCAATCGACCATCGGGCTGCCACTGCATCGCCTCGCGGGCCGCAGCGCCACCCCGTGGTTCTCCCCACCGACTCGCGTGTCGCCGCTGCGTCGCCCCTTCAAGTGGTAGGGCCGCGACACGTGGTCCGCCTCCGCTCGAGGATGTCCTCATGGCTGCACTTCCCCTTTGGGTTGTAGTGCCGTGGCATGCGGTCCACGCCCCGACCCGAGGTCTTCTCATCGTCGCCCCGACCTGCACACTGCCGCTGCGTCGCTCCATCGGGTTGTAGTGTCGCGGCATGAGGTCCACTCCATCATTCTCGCGCATCAATTTCCTCGTGGTATGCGCCACGCCACCTCCCTCGGTGCGGGAATGCCGCCGTCCTCGCTGGTCTTCGTCACGCTGTTGGGTTCTTCTCCCCTACTTCGAGCACCGCCGCTGCGCTCCTAACCTTGTCGTCGCCGCCACCTTAGGCCACTGCCGCCGCTCTCCTTCCTTGGCGCCATTGCCGCCCATTCACCTGATCCGCGCCGCCGATCAACCCCATTCGTCTTCATCCAGCACCAGCTCATCGCCAGCGTCGCTGGCATCTTCTCCGACCACTTCGTCTACTCCGACCACCGTTGGCGACATCGGTCCCACGCCGATTGGCGCCGCAACCATCATCGAGTCATCCTCTGATGACCTTTCGACTCCTTTGACATGGCGTACAGCTTGTCCAGGTCCCCTTCCACGCATGTCCGATGCTGGCAATACCGACGTGTGCCTTCGTCCCGATGTCCCCGATGTTCCCTGATGTTCAACATCGACTTCGTCCGTCTACGCATGCCGGTGCTGGCAACACCAATGCGTGCCTTCGTCCACGGTGTGTCCCCAGGTTTGGCAAACTCGGTGCGACGCCTCGTCAACAACATCTTCTTTCTGGCGCACCACTACTTTGAAACCACTGCGCCCATGACTAACTTGGTGCATCCGTACAGTACTGTTTTACCCCAAAAGTTTGTAGCCTGCTTCCTTTGCCCCAAAGTTTGTAGCCTGCTCCCTGAAGCTAATTAATTCAGAGCATAGGTTGGATGGAAGGTTCCAACCACGAATTGGAAGCTTAGCTTAGCGCTGGAGGTAATTAACTCGTGGTCTGCATCGATGAGCAGGCTGGTGGTTGTGTGTGGGCACTTGATATCTTGGTACACGACACAGACACATGCATGAAGGCGACGGGACGCAGGGAGGCGATAAGCATCAAAAAATAGCAGCAACAGGAAAAGTCGACGGGAGACGACAAAAGGAGAGATGTATGGTATGGGCCCGGATGCTTTACTGCAGGGGAGGGGAGTGCAATGGACTTGGCTGGGATCTAGGTGAGCTCTCCGGCCTGTCACCTCAGCCCACTTGCCCACCACCTTGCTTGCTGCTCCGGCTCGGCCATCAAATGTTAGGCGCACACGCACACTTGCTTGCTCACCCGTCCGGAGAGTGACAAAACTCATAGACGCCGCCGGAAACTCAAGTCTCCAACCCCTGGAAAATGTTTTCAAAAAAAAAAACCCTGGAAAATGCGGGGGCGTTCTTGTCCATCCGTGTATAACTTCTGAAAATCCCATATACTCCGTACTTGATTTAATATCATACGAGTATTTCATATTACCTGTAAGCTCACTCTGGTACGGAAGTCGCACGTGTGAAATAGTACATGCGTTGATATTTCAACAAATCAGACTCTCCATGTAGACATCGTCATACGACTCGTGCAGCACCGGCATTCAACTGACAAATACTCGTACTGCTCAATAGCTCCAGCGTGTAGACATCGTTGTAGGACTTGCGCAACACCGGCATTCAACTAACAAATACTCAGACTATTCAATAGCTCCAAAGAGTGCATAATACTGCCAATCTGACTTGAGAACTCTATAGCTCCAAGTCGCAATATTCTTTCCGTGCAAACCTACGTTTTCATCGATGATAAGCCATCTTACCTGTGATGACTTCGTGGATCTAAAAGCTCTGTGATTCTAATCTTATGTTGATGTTCAGTTAACAAGTGCAATGTGCTTTGGTACATGCTCTTTCCCAATGCGCATCTTCGGGCTATCACTACAGCTTGCTCGGATCATGCTCCGTTATACCTTCAGGGGTGCGTTGATATCTTGAGAAAATCTTCCTTTAAATTCAAGGAATTCTGGCTTCGTCTCCCGGGCTTCAAGGACACCGTCGCCTTGGCATGGAACAAGCCTGTCCAGGCCCGTGATGCCATCCGCAAGATTCATATCAAGCTCTGTCGGACCGCGAAGGCCTTGCGCAAGTGGCAAAAGGAAAAAGTTGGGATGCTTGGCTCCCAGATCGCAGTTGCCAAGGAGATCATCTGGCGCCTAGATGTTGCTGAGGAGGGAAGACCGCTCTCGGACTCTGAGAGGGATTTGCGTAAACAACTGAAGGCATCGTACTTGGGGCTACTAGCCATTCAGAAAATCAAGCTGAGACAGCACTCTAGGCTCAACTGGATCCGCCTGGGGGATGCCACCACTAAGCTTTTCCATGCTCGTGCGAATGGACGAAGGCGTAAGAACTTCATTCAGACGATCACGACCACCTCGGGGCTGGCAATTACCAGACAGGACAAGGAGTGGGCCCTCCTGGACCACTTCCAGGCTAATATCGGCATGCCTGCCCGGCGCACCAAGTCCATTGTCTGGGAGAACATCGGGATGCATCGCCACGACCTATCGGCTCTGGACGATCCGTTTGACGAGACGGAGATCAAGGAGGCGGTATTCTCCTTACCTTCGGTCAGGGCCCCGGGCCCTGATGGTTTCATCGATGCCTTCTTCAAATCATGTTGGGAGATCATCAAAGCGGATGTCGTGGCTGCGGTGATGCAGCTCGCGAACCTGCAAGGCGCCTGCGCTGGCCTGGTAAATTCAGCCGACATTATTCTGCTCCCGAAAAAAGTCGGCGCATCATCGATTGGCGACTATCGCCCTATCAGCTTGATACACAGCATCTCCAAAATCTTCTCCAAGTTGTTGGCTAACCGGCTAGCCCCTTTGCTTCCGTCGCTGGTTTCCAAGAGCCAGAGTGCCTTTGTGCAGAAATGGTGCATCCATGATAATTTCCTACACGTGCAAAACTTGATCGAAGATTTGCACCGCTCTTCAACGCCAGGTCTTTTCCTCAAGCTCGACATCTCCAAGGCTTTCGACTCTGTGGGTTGGGCTTACCTCCTGGAGGTGCTACAACAATTGGGTTTTGGACAGCGCTGGCGGGACTGGATCTGCATGACCTTCGCTTCATCTTCCTCCAGGGTGCTGTTAAATGGGGAGCCGGGAACCCCATTCGCGCATGGAAAAGGCCTTCACCAGGGTGACCCGGTGTCGCCTATGCTCTTCATTCTGGCCATCGATCCTCTGCAACTTATGCTCCGCGCGGCTTCCCAGGCTGGGATCCTCAAGCCCATCATGGCGCGGCCGGCCTCTTGCAGGGTTTCTCTCTATGCGGACGATGCTGGCATCTTCGCTAACCCGGTCAAAGAAGAGATCGACGCCATCGCTCGGATCCTTGCCTGTTTTGGGGATGCATCCGGCCTCATCACAAATGTCAGCAAGACCGAGGTGTTTCCCATTCGCTGCCAAGACATTGATCTCCCGGCCATCCTCTCGGCCTTCCCGGCCAAGCTGGCCTCGTTCCTCGGCTGATACCTGGGTCTCCCACTACATACCAAGTGACTCAGAAGGGTTGACCTCCAACCTCTTCTGGACAAGGCAATGGGCAGGTTGCCGGGCTGGAAGGGGAAGAATCTGGCGCGTCCGGGTAGGGTCTCCCTTGCAAAGTCCGTGTTGTGCGCCATCGCAAATCATCACCTCACTGCGCTCCCGCTCCCCACTTGGGCAATCCAGAAGCTCAGTAAGATCACTCATAACTTCATGTAGTGTGGGGAGGACTCAGAAAACGCGTCTGGTGGACACTCTCTGGTCAACTGGAAGACCGTCTGCCGGCCTAAGCCCATGGGGGGCCTGGGAATCACAGACCTCGAGAGATTTGGTCGGGCACTCCGACTTCGTTGGCCTTGGCTTATGTGGACTGATCCTGACCGCCAATGGGTGGGCTCTGTGGTGCCCTGTGATGAGACGGATATGAAGCTCTTCAGGGCTTCTACCACCATCTCCTTGGGCAATGGGAGAAAATCCTTATTCTGGCACGACGACTGGACAGGACGGGGCCCTCTGTCCCGGCCTTCCCGGAGCTGTACAAAATTGCCACCAGGAAGCGAAGATCTGTGATGAAGGAGCTCCACGAGGAGAACTGGATCAGATCGGTTTCCCGTCTTTCATCGCCTACCCACCTGCAGGAGTTCATTGCCCTCGCTTTAGTCATCACTCAGGTGGCGTTAAACCCGGACCAGGAGGACTCCATCACTTGGCGGTGGACCCCCAATGGCATATACTCTGCTGCCTCGGCCTACGGGGCCCAGTTCTCTGGATCCTATCCCAGGTTCTCCCCGGCCAAGATTTGGGAGGCACACGCTGAGCCAAAATGTAAGTTCTTCGCCTGGCTTGTGCTCCACGGGAAGATCCTCACGGCCGACATGCTAGCTGTTCGTGGCTGGCCGCACGACCCTTGTTGTCCCCTTTGCCTTCGGGCTCCGGAGACGGCCACTCATCTCTGCAAGGACTGCCCGTTTGCCGCCGCAGTTTGGTCTCACGTCCAGGTGTGGACGGGAGAGGACTCTGGGGCCACGCCCACGTTGCCCCCTTCGATGGGGATTTCAGACTGGTGGGATTCGCTCACCACCAATCTGCCCAAGAACGATCGAAGAAGGCGGAGCGGCCGTTTCCTTTACACCATCTGGAACATCTGGAAGGAGCAAAACCGACGCATCTTCAATGGAACTCGCCTCACGCACCTAGAGGTTGCAGCTATTGCCTTCGAAGACATCAAGCAACGGTCCCTGGCCTTTGGCCGGGAACAGGTGGCAGCCGGTATTGGCTGATTAGTGCCATCGTGTGGTTTTTTTTAGGGGTTTTTGTCCGGTTTCTTTTCTAAAAACCGAAACACTCTTGTACATAAACCTTATTCTTCTTCTTATATGAAAAGGCGGTGCTCCTGCCGGTTCCTCAAAAAAAAAAACAAGTGCAATGTGCTTCCGGTGGTGGTGTTTTTTCTTAGCAAAATAA
>NC_041385.1:46270128-46283491 GCF_002162155.2 Triticum dicoccoides
AGACAATCTACTCAGACTTCTACTACAACTACGACAGCCAAACTCAAAAGCAGCAAGCTCATCATCCTCCAAATCTTTACATCAATGAAGATCCACACTGTAGCAACCAGGATCATGCAAGATCCACCAAAGACCAGACCACGCTGGAAATTCGGTGGTGGTGTACGTTTATGCTTAACTCGGTGTTTCTTAAAAAGAAAACAGTGCCAGTCTCACTTGGTTCCAATCTTTATATTGATCGGTGAGACGTATGGTCACCTGGTCGTGCACATACAACCAGAGAATTTAGTAGACAGCGTCGTAAGACTTGTGCAGCACCGGCACTCGACTAACAAGTGCTCATACTATTAAATAGCTCTAGAGAGTGCATAATATTGCCAATCTTTTTTCCAAGAATACGTCAAGGGTTGATGTATCGAGATCATAGGTAGAAAATGCCTAGAAAGACAGATAGTTCTACAACTTAGCCACAGCTAGCTTAGCCAATGTTCGACATGCGAATTACTCACTACTAACCCACTCATCTACTCTAATCAGGAGTGATCCTGCCTCGCGCAGCAGTCCGGCCGCCCTCCAGACTTGCCAATCTGACTTGAGGATCTAGGTTTGCACAAGGCGGAATATAATTTCAATGGGAATTGATGTTTCATTGCAGGTTTGTGCACGTTAGGTTAGCTAGTGTGTGCTTCTACACTTTACTCGGTGTTTCTTAAAAACAATAACAGTGTTAGTCTGAATTGATTCGAATCTTTGTGTCGATAACTATTTGTATCAAACTTTTTTCCACGGGCATATCTATATCCAAACTTGATTAGTAAAGGCAGTGCACAGAGACGTAAGGTCACCTGGTCATGCATATACGGCCAGAGAATTTAGTAGACTTTCGGGCGCACCAACCATCTATCTTTCTAAGAACCTTCTTATCTCTGAGTCACCTAATAATTAGTTAATTTAGTTAGTTGACCTATCTCCACTTTATAAACTCGCCAAACCAATATTGACCACGTGGAAATAAGGCTTCCCTCTTCTTCTTTTTTGAGAAATTAAATAAGCGTCCCTCTTACATACTGTTAACAATAGTAACATTTGGCTAACATTTCACAAGTTTTTGGGTCCACCTGTTTATTATACTTGCTGTACGGCGAGCAGACATTTTTTCATCTTAGTCCTTCACTTTTCTGTGAAATTGCCAATAATGAGTTGCCTATAAAAAGCTGACAATCAAACTCAAGAAAAAGTGTGACGGTACATGCATACATATTCTTCAATGACGACACACGGCCTTGACTTTCTTCATACACGTGCACATCAGATGGGATAGCATATATCCCCTGTGTTTTATCTTTGTAATGACGGTTACCATCTGATTATATTATGCAGACAAAACCTACGTGAGGAAAACAAACAACTATCAAATAAAATAATTAGTAAGGCTGCTAGTCTTGTTTAGGCGTGTGTGATACCCATTTAAGCACCAAATAAACCACGTGTCCTGACTCTGAATGGCACCGATTAAAGTAAAACTATCCATCCGTTTAACAAGAGTTTTGGCATTTACAGCGACTGATTTAGTTCATGATTAGAACTCCATCCAAGATTCAGACTCTAAGCAACCATAAATATTGTCAGAGCTGAACTAGGCTCAATTCCTAGTGTACTGGTGTATAATCACCATCCGAAGGGATTGTGTCTAACATGGGCAAATGCAAATCAACAAGGGCTGAATCAATCAACCAGCAAATTGAATTATACTCCATCCGTTCCTAAATATAATTCTTTGTAGAGATTTCACTATGGACCACATACGGATGTATCTAGATGCATTTTAGAGTATAGATTCACTCATTTTGCTCCGTATGTGGTCAATAGTGGAATCTCTCCAAAGACTTATATTTAGGAACGGAGGGAGTAGTTCGTATCTTAACCATGCAAAAATAAATTTACATGCAACGAAGCTAACTCACATTGATGAAATATTATATATATTATATTTAATTATGATTCCCTTTTCTTATTTGGAAAGATTTTATATTTAAAAAATTGAAGTGTTGAATTGTAAGGGAATGTAATTTTAGTTTCTTATTATGGCCGTCTTTTTTGGCGTGCAAGTCCTAATACCCTTTTTCTCAAACTTTAATAGAGGAGATAATCTGACACATGACCTAAAATAAAATTGTATGGTAAACTCAAGAAAGTAATAATATATCTATCTATTTAGTAATTTCAAAAACAGAGAATATTATAATAGTA
The DNA here is from genome assembly GCF_002162155.2 of Triticum dicoccoides. NCBI lineage: Eukaryota > Viridiplantae > Streptophyta > Magnoliopsida > Poales > Poaceae > Triticum > Triticum dicoccoides. The sequence continues at coordinate 46,272,379 of NC_041385.1, forward strand.
ACAATATTGCAAGAACTAAATTAGCTCGCCGAGAACATGTATTGAAAACGGTTTGATTCAAGGAAAGTCGATAGTTTTTTATTCATCGATGGTATGAAGGTGTGAAAGCATGTTGATTCTAGACCAGGAAGATCAAAGGAAGGTCCTAGCAAAAAAGAACAAAGTGCATGACTAAAAAGAAGGAAGGAAAAATGGAGAAAACTACTCAGTGTTTACTTACATTTACGAATGAGTGACTATGACCAATAATATTATGAATTTGCACACAAATAGCTACAAAATGATTGTAAAACTATTATTTTAGATTGGCAAATATTTTCTTTTGGCTTGCTAAGAATTATTATTATAGGAAATCTATGGTATGATTTATGTCTAAAAAATCCAAATTATTTTTCAGGGATTCGTGGTCAACATATACAGAAGTTCGACGACACGTTATTATTGTAACAGAGCTAGTGTATTAACTGTGCATTATGTATGAGAATTTAAGCAAACCAACTCACTATATATATGTACCAAAGGTATATTATTCATGCATATCTCCAAGCTAATTTACTCATTCCTGTGGGTTATGGACAGACATCATGTCGTACTACATGCATCAAGTACATTGAATCGTAAACCAATATATCAACATCCAAGTTGCTAAAACAATATAATATCTAGCTCCCACTTACTACACGCCAGAAAACCACATGTAATATGGACCTTTTAGAGGGTGCAAACATGAAGATCTCCAGCATCACTGCTTCAAATTAACCACCACACAAACTAAGTATGCCGCCAGCATATCACTCCACTTCCACAAAATACGTGTGCACACGTAAATGCATCCATCCAAAATAGAAACACCACATTATCTATATATACACTGCGAACACATGTGTACACGCCCCACATCAACCACCTCATCGTATTGTCTCCAACCCTAGCTAGAACAGCATCTCATCGATCTTAACCTGTAAACAACCACAACACAAGAAAAACAGCACATCATTATTTCCATATGTACCTGGCTTGGATTAGCTAGCAGCAAAGCCCACACAAGCACACAGACACACACTCCAGAGAACACCAGGCCAAGAAACCACAGAAAAGCAACCAGCCATGGGGGTGGAGATCCTGAGCTCCACGGGGGAACCCTCCTCCCAGTACTCTTCCGGGGCCGTGTCCACAGCCACGACGGAGTCAGGCATCGGCGGACGGCTGCCGACTGCGCCGAGCCTGCCAGTGGCCATCGCCGACGAGTCCGTGACCTCGCGGTCGGCACCGGCGCAGTCGGCGTCGTCGCGGTTCAAGGGGGTTGTGCCGCAGCCCAACGGGCGGTGGGGCGCCCAGATCTACGAGCGCCACGCTCGCGTCTGGCTCGGCACGTTCCCGGACGAGGACTCTGCGGCGCGCGCCTACGACGTGGCAGCGCTCCGGTACCGGGGCCGCGAGGCCGCCACCAACTTCCCCTGCGCGGCCGCAGAGGCGGAGCTCGCTTTCCTGGCGGCGCACTCCAAGGCCGAGATCGTCGACATGCTCCGGAAGCACACTTACGCCGACGAGCTCCGCCAGGGCTTGCGGCGCGGCCGCGGCATGGGGGCCCGCGCGCAGCCGACGCCGTCGTGGGCGCGGGAGCCCCTCTTCGAGAAGGCCGTGACCCCGAGCGACGTCGGCAAGCTCAACCGCCTCGTGGTGCCGAAGCAGCACGCCGAGAAGCACTTCCCCCTGAAGCGCACGCCGGAAACGACGACCACCACCGGCAAGGGGGTGCTGCTCAACTTCGAGGACGGCGAGGGGAAAGTGTGGACGTTCCGGTACTCGTACTGGAACAGCAGCCAGAGCTACGTCCTCACCAAGGGTTGGAGCCGCTTCGTGCGGGAGAAGGGCCTCGGTGCCGGCGATTCCATCGTGTTCTCGTGCTCGGCGTACGGTCAAGAGAAGCAGTTCTTCATCGACTGCAAGAAGAACAAGACGATGGCGAGCTGCCCCGCTGACGGCGGCGCTGCAACGGCGTCGCCGCCTGTGGCGGAGGCAGCTAATGGAGAACAAGTCCGTGTCGTGAGGCTGTTTGGCGTCGACATCGCCGGAGAGAAGAGGGGGAGAGCTGCGCCGGCGGAGCAGGAGTTGTTCAAGAGGCAATGCGTGGCACACAGCCAGCACTCTCCTGCCCTAGGTGCCATCGTCTTATAGCATCTGCACATACAGCTCTATATTCCTCTCCGGTTCTCCTCCCTCTTGCTTCTGGTTGTTACATGCATGATATATGTTGATCTGTTTGTGGATTAGAATAATTTTATTCCTGAATTTTGCGTAGAACTCGTCCTTAAGTCCGATTGCAGAATGAGTTGTATGTAATTATGTGTGTGTACACCACTAGAAATTCTAGCTAGACAGATCATAATAATCCTACGATGTTGTTGCATATATATATATATATATCTATATATGTACTATCATCTTGACACATCAATAAATTCCATTCTGCCATCTAATTAAGAGATGTGTTTCCTATATGTTTCAATGAAGATTTGTTCACTGCTACAATTGATATCCTTCAGCAAGTACATAAGCAAGCAATAAGAAACCATTGCTAAATCAGTATTTTCCATACATCCGTGGAAAATTATGGACATTGAGAGCTTATACATGACAAATAATTGAATTGCTTGCTGCAGGTCATGGATTGTGTTACACTCACATGGCTAAATTTGTCGGTTTTATCTTCATTTGCATTCATTTTTGGCATATGTTGCTATATCTTGCTTCAGTGGATCTCCGTTGGATATGATTGAACATCTCGCTGACACTAGATGCTTCAACTTGATCATTCTTACATCAGTATTTCATATACCGAAAAGGAGTGCATTAATTTATATGTACCTATCAATCAAGTAAAGTTTATCTTCATGTTAGTTTTCAACTTTTGCCTATATAATGTTCACGACCCTATTGTTTAAGATCTTGCTAGCTTAATTTATAGTCCCAATTTGTTTGTTGAAATTAAAATATTACATCAATCTACTGCACTTCTTTAAAATGATCAGAAGCTTTACCAAACTATGAATATACTACTAAGGGACACTTAGGTTTATATGAATCCCTACTTTGTTTCTGAGCTTTGAGTTATGTAACAATCTGACCATATTGTTATTGACCAGATTTGTTTTAGTGTAAACAGCATATATACGACTGCGGAGGTATATTGATGACTACCTAAAACTGAGCCATAAGAGATTTATTCGGAGCGGAAAAGATTGAATACCATCTATGTTTGCATGCATACAAGTAAGAAGTAATATATTTGATTTTAATTGCTTGTTGGTCTTGGAATGTGTTGTAGTTGACTTGATTAGTTCGCTCACATAGCTAAATTTCTCCACTGCTTTCTCATGTTTTGTAAGAAGTAATATATACCTGGTATCCAAGAGGTATGTATATGATTTTTTATGGGGAAGGTATGTATATGCTTTAAAACATGATATGTGAAGTACTTTTTTCCTATAAATGATTTTCATGCAAATAACATTATCTAACAGAGATTAGAACAAAGGGTAGTAAGTAGTAACCTAGCTATGTCAGTTATTCGTATGTACTTATTTCATAAGAACCTCACTTAAATTTCTGATCAAGGTATTTCACATCAATATATGAAAGCTTCTATCTCTGCTTAAAATTTAGCATTCTTTGCCTAAGTAACACACCGTGCTGATTAAATGTCATTTTGTTATTTTAATAGATGCATGCACAAAGTTTAATTTACACACACTATAAATTAGAATAATGTACTGAAGTCATGGATGTACTCATGTTATAATATGTTCACATGCAAAAAATGAACAAACCATAATCAAGTACATTGGACAAAAGCAACAAGGTTTGTTGTAGTTGCAGCCGGTTATTTTTCTGTATTGTGCATGCACAGTTGGTCATATTTCTGTGCTGTCTTCTACGGTTGCACATGGTCAATCATGTTTTGCACACAAATATGGCTTTTGAGGATCTTTTGCTACACAAATGTGTCTGAAATCGATCACACAAGTATTTTTCTTTCTATGTATACTTAGATCCATTATGTTGTTTCAAATAGATGTCACATCTCTGCCTGTCAATTATGTGATCTGAAGATATGTTAACATCCAGGAGTCATAAATATCTCACCAGACAGTCTGAGTTATATTGGAGACAATATGGTAGAGATCGTACCCATTGCTAAATGGACATGTCATGATTGCTGACTATCAAAAAAAAATTAAAAACCAATCCAAGTGGTATATATATTTTTGAAGGAAAGGACGGGGACCAATTCATAGTAATATTGTACGCCCACGTTAATTTGCTATTTAGTTAGGCAACTTGCAGATCGATATGCAATAACAGCAGCCAACTTGCATGAGCAGAAACTACTAGGTTAAGCTTAAGCTTAAGTCTACACAGATATTGCTGGGATGTTGTATGCAGGACCCGCAATGCAGCATCAATAATAGGACCACTGTTTTAGAAAAGCTAGACACCACTTGGACCCTCGATCTATGACACACAAAGGCTACAAATTACACAAAATAAAATGGCATATACGTGCAATGAAACATCATCCCAGCTTCAGCTGGTGAAATATTTTGGCATCCTTTCACTCCCAACACCCATATAGATTAAGACATGAGAAAACCCGTGAAAAGACCTCATTTTTTCTGCTTCAACATCCATATAAATATTGAACTTCATGAAAAGACACATTTACATCTATTATATAGGCTTAGATTATGAGAAAACTCATGAAAATACCTCATGTTTTCTGCTTCAACATCTATTATATAGGCCAAGGTTATGAGAAAACCGATGAAAAGTCCTCATCTTTTCGGCTTCAACATCCATATATTTCTTAATTAAGGATCTTTGTAGTGAAACAATTATTGTTTTTGTTATGGTCACTTATATCTGTAATTATCATGTTAGTTAGTGGTGTTCTAACAAAGCGGTACATGTTCCGTTTCACAAAGATGGGAGAATTCTGCAACTCATGTGGTCTACATCATTTTCATTGCACCGTAATATTATAGGGATTTATATATACCGGGATTTGAATTATTGCATAGACGTTGTACACGCAATTTTCGTAATTCGGATCATTTCAATTTGTTGGAAAAGAATGTTTCACTTTGTAGGTGCCATAGTTTAGGCCCCGCTTCGATCATAGGCTAAGTGTTCTTTTTGCTCCTTATATCTTCTCCTCTAGGGTTCCCCGCTGAGAGTCACTTATGTACAGTGGTCGACCCAATTCCCTATCTGCTCTGCTTGCCGGAGAAGAGAAGGGAAAGGAGCACGTGTAAGATGTGTACATATCAGGTCCAGCTAGAGTCTTGCATTTAGGGCATATATTGTCATGTTGGAGTGGGAGCATGCCATCGTCGTATTTTAGCTGTGCGCGGTGACTATCAGTGGCCTTCCTACAGTGTGCAACCTGAGGAAGCAAAATCGTTGTTTCCCTATATAAGCTCACTAGGTCAGGGCCTTCCCTTCTTTCATAGATTTGGTGGCCGTCGTGATGGAGTTGGAGAAGCTAGGAGGTGGAGCTCAAGATCCTGGCGACTGGGGAGTAACCCACCGACATCGGCGATTCCAGAGGAACTACAACACTTGTTGTGGTCTTCGGCAAGTGGCGATCGAAAGTCGGTCTTCAATGCATATCTAGTGTATCCTCTGGCCAAAGGGTGACCTATTGGAGCATCGATGCCCGCAGATCATCGGTGCCCGCTCATCTTCTTTCTCCAAATATGGAGCCTTTATAGAAGGCAGGGCTGTTTAGGCTTGGAGTTCACCAAACCCTTTTTTGGCTCCACCTGGCTATGGCGTGGCGGCGATCTTGCCATCCCAAGTGGTGTCGGTGATGTCAAGGGTATATGAGCAGAGGATGCAATTTGGACCGGATTTTGAACTCGATTTAGGGTCCTTTCTAAAAGAAATAGGGACATGTTTGTATTTTCCTTTCTTTCGAGTCTTGTTGAAAGCTTCACACTGTTACCACTTTATGATTGATACAAGCTCTGGGTCTATGGTTCAAAGAAAAAATAATTACTTCAGATAAAACACATTCAAACAAACTGTGCATAAACACATATGTAGTTGAACCAACTGCGTCAATGTGTTTTTACTACTTCTCCTATCAAATTAATTGACGTAGCCTCTATACAGTGTCTTGCTCACATTGTATAGATGGTGTAGTACTAATTAATATGGGATCAGAGGGAGTAGCATTTACCATTTCTCTTTTCTTTTTTTCGCTGTCGTTTACTGCTACTCAATTGAGCATATATAAGAGAAAAAAGAAGCACACTACTCTCTCCTCCCACGGGATGACATGAATCTCAGCAGCTACCGGTATGTTTACGCAAGTGTCTCGCAGGACTGACCGCGGGAGTAATGGGACGGTGTACACGTAGCAATTGGTGTGGGTCAGGCTTGTCCTTTTCTGATAAGTACCAGACGGGCGTATACGACAAGGGCTCACACTCACTGTAGCTATAGCGGCGGACAGAAAAATTCAAGAGGATGTACCGCGGTCACAGTCACTGCATCAATCTACTAGCAGTACTGTTGTACAGTACCTATCTATTTTATGTAGGTGGTGGCGTCTTCTGTGCGTACGGTCACAGGCCATGCCATGCTGCTTTTGGTAGTGCACTGACACATATATTTACTCTCATCTATCTAGGCTTGGCCAATATAGGCCATCTCCACTTTTGGAGCAGTACTAGCCTACTAGGCCAATACGACAACGTACTTGCCCTTCTCACTTTCATCCATGCTCCGTGCTCACCAATGCGGCTAGGCAGGGCTTGCTAATAATGTACAACGAACAGTACTACACTCCTGCGTGCATAAGAGCAGAGAGAGACTTCAGGCCAACTCCACCGCGCGATCCCAAACGAATGTCCGTTTTGTTCGGATTCTGTCCGTTTGGGTAGGGTTTGGGGTCGTGTCCGAGCGTGTCCTAGAATGCGGTGGCCGTGCGTTCAGCGCGCGGCCGCATCCATTTGCCCCATCCTGTCCGTGAGGGCAGAAAATGCCCAAATTTGTATCAAACTAGTTTCCAACCCAAATATTTGTCTGAAAATTAAAATAGTTTTACAACCCAATTGAAATTGTCTTTAATAAAATAGTTTTACAACCAAATCGAAATTGTCTTGACTGAACATAAATTGGACCAATACATCTATTGGTTGCCAATGTGATCCCAGACGTGCTCAACCAAGTCATTTTGAAGATTCAAATGAGTGTGCCAATCACGCATCTCACGGTGGAATTGGACAAACTGTTCAAATGTGGCCGGGTCTTGGTGTAGGGGCTCAATATTTTCACCTTGATAATCAAATCCTTGGTCGAAGATACTCCCATCACGCTCGTCCTCGACAATCATGTTGTGCATGATCACACAAGCATTCATCACCTCCCAAAGCTTCCCTTCATCCCATGACAGTGCAGGGTTTCGAACGATACCCCACCGGGATTGAAGCACACCAAAAGCACGTTCCACATCCTTTCTAACAGTCTCTTGCATTTGGGCAAATCTCTTTCTCTTCTCACCTTGGGGTTTCGAGATTGTCTTCACAAAAATTGACCACTAAGGATATATACCATCTGCTAGATAGTATCCCTTGTTGTACTGGTGGCCGTTGATCTCAAAGTTGACAGGTGGGGAGTGGCCTTCTGCAAGCCTCGCGAAGACTGGAGAACGTTGCAGCACGTTGATATCATTGTGAGAACCTGTCATACCGAAGAAAGAATGTCATATCCAAAGATCTTGCGATGCAACCGCTTCTAATATGACAGTGCACCCGTTAACATGCCCCTTACTGGCCCTGCCAAGCAAATGGACAGTTCTTACACTCCCAATGCATACAATCTATGCTGCCAAGCATGCCTGGAAAGCCTCTAGCTGCGTTGGTCGCCAACAATCTCTCTGTATCAGCGGTAGTTGGCTGCCTCAAGTACTCTGGGCCAAACACCTCGATCACAGCCTGGCAAAACTTGTACATTGACATCAGACATGTTGTCTCACTCATATGCACATACTCGTCCATCAGATCGCCTGGAATACCATATGCAAGCATGCGGATGGCCACGGTGCATTTCTGGTAAGAGGAGAATCCAAGCTTGCCAAGGGCATCCGTCTTGCACTCGAAGTATGGGTCATGAACAACCACTCCCTCTCGGATACGGTTGAACACATGCCTTGCCATACGAAAACGGCGACAGAATTTATCCGGCTTGAAGAGCGGGGTGTTGGCAAAGTAATCGGCATAGAGCAGGGTGTGGCCTCTCTCCCTGTTGCGGTTCAGGTTGGGAGCACGGCCAGGGAGTGACCCCCTGTACCGAGGAAGCTGCCGTTGAATATGGTCGTGAACGACCAGTGCAGCCACCACAAGATCTTCATCATCTGACGACGAATCGTCCGATGAACAAAGGAAGTGATGAAAGAAAAACTCGTCTCCACTGTCCATACCTTTGTTGGCAAAAGGTCGAACACCTTACGGTCGCGGTGGCGAAGAGGCCGCGATGATCACCTCGACGCAGCAGGGGTGGTTGCCGGCCGGCTACTGGCCGCTCTGGAGCTCTCGTCGGAATCTGCCTCGGCCGCCGTGGTCCGTCGCCGGCAGTCGTGTCCCCTCCGCCGATAGACCTCCCCCGATAGACGACCAAAACTACGACGAAAGCGCGGGCGTGGTGGCGGCCATGTCGAGACGTGGTTTGGTATGGAAGGCGGGAGGCTGCGCGGTGAGGAGGTGGCCGGAGAATAGGGGCGGCGCCGGCGGCAGGGCGGGGTGAGGAGAGAGCGTGAAGCGTTGGGAGCGGAGGGACTGCTAGTGTCCCCGACAGGCGGGCCACGGGGGGCACAAGGGCGTGTGTCTCGGTCGTCCGCGCGCGTCCGTTTCACCCCAAACCGAGCGCAAGTTTGGGCCGGGGATGGGTTGAAAACGGACGGAATCCGGACATTTGTCCGTTTGCGCCCACGCGCTGGACCGTCTCGTTTGTCCTTTTTACCTCAAACGGACGGGGGCGGACAGGATAGGGTCGCGCGGTGGAGTTGGCCTCACCTTGCCTTGCGCCCACAGTCGGGGCAGTGCACGAGGAGAACCGTTGGGGAGCGGAATGACGCGTTTCTTTTATATTCCCTTCGTCCCAAAAAGTTTGCTCGGAGGTTTCTTGGATAGAGGGAGTATATAAAACGTCACGAAAGACTATTTCTGTAATAGGGGTGACCCCCCGTGCCATGAAGAGCTGGCGACGGCGAGCCACGGCCGAGGCGAGTGAGGCAAGGGGCGACTGCGACGAAGGGATTTTGGGATTTTGGGGAGTGAGGACCGAGGAATGAGGCGAGGGCCGGGACGGCAGGACGAGACACGCGGGCCACGACTATGTTAGTTGCAAAAAAGACAACAGAGTGCATGAGACGATTAGTGACGAGCCAGCTCGGCCAGCAGATCCCACATCACGGCTGAAACGGAGCGTCCTGATTGGTTGGTGAGTTTTCTTCTCCTCACCCTGCCAAGTTTCGTTCATGGTGATTCTCCTTTCTGTGAGTTTGTGGATGCCAACTTTGTCGACTCTCATGATATTAACTCTACTACTACATGCAACTTCCAAAATAGGTCTTGTGCGTTGCTGCACGCATACCAACACTTTTCCAAGCCAGCAAACTAAGAGTAGATAGATAAGATGATAAGGTTTCTTGTGGTGGAACCAACTCACCAGGGTTCAAACCCAAGATTTAGTATTGATAGCCGCGTTTTTTGGATTTATTTCAGATCTTCCGGTGATGTGACGTTTCCGTCGACTACAAAGGTGTCGGCGGTGACTCGTAAATCTTAAGATGATGTGCCAACTCGGTATCTTAAATGTGCTCATAGGGATTAGGTGTGCGTGCATGTGTGCGTTCATATGATTGAGTGTGTGTGTGTGTGTATGAGCGTTTGTGTTTATACTGTGTCATAAAAAACACTTTTCCAGGCCCATCAATCATGTTAGTATCCCTCCACTCAGCTATGCTTGTAAGAGTCGTGCTATATGTGCAACAGCTCTCATCCAATCCTTGCACGATAAGCAAATCAAATCATTCATGGGTGAAACAAAGGTTCAACATACTGTTGGATTTTTCATTATACTAGTTTTATTTTAGGTCAGTATCGTTTTTAGTTAAAAAAATATGTCTAAAATGTAACCGATTTTGTCCGATTTGTATGAAATCCGTTATGTTTATATGAATGCCGGTCGTGTTTGCATGAGTTTCATCCGGTTAATTCATAAAGTGTTTGAAATGTATGCGGGCGGTGCTGGATGACGGCCTCCCACATCTGTGTCCATGCAACTGCCCACCTGTTCGGGGGCGGATGCGGGAGAAAATTTGCATGCCGTCGTTGTAGATGACCTTGTAGTATTATGCTGCCTATTGATGAGTTCTTTTCTTTTTGCAACTTATTGAGCTTTATTTTTCTGATAAAGGGCTTTTTTATTGACTCAAAATGTAGCATCAAGCGGATACAAAACATAATGAGCATCACCCGGGATCTGTATAACTAAGATGCACACAACCAAACAAAAACAAATTGAAAGAAGATAAAAAAGGTGACATATCAGCAACAATAGGATCATACATGACCGACAGTGTGACGCCCGGGTAATTAAGCTATAGTGATCCTCTGCTAGTGTTGCCACGTCACCTCGATTATAGTTGCTAATCTCGAGTTAGTTCAAAACGGTTTCGAAATTCAATTCAAAATTATGATGGCGATAAAAGTTTTCAAAAATTAAAACTAAAATGTTCGGGGGTTGTCAAATATTACAAAGTTAATTATGGTGGAGTAAACACATTTTTATAAAATGTCTAAGTTGTTAAAATGAGTTAAAACAGAAAAGGAAAAATAAGAAAACAAAACAAACAAAACAAATAGAGAGAAAGAAAACCCCCCTGGCCAACTGGGCCAAACGGCCCAGCCGGCCAGCCCAATGGCTCACCCGGCCCCCTCACTCCCCTTAACCCCTCGGTCCACACCCGACCGAACCCTAGCCCGCACCCCACTCGCCCCACTCGCCCCCCTCCCGCATCGCCCGCTCCTTCCCCCCGATCTGG
>NC_041385.1:46284070-46291576 GCF_002162155.2 Triticum dicoccoides
TGCCGTTGCTCACCCCCGGCAGCCCCTGCTCGTCGCGCCTACGCGTCCCGCACGCTCGCGCGAGGCCGCACCCGCTCGCACCTCGCCCCCGCGTCGTCTGCCACCCCGCAAGCGCTCGCCGGCTTCCCCGTCGCCGGCGACCTCGCCGCGCCCCAGGGGCCTTCTCCCTGTCGCGCCTGGATGGGGCCTCGGGCATGAACGCTCGCACCCGCGAGCCCCTGTGCCCGGTAACCGCACGCCCGCACCCGGTTTGGCCCTTGGGCCACTGCCCAGTGGCCCCCATGCCCCTGTTAAAAAGAAAAAGAATTTTAAAAAAAGAATTAAAAATAATAATAATAATTAATTAATTGACTAAATTAATTAAGTTAATTAATCCTACTTAATTAATCTAATTAACCTGTTAGTCTAACTAAACATTAATTAGTTTAGCCTAAACCCTAGTTACCTAAATAGAGTATGACAGGTGGGTCCCACGGGACCCACATGTCAGGTTGACCAAGTCAACCCTGCTGACTGCTGACGTCAGCATGACATCATGCTGACGTCATAAATCCATTTTCCGAATTAATTAAATAATTAAATAAATTCCAGAAATTAATAAAATCTTTAGAAAATCATATCTTTTAATCCGTAACTCGGATTAAAATAGTTTCAACATGAAAGTTGCTCAGAACGACGAGACGATTCCGGATACGCAACCCGTTCGTCCGCCACACCCCCCTAACCTATCGAACTCGCAACTTTCCCCCTCCAACTCCTCTGCCCGAAAACACGAAACACCGGGAATACTTTCCCGGGGGTTTTCCCCCCTTCACCGGTATCACCTACTACCGCGTTAGGGCACACCGAACACCGCGTATTGCCTTGATATATTTTGTGGTGCTTTGTTTGCTCTGTATTCATTATTTCTTCCCCCTCTTCTCTCCGGTAGACTACGAGACAGACGCTGCTGCTGACCAGTTCGACTACGGAGTTGACGACCCCTCTCTCTTGCCAGAGCAACTAGGCAAGCCCCCCCCTTGATCACCAGATATCGCCTATTCTACTCTATACTGCTTGCATTAGAGTAGTGTAGCATGTTACTGCTTTCCGTTGATCCTATTCTGATGCATAGCCTGACATTGTTGCTACACCTGTTGATACCTTACCTGCAATCCTAAATGCTTAGTATAGGATGCTAGTGTTCCATCAGTGGCCCTACACTCTTGTCCGTCTGCCATGCTATACTACTGGGCCGTGATCACCTCGGGAGTTGATCACGGGCATATGCTATATACTTTACACTGTTACATTACTGGTGATACTGTTTGGAGATGGGGGCTGAAGGGGCAGGTGGCTCCATCCAGGTAGTGGTGGGCCTGAGTTCCCGACGGCCCCCGACTGTTACTTTGTGGCGGAGCGACAGGGCAGGTTGAGACCACCTAGGAGACAGGTGGGCCTGGCCTTGTTCGGCATTCGCGGATACTTAACACGCTTAACGAGATCTTGGTATTTGATCTAAGTCTGGCTACGAGCCTATACGCACTAACCATCTATGTGGGAGTAGTTATGGGTATCCCGACGTCGTGGTATCAGCCGAAGCACTTCAGACGTCAGCGACGGAGCGGCGCGCGCCGAATTGGACTGGAACGCCACTAGGCTAGGTCTGCTTTCGGCCGCGTACGCAACGTGCAGGTGTGCTATGGGCGATGGGCCCAGACCCCTGTGCGCTTAGGTTTAGACCGGCGTGCTGGCCTCTCTGTTGAGCCTAGGTGGGGCTGCGACGTGTTGATCTTCCGAGGCCGGGCATGACCTAGGAAAGTGTGTCCGGCCAAATGGGATCAAGCGTGTTGGGTTATGTGGTGCACCCCTGCAGGGAAGTTAATCTATTCGAATAGCCGTGATCTTCGGTAACAGGACGACTTGGAGTTGTACCTTGACCTTATGACAACTAGAACCGGATACTTAATAAAACACACCCTTCCAAGTTCCACAGACAACCCGGTGATCGCTTTTCTACAGGGCGACGAGGAGAGGATCGCCGGGTAGGATTATGCTATGCGATGCTTCTTGGAGTTGCTACTTGGAGTTGCTACTTGGAGATGCTACTTGGAGGACTTCAATCTACTCTCTCCTACATGCTGCAAGACGGAGGCTGCCAGAAGCGTAGTCTTCGACAGGATTAGCTATCCCCCTCTTATTCTGGCATTCTGCAGTTCAGTCCACTGATATGGCCTCCTTACACATATACCCATGCATATGTAGTGTAGTTCCTTTCTTGCGAGTACTTTGGATGAGTACTCACGGTTGCTTTCTTCCCCCTTTTTCCCCTTTTCCTTTCTTTCTGGTTGTCGCAACCAGATGCTGGAGCCCTGGAGCCAGACGCCACCGACAACGACGACCCCTACTACACCGGAGGTGCCTACTACTACGTGCAGCCCGCTGACGACGACCTGGAGTAGTTTAGGAGGATCCCAGGCAGGAGGCCTGCGCCTCTTTCGATCTGTATCCCAGTTTGTGCTAGCCTTCTTAAGGCAAACTTGTTTAACTTATGTCTGTACTCAGATATTGTTGCTTCCGCTGACTCGTCTATGATCGAGCACTTGTATTCGAGCCCTCGAGGCCCCTGGCTTGTATTATGATGCTTGTATGACTTATTTTATTTGTAGAGTTGTGTTGTGATATCTTCCCGTGAGTCCCTGATCTTGATCGTACACATTTGCGTGCATGATTAGTGTACGATTGAATCGGGGGCGTCACAAGTTGGTATCAGAGCCGACTGCCTGTAGGAATCCCCCTTTCCAACTCCTTGGCCGAAGTCGAGTCTAGTCGTTGAAAAACTTTTACTAACATGGCTGTGTGACCCATGGGCCCACGTCGCCATCGGGTGGTAGTAGGATCTTTTATTCCTCGACCTATACTCTGGGACTCTGACATCTCTTCTATTCGGGTTAAATGAATTTTACTAAAATCTAACTTTAGGTTCTCGAAAACACTTTCCCTCGGAGAGCCCCTTCAGTCAAGATGATCGCCGACTACACCAGAAGATTACGAAGATACTCTCCGATATCCTCTCGAGACTTTGTGCCCGTTGCTTTTGCAATTCCCCGCCACTGATACATCCCTATGGATAACTACATACACTTGCCATCATATAATCATTGCCCGTTGATCTTGTTACTACAAGATACCATGAAATTCTCTCTATTGTTCCAAGAACCGTTTGTGTCACTGCCTTTCAGTTCTTTGCCACTTGAATACCCCTAAGAATAGTTTCTCGCACCTTTCGAGTATCCGCTCATCCCAGTTGCTCAGGTGTTTCACAAAAGTCTTTGAAATACTATTCAATCATCCGAAAATCCCTAGCAGCTTTATTGCTCTACAAATACTTGTCTACTAGCATTATGGATGCTTCCCATATATCTGGCAATATTCACTAGTATCTTTTGACACCGTCATTTTGATCCTATTGATTCAATATGTGTGCGAATGCACACAATCATCTATCAACCCTTCTAAATATCTTTCCGACTCAGACATCATTTTTGAACATGAGCTGGTTCTCGACCAAACTATTTGTCACCAATTGTGCCTCTGGTCTATCCGACTTACCCATCCTTGATCAGAGCAACTGCTTCTGAACCTTTGTTTTGGAAATCGTAATTCCTTTGTTATCTAAGCATCGAATTATTCCAATGTTCTATAATATGATGCCCGTGCATTCTTTCTGGAGTACTGATACTCACATCAGCTCTGTTGCGGATCGCCCGATCCATTGTTGGATTTCATCTGACATCGTCCTTCATATTCAATCACTTTGGAAGTTCTTTCTCCATTGGTAAATCCTACCCTCTGATTGACCAACCATGCTCTACTTTCGAGCTGGTAGTATTTACTATTGAAGCTTGTGGTATATGTTTCCATGATACCCTGACGGGTTGAACCTATGCCTTCCTTTATATGTGTGAACTCGGAAGTTTTCACGAGTCATATTCATCTGGTATTTCACCAGGTAAAACTTTCAACACTAATGCCTTTATCAAAGCGAGAAGTGAATGGAAGGTTATACATTGAAAAAGTGGGAGTCGACCTTGAACTTTGTGTTCATGCCCATGGACACGATGTAGATCCTATCATGGAAACTTCTTGTAATAATAACTATTTTCTTGATAAATATCATCTGGTATCTGTGAATTGATCCTTCGCAACCGTGGTTCCGACCATGTTTGTTCTCCCTTGATTCTATTTCTCAGACAAGTTAGAGTACTTGTCTTCTGCAGAGCATTACCCTAGTCCAACCTCTACTTTGATCTGTCGTTGAGTATTACCCCTCTGGTATCTCGAGATTATCATGGAACTGCATAACTTCTTATGAGCTCTTCATCAAGTGCTACCTTCCCACTGATTCCAATTTTTCACGGGCTCTGAGTTATTAAACACTCAAAGACACCGATAACTGAACCGAGTCCGCACTACGGTTCAACAACTCTCCATTAAGCTTCTATAAGTACGAGTTTGTACCCGATCACGCCATTCCTAGCCTGTTTGGCTATATCATTGTCTTGATGATTTCAAACTGTGCCACCTGGTCCTTATTCCAGGAGCACCAGTTTCGACGATGAGCTAAGCTTACGTCGATCTTCCTCGTCATACCATTTCTCCTTGACCAACAAACTTGATTTCGAGTTTGTGTCGTACCCTTGGTTCCAATAACCTTTCGCTTCGCCAATTCCTTTGACTTGATGTCATTGCCGATCGATTACATCTTGAAATCTCTCGACAACTGTATCGTGATCATCATCAAACATCCTAAGCTCTTCCAAGATATATATCGAATTCTTGATGGGTAATACCATCCTTGCCCCTCGATGATTCGTGTTATCATCGACCAATTTATTGCCCTCCGTTCAACACAAACTTGTTCGTGTTTTGTGTTATACCTTGAGATCCTTGCTACCCAGCAGTTGTTCTTCTTTACCTTGGAAGTATTACCATCTTTAATGTCAAGATTGTCGTGAGAATTTCACCACCTCCTAAGAATTCTTGATACAGGTGATACTTTTTGCCATATCCGTTCATTCCTTGGTCCCCGTGTTGTTTCTAACCGAAAAACCGACCATTGAACTATGTTGTGCGACTTCAAAACTTCTAGCAACCCTATTGCTTTGAATTTAATGATCGATAGCTCATTCTTAGGCTGTTGGTTACTGAATCGTCTCTCTAACAGTGATCTTGCTGCCTAAGGTCATATTCGGGCACACCTTTCAACTAATGATTGTTGGTGTATGTTTTCCTCGAGCATACAACATTATATCATTTGAATTGACAAGTGTCATCTTCTTGTTCACATCATTGTGGAAATCCATCCGTTTGGAATTCTCGATGAATTGTCGCTGAGCCCATCAGCCACCTCCTCATCCTCTCCTTGGTTTAATCATGAACTATTGTTTCAGGAACCCGCTCCCATAGTTCAATTTCCCAAGAATCTTGCAATGTCATTTCGTCGATATGTGTCGCACCTTTTCTTCTCGGACATCCTGAGTCTGAGGTATCATGACACCAATCGGATCTGAATCTCGGTCAGATATGATGGTTGGAACATATTTGCAAGAGTTATATCATTGGTCCTTATATGACCCGGTAAGGTGATGTCATGCCTAGCACACCTGGCCGGAGGACCTATCATTATAATTTCTTTTGCAAGGATAACCATTCTTCCTGGAGAAAATTGTAAGACTTATTCTATAAGTTGTTCCTGATGGATCCTTTGAGTTTCCAAAGTCTGATCTTCACCTGATGACCATGTCAAGGCTATCTCGAAGCATGTCGGTTATACTCTGATTTTCAACAAGAACATTTGAAGCCCAATGCTAAATGTTTCCTGCTCAATTATCCAAACACCGTTGTATGGGTAACGTCATGAAATTCTCTCCCCTCACCTAGAGGATTTTCTACGTTATATCCTATCGTGGATATCATGCTCTGCTTGTCCTTGGGAAGGATATACCCCTGAAATATGTGTTTAAACACATTTTTCCTTTCCATTGTTCTGTTTGACGAAATGATCACATTTTCCTTTCCATTGGTCTGTTCGACCTTTCTTGTGATCTATATAATCTAAGCAGTAATAATTCACTGCTTACGTAAACACATCGATGTATAACTCTATCAGTGAGACCCCGTTTCTACTGTTGATGACATTCCGGTAGCCACCGATCGACGAGAACTTTGCCTATTGGTCCGCCTCGTGCAACGAGCAGGAAAATGGTTCTCTTCGTCCCTCGCCCTTGGTACCAACGTTGTTGCCGACATAACTGACATGGTACTCTCTGACATGCCTTGCTATCATGACCGTGCAAGATGTCACTACTCCTATAAAAAAAACCACATGGTGGGCCCATAACCCACAGTTCCATAGGATCGAAACCTGACTGTCCTGTACACCCCCTATTCCCAAAGTTATTCCTCGCGCGTGGCCTCGTATGTAATTCACGGGCCACCGACCTAGTGGTCTATTCTGGTATCAGACGCAATACTTACTCTCGCTACTCTGAACCCCTTTCTCACTCCGGTTCAGGCTTCGAGCAACTATCTATCCGCTTGGAGCCTATTATGGTACCTTCGTACCTTACTCTTGAGGTATTTCATATGTTCAACTCGAGAGATAATCTTATACTAATTCATGGGTTAACCCCAGATTGTTTCCCTCAAAAGCATTATGTCGTAGTGAGCTGCCCCTTATCTTTTCGTAAGTACGATGGAGTTCCCGAAGAAATGATGACAAGTTTATCATGATGCATCGGAATAAAGGATTGAAGACATCAACGAAAGGAATTAACTTCCTTGAGAAGATCCGTTAGAATATCGTAACCAGAACTTTCCCCTTACTCCCCTCTTAAATCTCGGGACGAGATTTCTTGTAGTGGAGGAGAATTGTGACGCCCGGGTAATTAAGATATAGTGATCCTCTGCTAGTGTTGCCACGTCACCTCGATTATAGTTGCGAATCTCGAGTTAGTTCAAAACGGTTTCGAAATTCAATTCAAAATTATGATGGCAATAAAAGTTTTCAAAAATTAAAACTAAAATGTTCGGGGGTTGTCAAATATTACAAAGTTAATTATGGTGGAGTAAACACATTTTTATAAAATGTCTAAGTTGTTAAAATGAGTTAAAACAGAAAAGGAAAAATAAGAAAACAAAACAAACAAAACAAATAGAGAGAAAGAAAACCCCCCTGGCCAACTGGGCCAAATGGCCCAGCCGGCCGGCCCAATGGCCCACCCGGCCCCCTCACTCCCCTTAACCCCTCGGTCCACACCCGACCGAACCCTAGCCCGCACCCACTCGCCCCACTCGCCCCCCTCCCGCATCGCCCGCTCCTTCCCCCCGATCTGGATCGAGATCGGGGGCTCGACGCCGACGCCGCCCGGTGCTGTCCCGCCGGACGCCAGCGCCCCCACCGCCACACGACGCCGCCCCGTCCTCCCCTCCTCCCCGACCAGTCACCCAGGACGCCGGCGCCCC
>NC_041385.1:46292635-46315331 GCF_002162155.2 Triticum dicoccoides
GGCTCCCCTGCCGCGGCCGCCGCGCCCCGGCGCCCCTGGCCGCGCCTGCGTGCCGTTGCTCACCCCCGGCAGCCCCTGCTCGTCGCGCCTACGCGTCCCGCACGCTCGCGCGAGGCCGCACCTGCTCGCTCCTCGCCCCCGCGTCGTCTGCCACCTCGCAAGCGCTCACCGGCTTCCCCGTCGCCGGCGACCTCGCCGCGCCCCAGGGGCCTTCTCCCTGTCGCGCCTGGATGGGGCCTCGGGCATGAACGCTCGCACCCGCGAGCCCCTGTGCCCGGTAACCGCACGACCGCACCCGGTTTGGCCCTTGGGCCACTGCCCAGTGGCCCCCATGCCCCTGTTAAAAAGAAAAAGAATTAAAAAAAAGAATTAAAATAATAATAATTAATTAATTAATTAATTGACTAAATTAATTAAGTTAATTAATCCTACTTAATTAATCTAATTAACCTGTTAGTCTAACTAAACAGTAATTAGTTTAGCCGAAACCCTAGTTACCTAAATAGAGTATGACAGGTGGGTCCCACGGGACCCACATGTCAGGTTGACCAAGTCAACCCTGCTGACTGCTGACGTCAGCATGACATCATGCTGACGTCATAAATCCATTTTCCGAATTAATTAAATAATTAAATAAATTCCAGAAATTAATAAAATCTTTAGAAAATCATATCTTTTAATCCGTAACTCGGATTAAAATATTTTCAACATGAAAGTTGCTCAGAACGACGAGACGATTCCGGATACGCAACCCGTTCGTCCGCCACACCCCCTAACCTATCGAACTCGCAACTTTCCCCCTCCAACTCCTCTGCCCGAAAACACGAAACACCGGGAATACTTTCCTGGGGGTTTTCCCCCCTTCACCGGTATCACCTACTACCGCGTTAGGGCACACCGAACACCGCGTATTGCCTTGATATATTTTGTGGTGCTTTGTTTTCTCTGTATTCATTATTTCTTCCCCCTCTTCTCTCCGGTAGACTACGAGACCGACGCTGCTGCTGACCAGTTCGACTACGGAGTTGACGACCCCTCTCTCTTGCCAGAGCAACCAGGCAAGCCCCCCCCCTTGATCACCAGATATCGCCTATTCTACTCTATACTGCTTGCATTAGAGTAGTGTAGCATGTTACTTCTTTCCGTTGATCCTATTCTGATGCATAGCCTGACATTGTTGCTACACCTGTTGATACCTTACCTGCAATCCTAAATGCTTAGTATAGGATGCTAGTGTTCCATCAGTGGCCCTACACTCTTGTCCGTCTGCCATGCTATACTACTGGGCCGTGATCACCTCGGGAGGTGATCACGGGCATATGCTATATACTTTACACTGTTACATTACTGGTGATACTGTTTGGAGATGGGGGCTGAAGGGGCAGGTGGCTCCATCCAGGTAGTGGTGGGCCTGAGTTCCCGACGGCCCCCGACTGTTACTTTGTGGCGGAGCGACAGGGTAGGTTGAGACCACCTAGGAGACAGGTGGGCCTGGCCTTGTTCGGCATTCGCGGATACTTAACACGCTTAACGAGATCTTGGTATTTGATCTGAGTCTGGCTACGAGCCTATACGCACTAACCATCTACGTGGGAGTAGTTATGGGTATCCCGACGTCGTGGTATCAGCCGAAGCACTTCAGACGTCAGCGACGGAGCGGCGCGCGCCGAATTGGACTGGAACGCCACTAGGCTAGGTCTGCTTTCGGCCGCATACGCAACGTGCAGGTGTGCTATGGGCGATGGGCCCAGACCCCTGTGCGCTTAGGTTTAGACCGGCGTGCTGGCCTCTTTGTTGAGCCTAGGTGGGGCTGCGACGTGTTGATCTTCCGAGGCCGGGCATGACCCGGGAAAGTGTGTCCGGCCAAATGGGATCAAGCGTGTTGGGTTATGTGGTGCACCCCTGCAGGGAAGTTAATCTATTCGAATAGCCGTGATCTTCGGTAACAGGACGACTTGGAGTTGTACCTTGACCTTATGACAACTAGAACCGGATACTTAATAAAACACACCCTTCCAAGTTCCACAGACAACCCGGTGATCGCTTTTCTACAGGGCGACGAGGAGAGGATCGCCGGGTAGGATTATGCTATGCGATGCTTCTTGGAGTTGCTACTTGGAGTTGCTACTTGGAGATGCTACTTGGAGGACTTCAATCTACTCTCTCCTACATGCTGCAAGACGGAGGCTGCCAGAAGCGTAGTCTTCGACAGGATTAGCTATCCCCCTCTTATTCTGGCATTCTGCAGTTCAGTCCACTGATATGGCCTCCTTACACATATACCCATGCATATGTAGTGTAGTTCCTTGCTTGCGAGTACTTTGGATGAGTACTCACGGTTGCTTTCTTCCCCCTTTTTCCCCTTTTCCTTTCTTTCTGGTTGTCGCAACCAGATGCTGGAGCCCTGGAGCCAGACGCCACCGACAACGACGACCCCTACTACACCGGAGGTGCCTACTACTACGTGCAGCCCGCTGACGACGACCTGGAGTAGTTTAGGAGGATCCCAGGCAGGAGGCCTGCGCCTCTTTCGATCTGTATCCCAGTTTGTGCTAGCCTTCTTAAGGCAAACTTGTTTAACTTATGTCTGTACTCAGATATTGTTGCTTCCGCTGACTCGTCTATGATCGAGCACTTGTATTCGAGCCCTCGAGGCCCCTGGCTTGTATTATGATGCTTGTATGACTTATTTTATTTGTAGAGTTGTGTTGTGATATCTTCCCCTGAGTCCCTGATCTTGATCGTACACATTTGCGTGCATGATTAGTGTACGATTGAATCGGGGGCGTCACAGACAGTCCGCCTATGTCGAAGGAGTTGACGCGGCTATCCGTAGATTATGCTGCCACCCATGCTGGGCGAAGACCTCCCTGGCCGCCCGCTCCAACCACGTACACACTGCCTTGAATAGCGGTTGATACTCCGTTCGGTGTAGTGTAGACCACGTACGAAGCGAGTGCGTAAAGCGAAAAATAACCTGGAAACGAGAGGTGTTTTTGCCCTCGAAAACCAAATCATTTCTACACAGCCAGAGTGCCCATAATAAGGCATATGCTCCCACCCGAATTAGCATTTTGAACCTATTTGAAATGCCGTGCAACCAATGACCAAAAATATTGGCAACACTTGTGGGCGGATACAAATTGGATGATATTTCGATGACTGGCCATGTAGAGCGGGCAAACTTGCATTGAAAAAAGAGGTGTTTGATTGTCTCGTCATGAGTACAAAAACTACACTTCTTACTTCCATGCCAATTGCGACGGGCGAGATTGTCTTTGGTTAGTGCAACTCCCTTTCGAAGATACCACATAGAGATTTTTAACCTTCAGTGGAATCTTCGACATCCAAATTTTCTTGTTATTATCCATCGGGACCTCTGAATGCGTTAGCGCAGTATACATAGAGTCGACTGTGAAGGACCCAGATATAGTGAGGTTCCAGCGAAACACATCCCGTCCTTGTGTCAGGTTTATCGACTCCAGTCGAGATAATAAATTTTGCCATGACATAAGACGGGGGCCAATCAAATCCCGCCTAAAAAAATATTCGGTAGAAATGAACTGAGCACCTGCGCTAGAGTATCATTCTTATCGCGAACAATGCGGTACAAAGCTGGATATTGTTCTTGGAGGCTAGCATTGCCTAGCCAGTTGTCCTCCCAGAAACGAATCTCTGACCCATCTTTTATCGCGAAGGATCCAAAACGGAAAAGGTGTTTCTTCACTGCCATTAGACCATCCCATAGTGTGAGTCACCAGGTTTCTAATAGGCCTGTGACACAGCTTTTTGGCCTAGATACTTATTGTGCAGCAGGGTTTGCCAAACGCCATCCTCAGTAAGTAGTTTGAACAACCATTTACTAAGTAAGGCATCATTCTTGACCTGAAGGTCATGAATGCCAAGTCCACCTTGGTCTTTCGGCCTACAAACCATGCTCCATTTGGTTAGCCTATATTTTTTCTTTTCACTGTCCCCTTGCCAAAAAAATCTGGATCTGAAATAATCCAGCCTCTGCAAGACCCCTCTTGAGAGTTGGAAAAAAGAGAGTATATAGAGAACCATATTTGTGCGGTCTAGGTTGATTAAGACCAGTCGTCCTCCAACAAAGAGCAACTTGCCTTTCCAACTACTCAACCGTTTCTCTAAGCGCTCCTCTACATGTTTTCACTCCGCATTAGTGAGACGCCGATAATGAATCGGAATTCCCAAATATTTAATCAGAAATTGGCCTTGTGCACAACCAAGCAGGTCGGCATACTCAGCCGCTGCATCCCTGGCTTCTCCAAAGCAGAACAATTCACTTTTATGGAAGTTAATTTTAAGGCCTGACATGTGCTCAAACACTAAAAGCAATAATTTCAGGTTTCGAGTCTTATCCAGGTCATGTTCCATAAAAAGAATTGTATCATCGGCATATTGCAGAATAGAGAGACCACCATCCACAAGGTGGGGCACTACTCCTGCAATTTGACCATCCTGCTTGGCACGATCAATCAGAATAGAGAACATGTAAACCACGATGTCAAATAACATTGGAGATATGGAGTCACCCTGTCGTAGTCCTTTTTCGTCTTAAAGTAATGGCCTATGTCATCATTGACTTTGACAGCCACACTGCCTCCAGTAACAAAACTTTGGATCCACTCGCGCCATTTATCGGAGAATCCTTTCATTCTTAGGGTCTGTTGAAGGAACGACCATTTGACCTTATCATAGGCCTTTTCGAAGTCAATCTTGAAAACTACTCCACTCATGCTTTTACGGTGCATCTTGTGGACGGTCTCATGTAGGATTACTACTCCATCGAGTATATTTCTACCTTGCATGAAAGCCGTTTGAGATGGCCGGACGGCATGGTCAGCAATCGTGTTGAGCCTATTAGTAGCCACTTTGGTAAAAATCTTGAAGCTGACATTAAGGAGACATATGGGTCTATATTGTTGGATTCGCTCAGTCTCCTTGATTTTTGGCAACAAAATGATCTCGCCAAAGTTAAGCCTGAATAGATCAAGTTGGCCAGCATGAAGACAATTGAACAACTCCAATAGGTCAGTCTTGATGATAGAATTCTGCGTGTAAGCCATCAGGTCCTGGAGCTATGTTATGTTCCATTTGAAGCACCGCTGCTCTCACCTCCTCCTCATAGAAAGGTGTCGTGAGGATATCGTTCTCTTCTGCTATGACTTGTGGAATATCATCTGTTCGGGTCTCATCAAGGGTGAAGTTCCCTTCATCAGGTGCCCCAAACAAAGATTTGTAGTATTTGGATATATAACTTATTGAGATTTGTGAGGGCTCAGATTTTCTAATTTGGCTTTTGGCTCTTCCAATACACTGGGATCTAGAGGTAAGAGATCATGCGGTGGAATTATCCAAAGATCAAAAGTGTGTCGTGAACGGGTCCCAAGAATGCCAGCGCTTGCTCTGCATGTCCAGCTACCAAAATATGGAGTGCTATTATATATATGGAGTCCATCCAAACATCTCACACCCAATAGCGAGAACAATTCATTAGACTGCATTTGAGGTACACAATAGTAAAAACAGAAGACAGTTAGATGCTCATGAGCGCTTTGCACACACGCCAGCCGCAGCCCGATAAGGGGGTCCTAACCCAGCCGGCCCATTCTCCTCGGGTTGTGCCGGCAAGCCACCATTCGTGATTGATACGTCTCCAACGTATCTACTTTTCCAAACACTTTTGCCCTTGTTTTGGACTCTAATTTGCATGATTTAAATGAAACTAACCAGGACTGAAGCTGTTTTCAGCAGAACTGCCATGATGTTGTTTATTGTGCAGAAAACAAAAGTTCTCGGAATGACCTGAAAATCCACGGAGATAACTTTTGGAAAATATAAAAAATACTGGCAAAAGATGAAGACCAGGGGCCCACACCCTGTCCACGAGGGTGGGGGCGCCCCCCTGGGCGCGTCCCCTATCTCGTGAGCCCCCTGGAGCTCCACCGACCTCAACTCCAACTCTATATATTCCATTTCACGGAGAAAAAAATCAGAGAGGAAGTTTCATCGCGTTTTACGATACGGAGCCGCCACCAAGCCCTAGTCTCTCTCGAGAGGGCTGATCTGGAGTCCGTTTGGAGCTCCGGGGAGGGGGATTCGTCGCCGTCGTCATCATCAACCATCCTCCATCACCAATTTCATGATGCTCACCGCCGTGTGTGATTAATTCCATCGTAGGCTTGCTAGACGGTGATGGGTTGGATGAGATTTACCGTGTAATCAAGTTAGTTTTGTTAGGGTTTGATCTCTAGTATCCACTATGTTCTGAGATTGATGTTGCTATGACTTTGTTATGCTTAATGCTTGTCAGTAGAGCCCGAGTGCCATGATTTCAGATCTGAACCTATTATATTTTCATGAATATATGTGAGTTCTTGATCCTATCTTGCAACTCTATAGTCACCTATTATGTGTTATGATCCGACAACCCCGAAGTGACAATAATTGGGATACTTCTCGGTGATGACCATAGTTTGAGGAGTTCATGTATTCACTATGTGCTAATGCTTTGTTCCGGTTCTCTATTAAAAGGAGGCCTTAATATCCCTTAGTTTCTACTAGGACCCCGCTGCCACGGGAGGGTAGGACAAAAGATGTCATGCAAGTTCTTTTCCATAAGCACGTATGACTATATTCGGAATACATGCATACATTACATTGATGAATTGGAGCTAGTTCTGTGTCATCCTATGTTATAGCTATTACATGAGGAATCGCATCCGACATAATTATCCATCACTGATCCAATGCCTACGAGCTTTTCACATCTTGTGCTTCGCTTATTTACTTTTCCGTTCCTACTGTTACAATCACTACAAAACTATTATCTTTACTTTTGCCACTGTTACCATTACTGTCATACTACTTTGCTACTAAATACTTTGCTGCAGATACTAAGTTATCCAGGTGTGGTTGAATTGACAACTCAACTGCTAATACTCAAGAATATTCTTTGGCTCCCCTTGTGTCGAATCAATAAATTTGGGTTGAATACTTTACCCGTAGAAGCAGTTGCGATCCCCTACACTTGTGGGTTATCAAGACTAATTTCTGGCGCCGTTGCCTGGGAGCATAGATCTATTCTCTGAGTCACTTGGGATTTATATCTGTGGATCACTATGAAGAACTTGAAAGATGCTAAAACCAAGATTTTGCCCTCAACTACGAGGGTAGGTAAGGAACTGCCATCTAGCTCTGCACTAGATTCTCCTTCCGTTATTAGTAAGCTTGCGACACCTAAACCTACCACTGCTATGAATTCTAATATGTCGCATGTTATTGATGATGCCACTTCTGCTATGCATGATGAAACTACTTCTGTGCGTGATACTACTTTGCCATTAGGTGAATTTCTTGATGAACAACTTGCTAGAGTTAGGGGGAATGAAAATATTGAAGATGCTATTGTTGATGATAGTGATGATGGAAATTCTCCCAATGATTATGTATTGCCTGTTGTTCCCCAGGGTTATGTTATGAATGAAGAAGCTGCTAGAGGTATTTTTGCTTGCAATGATAGATATGATCTTAAGAAATTATTAGCTAAATGGAAGCAACAGTCTCTTAATGCTAGAATGAAACCTGACCCTGCTTTTGCTACTTCACCTATCTGTGTTACTGATAAGGATTATGAATTCTCTGTATCCTGAGATTATTACTCTAGTTGAATCTGATCCTTTTTATGGCCTTGAATCTGAAACTATTGTGGCACATCTTACCAAGTTGAATGATAGAGCCACCCTGTTTACTCATGATGAAAGATCTCGCTATTTTTATATCCTTAAGATATTTCCGTTCTCGTTAAAGGGTGATTCTAAGACTTGGTATAATTCTCTTGCTCCTAGTTGTGTGCGTAGTCCCCAGGATATGATTTCTTACTTCTCTGCTAAATATTTCCCTGCTCATAAGAAACAAGTTGCCTTGCGGGAAATATATAATTTTGTGCAAATCAAAGAAGAGAGTCTCCCACAAGCTTGGGGAGGCTTCTCCGGTTACTTAATGCTTTGCCTGATCATCCTCTCAAGAAAAATGAAATACTTGATATCTTTTATAATGGACTAACCGATGCTTCCGAGGACTACTTGGATAGTTGTGCTGGTTGTGTTTTCAGGGAAAGAACAGTCGACGAAGCTGAATTGCTATTGAATAATATGTTGACTAATGAAAATAATTGGACTCTTCCTGAACCAATTCCTGAGGCAATTCCTGAACCAATTGAGCCAACTGCTGAGCCTATTCCTAAACCCACTGCGAAGAAGAGATGTGTTTTATTTCTCAGTCCTGAAGATATGCAAGAGGCAAAGAAATCAATGAAAGAAAAAGGTATTAAAGCTGAAGATGTTAAGAATTTACCACCTATTGAAGAAATACATGGTCTTAATATACCGCCTATTGAAGAACCACATTGTCTTGATAACCCGACATAGGTAGTAAAGGTAAATTCTCTCTATAGATATGATAAAGTTGAAATCCCCTCTACTAAATTTCATAGCCCTTGCTTAGATGAATTTGATGACTTTATGTCTAGACAAGAAAGTTTTAATGCTTATGTTGGTAGAGAGTTAAAGAATAATGCTTTCGAGATAGGACGCGTGAGCGATAATATGGCTAGAGTTAAAGGTGAACTCCAACTCATTAGCAAATATGCTTCTATGGTTGCTACTCAAGCTGAGCAAGTACTCAAAGCTCAAAATGATTTGCTTGAGGAATTAAATAATAAAAATGACTTTACTGTTAGAGTGGCTACTAGAACTAGTAGAATGACCCAGCAACCTTTGTATCCTGAAGGCCACCCTAAGAGAATCGAGCAAGATTCTCAGAGAAATAATTTAGAGGCACCTAGTTCTTCCAAAAAGAAGAAAAAGAAAGACGATAGGACTTTGCATGCTTCTAGTGAACCTACTATAGACACACCTGAGAATCCCAATGATATTTCTATCTCTGATGCTGAAACACAATCAGGTGATGAACATGAACCTGGTGATAAGGTTAATAATAATGTTCATGTTGATGCTCAACCTAGCAAAAACAATGAAGTAGAGGTTGAACCTACTGTTGATCTTGATAACCCACAATCAAAGAATCAACGTTGTGATAAGAGAGATTTTGTTGCTAGGAAGCACGATAGAGAAAGAGAACCATTGGTTCAGAAGCCCATGCCCTTTCCTCCGAAAGCATCCAAGTTAAAGGATGATGAGGATTTTGAGCGCTTTGCTGAAATGATTAGACCTATTTTCTTACGTATGCGCTTAACTGGTATGCTCAAAGTAAATCCTTATGCTTAGTATATGAAGGATATCATTACAAACAAAAGAAAGATACCGGAAGCTGAAATTTCCACCATGCTTGCGAATTATACTTTTAAGGGTGGAATACCAAGGAAACTTGGAGATCCAGGGGTACCAGCTATACAATGCTCC
Source organism: Triticum dicoccoides (assembly GCF_002162155.2). Lineage (NCBI taxonomy): Eukaryota > Viridiplantae > Streptophyta > Magnoliopsida > Poales > Poaceae > Triticum > Triticum dicoccoides. The sequence goes on from NC_041385.1 coordinate 46,302,079, forward strand.
ATTAAAAGAAATTATGTTAGAACTGCTTTATGTGATCTTGGAGTCGGTGTTAGTGTTATGCCTCTCTCTTTATATCGTAGACTTGAATTGCATAAGTTGACACCTACTGAAATATCTTTGCAAATGGCTGATAAATCAACTGCTATACCTGTCGGTATTTGTGAGGATGTGCTTGTTGTGGTTGCAAATGTCACTATCGTAACGGACTTTGTTATTCTTGATATTCCCGAGGACGATAGTATGTCTATTATCCTTGGTAGACCTTTTTTGAATACTGCAGGGGCTATTATTGATTGCAACAAAGGCAATGTCACTTTTCATGTTAATGGTAGTGAGCATACGGTACACTTTCCGAGGAAACAATCTCACGTTCATAGCATCAACTCTATTGGAAAAGTTCCAACTATTATTATTGGAGGTTTTGAATTTCCTCTCCATACTGTCAAGAAAAAGTATGATATTCTTATTATTGGGGATTTTCATATCCCCGTTGAGGTAACTTAGTGTTATTCGAAATTTCTCCAGTTTCGTGTTATTCGGAATGAGTTTGTTAACAAGACTTGATCAACCTTGTTAGTGGGTTCATTTTGATGATCATGAAATGGATGAAACTAGAAGGCACAACCTTCTGTACCCTGTTTTTACTTTCTGTTATGTAGAATAAATAAAGAAAAAATAGTATTATCCGTCTGTTTTCTGAATTATCCGTGCATTAAAAAAAATATCCCGAAAATAAAAGTGCTCCAAATTCCCTGCAAATTTAGTATGATTTTTATGGAATATTTGAGGATTTTAGGCACTGAAAACACTTCAGGAGGGGCAAGCACCAGGCCACGAGAGTGGAGGGCGCGCCCCCTCTCCCTAGGCACGTCCCCCTGTCTCGTGGGCCCCTGGTGGCCCCCCTCCACTTATGCAAGCACCCACACACTTCATCTTCTACCCAAAAAAATCCCCATCCAGCTCAAGCACGAGTTCTAGCTCATTTTGCTGCGATTTTTGATCTCCTTGCTCAAAGCTTCATTCACAAAACTGCTTTGGGAGATTGTTGCTTGGTATGTGACTCCTCCATTGGTCCAATTAGTTTTTGTTCTAGTGCTTTATTCATTGCAAATTTTTTCTGCATAGGTGACCATGTTCTTGAGCTTGCATGTTAAATTTATGAGGTCCCAAGCAATTCTAATGCATGATATAGGCTCTAGGCACTTGTAGGAGTAGTTGCTACCAATCTTGTTTAGTGTTATTCACTTTTATTTTGAAGTTAATAAAATTTCAGAAATTTTCAGAAAAATGTTAAGGAAATTTTTGATGGGCTCTTCTAGCCAAGGCTCTCAGGAAAAACAAGCCAAAGAGAAGGAAAAAGCCAAGTATAATCTTCCTCGCTTAGCGGAAGTGCGGTCGTGTGAATGGCCATGCAATGATTTCTTGAAAGAAGCCGGAATTCATGAAGATTTTTACTCTTTGATCGAGACTGCAGGCCTTACCGGTTTCATCAACGACCGGATCGATTAGTATCTCTTACTCACCAATACTAAACTTTTATTATTATCCTAAGAAGTCACCGCCTGCAGTATCATTTCATTTATATGATGAATTCAGAGAAATATCTTTACGTAATTTTTGCGCGATGTGTAGGATACCTTATGAGGGAGAATTAGAGGAACCCCATCGTAAAGATGTCGATGACTTTTTTAATACTATCGTTGTAGAGGAGCCAAAGAAGGGTTCCGAGGCAAAAGTCTCTAGCATACACTTTCCTGTTTTACGCTACTTTGCCATATTTGCTAGTAGATACTCGATTGGTCATGCAAATAGTGGAAACTTAAGTGTTCCTGATATTATTATTCTTCAACATGCCTTGCTTGGAGACAATACTTTTAGTATGGGTGTCGTCGTTGCTAAACGGCTAGCCCTGAATCGTACAAAAGGCCCCATATTTGGAGGTATCTATGCTACACGTCTTGCTAGGAATTTTTAGATACCCATTAGGCATCTTGAGAAAGAGGAGACAACATTGCCTCCTCACATTTTAGATTACAAGAGCATGGTAGCACACAAGTTCATTGTTGACAACGAAGAGAGGATGCTCTTGTATAAACTTAGATTTAATAAGAAACACATTGAGATTATTATTTTTCCTGCGCCTCTGTTGTTTGATTTGCTTCCAGAAAATTTTATTGTCACACCGGAAGCGGTGAACAATCATCGAGCCCAAGCTTTTACTCCAGAACCTGAACCTGAGCCGGAACCTGAACTAGACCCTTATCGTGCATCATCTGTCCAGTGGGATCCGGAGATGACCAGCCAGTGGTATCCTGATTACACCTCCCATTACACCGGGGAGAGTAGCGGCGGTCCTTAGTACAAAACCAACTTAGGCCAAAAGCCTAAGCTTGGGGGAGTACGTATTTCTCACCGACTTTACATTCATGTTCACACACTAGTTGTCTGTGCTCATACTCTTTCATTGTATTATCCATGATAGTTTAAATTTCTTTTTCTAGTTTTCTTCTTGTGTGTTTGATAAACCTTGAGAAAAACCAAGAAAAAATTAGTTGGTTTAATTTCCATGCTTGTAGTAGAAATTAAAATGAAAACCCAAAAAGATTTCTAGTTCTTCTTCTTACTTGTTGAGAGCTTTCCCGTGTAAATAGTTTTATTTTCTTTTCTTTCCTTTGGGGGTCGAAAACACCATATTGAAAATGTTTAGTGGCTCTCATATGCATGATTGTTTATTTAACTTAGAGCCCATATTACTTGTCTTCTCTTTTGAGTTGAATGCTTGCAGATTCCAGCTTAGTCCAATGCACGTGGGCTCTTATTATTATACACATTGTTCGGTCGTGCAAGTGAAAGGCAATAATGACGATATACGATGGACTTATTGGGATGAGAAAAGCTGGTATGAACTCGACCTCTCTTGTTTTTGTAAATATGATGAGTTCATCATTTCCAAGTCAGCTTATTATGAAGTAAACATATTTGCAATGACATTTAGAGATTATAATTGCTTGTGCCATGCTTGGATTAGCTTTGAGTTATAATGGTTTACCTTGCATGCCAACATGCTATTAGAATTATTATGATGTGATATGATGGGATGGTATCCTCCTTTGAATGAATTAAGTGACTCGACTTGGCACATGTTCACGCATGTAGTTGAATCAAATCAACATAGCCTTCACGATATTTATGTTCATGGTGGATTATATCCTACTCATGCTTGTATTCAGTGTGAATTAATTTTAATGCATGTTTATGACTGTTGTCGCTCTCTCAGTTGGTCGCTTCCCAGTCTTTTGCTAGCCTTCACCTGTACTAAGCAGGAATACTGCTTGTGCATCCAAAATCCTTAAACCCCAAAGTTGTTCCATATGAGTCCACTATACCTTCCTATATGCGGTATTTACCTGCCGTTCCAAGTAAATTTGTATGTGCCAAACTCCAAACGTTCAAATGAAATTCTGTTTTGTATGCTCGAGCAGCTCATGTTACAACTAGGGCTGCCTATATCTTACATGCTAGGTGCGTTATTCTCAAGGGGAGTGGACTCCGCTCCTCATTCACGAGAAAGGGCTGGTAACCGGGATGCCCAGTCCCATGATCCAAAAAGGTGAAAGCAAATCAAAATAATTAAACAAAACTCCCCCAGGGCTTTTGTTAGTTGGAGGCACTCGTTGTTTCGAGCAAGCCACTGATTGATGCTTGTTGGTGGTTGGGGGAGTATAAACATTTACTATTCTGTTTGGGAACTGCCTATAATGCATGTAGTATGGAAGATACAACCATCTCATAGTTGTTGCGTTGACAGCGAAGGTATGCCGCTCAAAATGTTGTTCAATCTCTATTTTAAAATCGAGCTCTGGCACCTCTACAAATCCCTGCTTCCCTCTGCGAAGGGCCTATCTATTTACTTTTATGTTGAGTTATCACCCTTCTTCTTAAAAAGCACCCGCTGGAGAGCACATTGTCATTTGCATTCATTACTATTGGTTTATATTGGGTATGACTTGACTGGATCTCTTTTACCATGAATTACAATGTTTAGTCAGTCCTTGATCTTTAAAGATGCTCTGCATTTATGTTTTGCGGTCTCAGAAAGGGCTAGCGAGATACCATTTTGTTATACCATGTTATTATTGTTTTGAGAAAGTGTTGTCATCCGAGTTCTATTATTATGGCTCGCTAGCTGATTATGCTATTGATATGAGTAATTGTGAGACCCAAGTGTTCTTGTGAGTATAGTTAGTTCATAATATTTTCTGAAACTTGAATGCTAGCTTTTCATGTTTACAACAACAAGAGCAAACAGAGTTTGTAAAAGTTTTTCTTTATTAATTTCAGTTTATCAACTGAATTGCTTGAGTACAAGCAAAGGTTTAAGCTTGGGGGAGTTGATACATCTCCAAGGTATCTACTTTTCAAACACTTTTGCCCTTGTTTTGGACTCTAACTTGCATGAGTTGAGTGAAACTAACCCGTACTGACGCTGTTTTTAGCAGAACTGCCATGATGTTGTTTTATGTGTAGAAAAGAAAAGTTCTCGGAATGTCCTAAAAATCCATAGATGCACTTTTTGGAATTAATAAGAATTTCTGGGCGAAAGAAATACACCAGGGGGCCCACACCCTGTCCACGAGACAGGGGGGCGTGCCCCCCCCCCATAGGGCGCGCCCCCCTATCTCGTGGGCCCCCTGGACCTCCACCGACCTCAACTCCAACTCCATATACTCCGTCTCGCAGAGAAAAAAAATCAGAGAGAAAGTTTCATCGCGTTTTACAACATGAAGCCGCCGCCAAGCCCTAATCTTTCTCGGGAGGGCTGATATGGAGTCCGTTCGGGGATTCGGAGAGGGGGATTCATCGCTGTCATCATCATCAACCATCCTCCATCACCAATTTCATGATGCTCACCGCCGTGCGTGAGTAATTACATCGTAGGCTTGCTGGACAGTGATGGGTTGGATGAGATTTACCATGTAATCAAGTTAGTTTTGTTAGGGTTTGATCCCTAGTATCCACTATGTTCTGAGATTGATGTTGCTATGACTTTGCTATGCTTAATGATTTTCACTAGGGCCCGAGTGCCATGATTTCAGATCTGAACCTATTATGTTTTCATGAATATATGTGTGTTCTTGATCCTATCTTGCAAGTATATAGTCACCTATTATGTGTTATGATCCGACAACCCCGAAGTGACAATAATCGGGATACTTCTCGGTGATGACCATAGTTTGAGGAGTTCATGTATTCACTATGTGTTAATGCTTTGTTCTGGTTCTCTATTAAAAGGAGGCCTTAATATCCCTTAGTTTCCGCTAGGACCTCGCTGCCACGGGAGGGTAGGACAAAAGATGTCATGCAAGTTCTTTTCCATAAGCACATATGACTATTTACGGAATACATGCCTACATTACATTGATGAACTGGAGCTAGTTCTGTGTCACCCTATGTTATAAATATTACATGAGGAATTGCATCCGGCATAATTATCCATCACTGATCCATTGCCTACGAGCTTTTCACATATTGTTCTTCACTTATTTACTTTTCCGTTGCTACTGTTACAATTACTACAAAAACCCAAAAACGGTTATCTTTACTTTTGCCACTGTTACCTTTATTATCATACTAATTTGCTACTAAATACTTTGCTGCAGATACTAAGTTATCCAGGTGTGGTTGAATTGACAACTCAACTCTCAACTGCTAATACTCAAGAATATTCTTTGGCTCCCCTTGTGTCGAATAAATAAATTTGGGTTGAATACTTTACCGTCGAAAGCTGTTGCGATCGCCTACACTTGTGGGTTATCAATGTTCATATCCCCGTTGAGGTAACCTAGTGTTATTCGAAATTTCTTCGGTTCCGTGTTATTCGGAATGAGTTTGTTAACAAGACTTGATCAACCTTGTTAGTGGATTCATTTTCATGATCATAAGATGGATGAAACTAGAAGGCACAACCCTCTTTACCCTCTTTTTACTTTCTGTTAATTAGAATAAATAAAGAAAAAATAGTATTATCTGTCTATTTCTAAATTATCCGTGCAATAAAAAATATCCCAAAAATAAAAGTTCTCCAAATGCCCTGCAAATTTAGTATTATTTTTTATGGATTATTTGAGGATTTTAGGCACTCAAAACACTGCAGGAGGAGCAAGCACCTGGCCATGAGGGTGGAGAGCGCGCCCACACCCCCTGGGCGCGCCCCCTGTCTAGTGGGCCTACGGTGGCCCCCCTCCACTTATTCATGCACCCATACACTTCTTCTTCTTCCTAAAAAAATCCTCATCCAGCTCAAGCACGAGTTCTAGCTCGTTTTGCTATGATTTTTGATCTCCTTGCTGAAAGCTCCATTCACAAAACTACTTTGGGAGATTATTGCTTGGTATGCAAGACCTCCGTTGGTCCAATTAGTTTTTGTTCTAGTGCTTTATTCATTGCAGATTTTTGTTGCATAGGGTGACCCTGTTCTTGAGCTTGCATGTCAAATTTATGAGGTTCCAAGTAATTCTAATGCATGATATAGGCTCTAGGCACTTGTAGGAGTAGTTGCTACCAATCTTGTTTAGTTTTATTCACTTTTATTTTGAAGTTACTAAAAATTTCAGAAATTTTCAGAAAATGATAAGGAGATTTTTGAGGGGTTGTTCTAGCCAAGGCTCCCAGGATAAACAAGCTAAAGAGAAGGAAAAGGCCAAGTATAATATTCCTCGCGTAGCAGAAGAACGGCCGTGTGAATTGCCATGCAATGATTTCTTGAGAGAAGCCGGTATTTATGAAGAATTTTATTCCTTGGTTGAAAATCCTGGCCTCACCGACTTCCTCCACGACCGGATCGATCGGTATCTCTTACTCACCAATACTTTCATGCAAAACTTTTATTATTATCCTAAGAATTCACCTCCATCAGTATCATTTCATTTATATGATGAATTCAAGGAAATGTCTTTACGTAATTTTTGTGCAGTATGTAGAATACCCTTTGAGGGCAGATTAGATGAACCACGTCATAAAGATGTGGATGACTTTGTTAACACCATTACTATAGGGGATCCAAAGAAGGGTTCCGATGCGAGAATCACTAGCATACATTTTCCTGTTTTACGCTACTTTGCCTTATTTGCTAGTCGATGCTTAATTGGTCATGGAAATAGTGGAAACTTCAGTGTTCCCGATATTATTATTCTATTCCATGCCTTGTTGGTGATAATAGTTTTAGTATGGGTGCCGTTATTGCTAAACGTTTAAACCTAAATCGTATAAAAGTCCCCATCTTTGGAGGTATCTATGCTGCACGTCTTGCTAAACATTTTGAGATACCTATTAGGCATCATGAGAAAGAGGAGACAATATTGCTTGCTTACATTTTAGATTACAGGAGCATGGTAGCACATGAGTTTATTGTTCATAATGATGATAAGATGCTCCTGTATAACTTGAGATTTAATAAGAAACACAATGAGACTATTATTCTGACTGCACCTCCGTTGTTTGATTTGACTGCAGATAATTATCTTGTCACGCCGGAAGCAGTGTACGCTCATCGAGGCCAAGCATCCACTCAGAGCCTGAGCCCGAGCCGGAACCTTCACTGGACCCTTATCATGCATCATCTTACCAGTGGGATCCGGAGGAGATGGCCAGCCAGTGGTATCCTAATTTTACCCCTCAGTACACCGGAGAGAGTAGCTGCTATCCTTGGCATTAGACCAACTTAGGCCAAAAAGCCTAAGCTTGGGGGAGTACGTATTTCCCACCGACTTTACATTCATGTTCACACACTATTCTAGTCGTCGGTGCTCATACTCTTTCATTGTATTATCCATGCTAGTTTAATTTCTTTTTCTAGCTTCCTTCTTGTGTGTCTGATAAACCTTAAGAAAAACCAAAAAAATTAGTTAGTTTACTTTCCATGCTTGTAGTAGAAATTAAAATGAAAACCCAAAAAGATTTCTCATTCTTCTTTTACTTGTTGGGAGCTTTCCTGTGTAAATAGTTTTATTTCTTTTCTTTCCTTTGGGGGTCGAGAGTAGAAGACCATATTGAAAATGCTTAGTGGCTCCCATATGCATGATTGTTGATTTAACTTAGAGCCCATATTACTTTGTCTTCTCTCTTGAGTTGAATGCTTGCAGATTCCATCTTAGCCCAATGCACGTGCACTATTGTTATTATACACATCGTTCGGTCGTGCAAGTGAAAGGCAATAATGATGATATATGATGGACTGATTGAGATGAGAAAAGCTGGTATGAACTCGACCTCTCTTGTTTTTGTAAATATGATGAGTTCATCGTTCCTGATTCAGCTTATTATGAAGTAAACATATTTGTAATGACATTTAGAGATTATAGCTGCTTGTGCCATGCTTAATTAGCTATGAGTTATAATGGTTTACCTTGCGTGCCAACATGCTATTAAAATGATTGTGATGTGGTATGATGGGATGGTATCCTCCTTTGAATAAATTTAGTGACTCGACTTGTCACATGTTCACACAGGTAGTTGAAACAAATCAACATAGCCTTCACGGTATTTATGTTCATGGTGGATTATATCCTACTCATGCTTGTACTCGGTGTGAATTAATTTTAATGCATGTTCATGACTGTTGTCGCTCTCTGAGTTGGTCGCTTCCCAGTCTTTTGCTAGCCTTCACCTGTACTAAGCAGGAATACTGCTTGTGCAACCCAACTCTTTAAACCTCAAAGTTGTTCCATATGAGTCCACCATACCTTCCTATATGCGGTATCTACCTGCCATTCCAAGTAAATTTGTATGTGCCAAACTCCAAACCTTCAAATGAAATTCTGTTTTGTATGCTCGAGCCGCTCATGTTTCAACTAAGGCTTCCTGTATCTTCCATGCTAGGTGGGCTATTCTCAAGAAGAGTGGACTCTGCTCCTCACTCACAAGAAAGGGCCGGTAATCGGGATGCCCAGTCCCATGATCCAAAAAGATCAAAGCAAATCAATATAATTAAAAAAACTCCCCCAGTGCTGTTGTTAGTTGGAGGCACTCGTTATTTCGAGCAAGCCATGGATTGATGCTTGTTGGTGGTGGGGGAGTATAAACTTTTACCATTATGTTTGGGAACTGCCTATAATGCATGTATTATGGAAGATATAGCCATCTCATAGTTGTTGCATTGACAGTAAAAGTATGCCGCTCAAAATTTTATTTATCTCTATTTTAAAATCGAGCTCTGGCACCTCTACAAATCCCTGCTTCCCTCTGCGAAGGGCCTATCTATTTACTTTTATGTCGAGTCATCACCTTCTTATTAAAAAGCACCCGCTGGAGAGCACATTGTTATTTGCATGTATTACTATTGGTTTATATTGGGTATGACTTGACTAGATCTCTTTTACCATGAATTACAATGTTTAGTCAGTCCTTGATCTTTAAAGGTGCTCTGCATTTATGTTTTGCGGTCTTAGAAAGGGCTAGCGAGATACCATCTTGTTATATCATATTATGATTGTTTTGAGAAAGTGTTGTCATCCGAGTTTTATTATTATCGCTCGCTAGCTGATTGTGCCATTGATATGAGTAAATGTGAGACCAAAGAGTTATTGTGAGTATGGTTAGTTCATAATAGTTGCTGAAACTTGAATGCTGGCTTAACATACTTACAACAACAAGAGCAAATAGAGTTTGTAAAAGTTTTTCTTTATCACTTTCAGTTTATCAACTGAATTGCTTGAGGACAAGCAAATGTTTAAGCTTGGGGGAGTTGATACGTCTCCAACGAATCTACTTTTCCAAACCCTTTTGCCCTTGTTTTGGACTCTAATTTGCATGATTTGAATGAAACTAACCCGGACTGACGCTGTTTTCAGCAGAACTGCCATGATGTTGTTTATTGTGCAGAAAATAAAAGTTCTCGGAATGACCTGAAAATCGACGGACATAAGTTTTGGAAAATATAAAAAATACTGGCAAAAGATGAAGACCAGGGGGCCCACACCCTATCTCGTGGCCCCCTGGAGCTCCGCCGACCTCAACTCCAACTCTATATATTCCATTTCATGGAGAAAAAATCAGAGAGGAAGTCTCATCGCGTTTTATGATACGGAGCCGCCGCCAATCCCTAATCTCTCTCGGGAGGGCTGGGCTGGAGTCCGTTCGGGGCTCCAGAGAGGGGGATCTGTCGCCGTCGTCATCATCAACCATCCTCCATCACCAATTTCATGATGCTCACCATCGTGCGTGAGTAATTCCATCGTAGGCTTGCTGGACAGTGATGGGTTGGATGAGATTTACCATGTAATCAAGTTAGTTTTGTTAGGGTTTGATCTCTAGTATCCATTATGTTCTGAGATTGATGTTGCTATGACTTTGCTATGCTTAATGCTTGTCACTAGGGCCCGAGTGCCATGATTTCAGATCTGAACCTATTATGTTTTCATGAATATATGTGAGTTCTTGATCCTATCTTGCAAGTCTATAGTCACCTATTATGTGTTATGATCCGACAAACCCGAAGTGACAATAATCGGGATACTTCTCGGTGATTGTCGGTGTCTAAACCGGCGGATCTCGGGTAGGGGGTCCCGATCAGTGCGTCTAAGGCTAATGGTAACAGGAGGCAACAGACACAATATTTTACCCAGGTTCGGGCCCTCTCGATGGAGGTAAAACCCTACTTCCTGCTTGATTGATCTTGATGATATGAGTATTACAAGAGTTGATCTACCACAAGATCGTAGAGGCTAAACCCTAGAAGCTAGCCTATGATGATTATGATTGTTGTGATCGTCCCTATATGGACCAAACCCTCCGGTCTATATAGACACCGGAGGGGTCTAGGGTTTACACAGAGTCGGTTACAAAGAAGGAAATCTAATATCCCGATCACCAAGCTTGTCTTCCACGCAAAGGAGAGTCCCATCCGGACACGGGACAAAGTCTTGAGTCTTGCATCTTCACGGTCCAACAGTCTGACCAAAGTATATAGTCTGGCTGCCTGGATACCCCCTAATCCAAGACTCCCTCAGTAGCCCCTGAACCAGGCTTCAATGACGATGAGTCCGACGCGCAGTTTGTCTTCGGCATTGCAAGGCGGGTTCCATCTCCGAATACTCCAAAGTAACTATCGAACACTTAAATCGTGTCCGGATCCGCAAGATGATCTTCACATACCACCATAGAGAGAATGATATTACACAAATGTAATCTACAGATGACGTGACATGACACTATGGTCGAGTCATTATTCGAACCATTTTCCCACAACCAGCCACAGCGCATATTGCGAGGCGGTTTCCTCGGCACATTTTGTTGAAGCAGAGATCATGTCCCCTTATCACGAGATTTTCATTAACACGGGCATGGGTAGCCCAACCGCACCGCTAATCGTGGTGAATGGGGAACGAGCGGATTCCACTAGGCCAATGGGGAGGAACAAAAAGCTTCTACCACCTCTATAAAGAGATAAGGTCTCTTCCTCTTTACCCATGCCTTTCCCTTCTGCTAGTCCATTCCCCTTTGCTCGAGCCCTAGAGCCCAAGCACTCTTCTTCTCCACCGAAGAGAGGTTCTCTGAAGATGTCCGGATCCATAGCAGGAGGCAAATGGATGGCTTCCACCGTCCGGGAGAGGGATATCAAAAAGCTCCGAGAGGCCGGGTACCTGGCTAAGAAAATCGGCCACCGTCTTCCACCAGCGGGAAAGATCGTCCCCGCTCCGGAGCCCCACGAGAGGGTCGTGTTCCTTCCTCATTTTGTCCGTGGGCTCGGGTTTCCCGTTCATCCCTTTGTTCACGGCATCATGTATTATTACGGGATTGATTTTCATGATCTGTCCCCCAATTCTTTCCTTAACATCTCGACATTCATCGTCGTGTGTGAGGCCTTTCTTCATATTTCGCCCCACTTCGCTCTATGGTTGAAGATTTTCAACATGAAGCCCAAGGTGGTGAATGGCGAGCACGCCGAGTGCGGTGGCGCCATGGTGAGCAAGATGCCTAAGGTCACATGGTCAACGGGCGCCTTCAATGATTTCGTCAAGGAGTGGCAGCAGCAGTGGTTCTATATCACCGAACCGCGCGGTAAAAAGTGGGCTGCTGCTCCTGAATTCAGATCCGGAGCCCCACTGCGGCTCACGTCCTGGCCCGAGAAGGGCCTGAACTGGTCCTCGTCCGACGAGCTGTCGGTGCTCCAAACGCGCATCTAGAGCGTGGTCAATAAGGATGTCAAACTTGTCAACGTAGTGCAGATGATGTTAGTTCGCCTGATTCTCCCTTGCCAGCGTTGAGCCTGCAGTTTGTGGGAATACGACCCAACTGAGCACCAGACCCTACGGGAGCTCTACGGCTCCTCCCACAAGGACATCTGGAAGGTGCTCTTCAAGTCCGGCAAACCGTGGCCAGGCTCCGTCGAGGACCGTGGGTATCAGCTATCCCGCTCAGCCAGTCCGGTAAGTCATTACTGTGCTCTATCCACCCATTTTTTAGCTGGTATGTCCCGAGGGAGATGCTTTTATCATGCTTTCTTCAATAATCCCAAGAATGGACGAAAAAGGCGGGGAGGATACACTGTCCGGCCCCGCTGCCGGAGGAACCGACAGGACCTCTTCTAACAAAGATGTTGGTCCTGGTGCCTTACGAGGCGCCGAAGAAAGAGGACTCCAAGAAGGTCAAGAAGACCCGGAGCAGCCCCCGTCGCCGCGACACTTCGGACGCAAAATCTGAAGACTCCAGCAACCATCCCTCCTCCGAAGACGAAGAGGAGGAGAAAGAAGATGAGCCCTCCACAGGGGGAGGGGAGAAAAGGATGGCTTCCTCATCCCCGGAGGCCGAATCACCAAAGAGGGGGAAAGGTTCCCTCCCGGAGGTGTCCACCATGGCTGCCCATAGCAGCCCGGAGTGGGATCCTAGGGCCCAGCCCCTGGTAAAGTCATGAGTATACGAAATCCGAACACGCCTTCGTGCCCGAGGTCATTAGGATGTAGTAGCCTAACTGTCGCCATACTTTGTGCAGCCCGGTGAGGACCCACAGCGGACAGTGCTCATCGAAGGATTTGCTGAGTTCAGATGCCCTAGAGAGCGAGACACCTCCAGAGGCACCTTTCCTGAAGCCTAGGCGCGACACCGAGGTGTCGTCTCAGCGGGACCTGGACTAGGGAGGGCATATCTCTGGGGCCGGATATACGGGAGCAGCGATTCCCATGCTTGTCGACGGCGAGGGCGATCTTAGATTTGGCCCACAGCTGGGCACAGTCCTGGAGACCTTTAAAGCTCCAGGA
>NC_041385.1:46315495-46348623 GCF_002162155.2 Triticum dicoccoides
GGGGGGGCGCCTGCTTCGCCAGCAACCTCTGTCCAAGCAGAGTTGCCGGGCGGCCTATCGAGAGCGCTAAAGAGTGCGTCCATCGTCGATGAACATCACGCCCTTATGGGCGCGGTGATTGAAAAGATTCAGTCCGTTGAAAGTGGACTGAATGAATCTTGCCTCAGCCTTATAAAAGGCTTTGAGGTATGTTTTTAGAAACCTTTGAAGATTGTCATAGTATGAGTAGTAGCCCCTGATGCACTGTCCGATGAAAGAGAGAGAGCCGGACAGGGGATCAAACTTCCACTTCACAGGAGACTCAGTGAATGACATATATTCCTTTGTTTGAAAACAGGCGTCCGTAGCGACGACCACCTCTCATAATGCAGAGGTGTCCGGACTTAAGCAGAGTCTGGAACAAGCTGAAGAAGAACTTGGCCGCGTGAAGAAGCAGTTGGAGGACAAGCAAGGTATGTCGAAACCTTGTCCTCAATTCGACATGAATGAGTAGGTGTGCCTGATGGAAATATTTGTATTGTATGTTTTTAGGAGCTAGTGCCGAAATTGAGGCATTAAAGAAGGCTGTGGCCGAAGCCAACAAGAAGGCCGCCGCTAAGCACGCTCTTCGTGAGAAGCACGAGGCCACGGTCATTGAAGCTGAGCGAGAGCTCCAGGAGGTCGTGAAGAAAGGCGAGACCTTGGAGCAGAGTCTAACAGGGAAAGAATCCGAACTTGCCCAGGCTCTCCGGGACACAGATGATGCTCGGGAAGAAGCCCGAGGTGCTCTGAAGGACATTCAAGAGGCATGAAGGGTTGCGGCTGGTAAGGCTTTTTGTACTCGGAGCAATTTTTATGTAGTAATGGGAGGAACTCTTAAGCGACGAACTGAATTCTTGTTTCTCCAGGGGCGTTTGTGGACCTGCCGCGCAGCATATCTGATGCTGCCCAGTTCTTTCGATCTGAGGAGAAGAAGTTTGCGGAGAAGCATTTCTGGTCGCAGTATTTGGCACTGAACTATCCGGTGCCCTTTATCGACCAGCTGAAACAGTTGGTCGAACTGCACCAGGCGGCCGAACTAGCCATGAAGGACTTAGTTGTCTGGCTATGTCCTGCGGAGCCAATTCCAAGCAGTTACTTTGGACTCGTGAAGCGTATTGTTGGTGCTTGCCCTCGGCTCAAAGTCATTAAGCGATCGGTTTGTATAGAGGGTGCCCGCATGGCATTTGCCCGTGGGAAGGTGCACCGGGGGAAGCTTGATGCTGAGAAGCTGATGACTGAGGGACCACCAGAGGGTAAGGAGCATCGCAAGCCCGAATTATACTATGAAGGTGTCCTGAAAGGAGCCCGCCTTGTGGCGGATCAGTGTACCAAAGACACTATATTTCCCTGAAGGCAGTCATGCCGTCCTTTGTAATGCGGGATAATGGCACTGTTATTATTTATTGCCTTTTATATGAACGTTTGTTCTTTCCTGTGTGGCCGTTTAGTGTATATAAATCCTGAGAGTTGGCCAGTCGTCGGCTTCTGCCCCCACGTAAAAAGTACGGGGATGTTCGGGACATACCGGAACACTCTTTATCCCATTGTTGGGTCCTTTAAGGAGGTGTTCATCACCACAAACCAGGCAATCATACTATAGGGAATTATCACTCTCACTTAGCCATAGGAGTTTGAGTATGGTAGGCGCAGCCCCTAGTATTCGGAAGACCGTACGAGCGGCTCTAACGGCGTCTGATCAGAAGACTGATCCGTCGCACTCTGCATTTATTATGGCATTGTGCAGAATAAATCTTTAAAGATTTTACAACCTCTCGAACAGCTGATCAGCTCTCGTCGTATCATGACAGTTAGTTTTCGGCTTTCTCTACTGTGGTGCTCATTCGGAAGAACCGAGACACAATCACAGTGGTTCTCCCAGCGCTACCTTAGCTGATAGAGCGGAACGTAAGGTACCAAAACATGGGAGCCGGGCAAACCCAACTAATGACCCAAGACATGATTCGGAGCTGATGCATATAGTGCTATAAGTTCGGGGTGCCGAGCGACCGAAAAGGTGGTCGGACTTTGCTGCCATATTATGGGTACTATGAAGCCCCTGGCATAGTGGGTCATAACACGATGTACGGGTGCCATTTATGACAAAAAAGGCGTCAATGAGGAATGAGGGAGTCCTGGATTAGGGGGTGTCCGGATAGCCGGACTACCATCATCAGCCGAACTATCATCTGCCGGACTATCATCATCGACCGGACTCCAAGACTATGAAGATACAAGATTGAAGACTTCGCCCCATGTCCGGATGGGACTTTCCTTAGCGTGGAAGGCAAGCTTGGCGATACGGATATGTAGATCTCCTACCATTGTAACCAACTCTATGTAACCCTAGCCCTCTCCGGTGTCTATATAAACTGGATGGCTCTAGTCCGTAGGACATGACGACAACAACAATCATACCATAGGCTAGCTTCTAGGGTTTAGCCTCCTTGATCTCGTGGTAGATCCACTCTTGTAAACATCCACAATATCAATATCAATCAAGCAGGATGTAGGGTTTTACCTCCATCAAGAGGGCCCGAACCTGGGTAAAACATCGTGTCCCTTGTCTCCTGTTACCATCCGCCTAGACGCACAGTTCGGGACCCCCTACCCGAGATCCGCCGGTTTTGACACCGACATTGGTGCTTTCATTGAGAGTTCCTCTGTGTCGTCACCGATAGGCTTGATGGCCTCTTCAATATACAACGACGCAGTCCTGGGTGAGAATTTTCTCCCCGGACAGATCTTTGTATTCGGCGGCTTCGTACTGCGGGCCAACTCACTTGGCCATCTGGAGCAGATCGAAAGCTACGCCCCTAGCCGTCAGGTCAGGTTTGGGAGCCTAAACTTCACGGCCGATATCCGCGGGGACTTGACCTTCGACGGATCCGAGCCACAGCCGAGCGTGTCGCGCTGTCACGATGGGCATGACCTAACTCTGCCACCGGACAGCACCTTGGAGGCCGCACACGAATCCGCTCCGACCCATAGTCTGGAGCCGATCGCTCAGATCGAGGACGGATGGCTGGACACCACCTCGAGAGCTGCAACTTCTACGGCGATGGAGCCGAACACTTACCTTGTCCCGCACAAAGCTCATGACTCTGAGGTGCCGGACTCTCTGCCGGACTCCGAACCTCCTGCGCCCCTGCCAGTCGAATCCGATTGGGCGCCGATCATGGAATTCACCGTTGCAGACATCTTTCAGCACTCACCCTTCGGTGATATCTTAAATTCGCTGAAGCATCTCTCGCTATCCGGAGAACCCTGGCCGAACTACGGCCAGGACGGTTGGGACACGGACGATGAAGAAATTCAGAACCCACCCACCACCCACTTTGTAGCCACCGTCGACGATCTAACCGACGTACTCGACTACGACTCCGAAGACATCGACGGTATGGACGACGATGCCAGAGACTATCAAGAACCAGTGCCTACAGGACACTGGAAGACCACCTCGTCATACGACATATACATGGTGGACACCCCAAAAGATGGGGACGGCGAAGAAGCAACGGAGGCCGATTCCTTAAAGAAACAGCCCAAGCGCCAATGTCAGCGGCGCCGCTCTAAATCCCGCCACAGCAAGAATGGAGATTCCGGCACAGGAGATAATAGAACCCCGGAAAGTGCCGAAGACAACCCCCTCCAGCACGATCCAGCGCAGGAGGAGGCAGAAGCAAGCCCTCACGAGAGGGCGGCAGACGACGAGGTCGAGGATGATAATTACTTACCTCCCTCCGGAAATGAGGCAAGCCTCGACGACGACGAATTCGTCGTGCCTGAGGATCCCGTCGAACAAGAGCGTTTCAGACGCAGGCTAATGGCCACGGCAAACAGCCTAAAGAAAAAGCAGCAACAACTTCAAGCTGATCAAGACCTACTGGCCGACAGATGGACCGAGGTCCTCGCGGCCGAAGAGTATGAACTCGAACGCCCCTCCAAAATTTACCCAAAACGCAAGTTGCTCCCCCGACTAGAGGAGGAAGCGTACAAACCTGCATCACCAGCGCACAATACGGCAGACCGACCACCTCGTGGCCGCGACAGAGAGGCATGCAAACCCACCACCAAAACCGTACCCCGGCATCGCTCAAAAAGCATGAAGCCACGGGGGAACGCGCCGAACTTGCGAGATATATTGGAGGACAAGGCAAGACAATCCAGATCTATCTATGGATCACGTGGGCGCCCCAAGACCCACGACGAATACCGTCGCGCCGGATACAACTACTCCGGCCGGGCCGAACACAGCAGACAACGCTCTCTCGAGCTACGTCGCGATAATGCTCAATACAGAGGCGCCGCACACCCACTATGCTTCACTGACGAAGCAATGGATCATCAAATCCCTGAAGGGTTTAAACCCGTTAATATCGAATCCTACGATGGCACAACAGACCCCGCGGTTTGGATTGAGGATTATCTCCTCCATATAAGTATGGCCCGCGGCGACGATCTTCACGCCATCAATTATCTCCCGCTCAAGCTTAAAGGACCAGCTCGGCATTGGCTGAACAGCCTGCCCGCAGAGTCAATTGGATGCTGGGAAGACCTGGAAGCCGCATTCCTCGACAACTTCCAGGGCACGTATGTGCGACCACCGGACGCAGATGACCTAAGCCACATAATCCAGCAGCCATACGAATCGGCCAGGCAATTCTAGACACGGTTCTTAACAAAGAAAAATCAAATCATCGACTGTCCGGATGCAGAGGCCCTCGCTGCCTTTAAACATAACATCCGCGACGAGTGGCTGGCCCGGCACCTAGGACAGGAGAAGCCGAAATCCATGGCAGCCCTCACATCACTCATGACCCGCTTCTGCGCAGGAGAGGATAGCTGGCTAGCTCGCAGCAACAACCTCAACAAAAATGCTGGCAGTCCGGATACCAAGGACCGCAATGGCAGGTTGCGTCGAAACAAAAACAAACGCCGCATTAACGGCGACAGCAATGAGGATACGGCAGTCAACGCCGGATTCCGAGGCTCCAAGCCCGGTCAACGGAAGAAGCCATTCAAAAGAACCACTCCGGGCCCGTCCCATTTGGACCGAATACTCGACCGCTCCTGTCAAATACATGGAACCCCCGAAAAGCCAGCTAACCACACCAACAGAGATTATTGGGTATTCAAGCAGGCAGGCAAATTAATCACCGAAAACAGTGACAAGGGGCTACAAAGCGATGACGAGGAAGAGACCCGGCCGCCGAACAAAAGAGGACAAAAGGGATTCCCCCCTCAAGTTCGGACGGTAAACATGATATACGCAACGCATATTCCCAAGAGGGAGCGGAAGCGTGCACTAAGGGACGTATACGCGATGGAGCCAGTCGCCCCAAAATTCAACCCATGGTCCTCTTGCCCGATCACTTTCGATCGAAGAGACCATCCGACCAGTATCCGCCATGGCGGATTTGCCGCATTGGTTTTAGACCCAATCGTCGATAGATTTCACCTCACGAGAGTCCTGATGGACGGCGGCAGTAGCCTGAACCTGCTTTATCAGGATACAGTGTGCAAGATGGGCATAGACCCTTCAAGGATTAAACCTACAAAGACAACCTTCAAAGGCGTCATACCAGGTGTCGAGGCCAGTTGTACAGGCTCAGTTACACTGGAAGTGGTCTTCGGATCGCCGGATAATTTCTAAAGCGAGGAGTTAATCTTTGACATAGTTCCGTTCCGCAGTGGCTATCACGCTCTGCTCGGACGAACCGCGTTCGCAAAATTGAATGCGGTGCCGCATTATGCATACCTTAACCTCAAGATGCCAGGCCCTCGCGGAGTCATCACGGTCAATGGAAACACGGAACGCTCCCTTCGAACGGAGGAACATACAGCGGCTCTCGTGGCAGAAGTACAGAGCAGCCTTTTAAGGCAATTCTCGAGTCCGGCCGTTAAACGACCGGACACGGCCAAACGCGCCCGGAGCAACATCAACCAAGACCACCTGGCACGTTCCGAGCACGCGTAGCAATGCGGCCTCAACCCCAGCCCTCGCTCAACTGTAAGACAAACTCTCCGCGTACATAATTAGGCCCTGGAGATACCATGGGCATAGGGGGAGAGGCACAACCACAACAGACCCAGAGTGCGGTTCGACCACACCAGGGGCTCCCAAGTGTGTCGCTCTTTTTATCTTTTATTTTTCTTTTTTATACAGAACTCTGCCGAACTCATGATGCAACAGCCAGGGAGGGACAAAGGTCGCGACGAACACTCAGGTGGTCTCCATTACGAGCATTAAATTTGTTAAATACACCATTCCACGGCCTACCCCTGGAGGGAGACGCCTTTAATTCGTCCAATCCCTTGCTTTTCGCACTATTTGTATCATTCCATACTCATAACAGATCTTCTCGAATAAAATGCAGCACTTTTGCCCATAATTGCATTACCTTATATATATATGTTCATTTACGACATGTTGCATCCGTACATTTTGGTACGGCCAAATACGCCAGGGGCTTATGTTCCCCGCATTATGGTGTGATAAAGTCCGAACACTTTCACAAGTGCGGCACCCCGAACTTATAGCATTATATGAATCGGCTCCGAATCATGTCTTGGGTTAATAGTTGGGTTTGCCCGGCTCCCATGTTTGGCACCTTACGTTCCGTTCTATCGGCTAAGGTAGCACTGGGAGAACCACTGCGATTGCGCCCCGGTTAAGCTGGGTTAACGCCTCAGTGGAGAAAGCTAAAACTGACTATCATGATAAGGCGAGAGACTGGTCGCTGTTCGAGAGGTCCTTTCGGGTCCTTAAAGACCTACGCCGCTTCGAGCGAAGTTCCGGATAATGTCCGACGAAGGCGTGGATAGCGCCCCTAATTCGGTCTTCTGAATACTAGGGGCTTCGCCGAAATATAAAATTATAGAATTCTATGGCTAAGTGAGAGTGTTCAAGCACTATAAGTCCGGTTGCCTTGTTCGTTGTGTTGAGCGCCTCCCTAGATGGACCCAAAAATGGGAACAAGAGTGCTCAAGTTTATCCCGAACACCCCAGCACTCGTGGCATGGGGGCTGAAGCCGACGACTTGCCATCTCTCAAATTTAATAAACGGCCGCACAGAAGGTAATATTTTAAATTAACAAACGTTGCTTAGCGCATATGAACAAAGTTTTTAGCGCACAGGATAACACATTGCGAATTTACTCAATAATTACATCCCTGGGGCACTCATCCGCAATCTTGCGGGCACCCTTCAGGACAGTCCTATAGTACATTTCGGGCGTACGATATTCCTTGCCCGCTGGTGGCGCGTCAGTGATTAGCTTCTCCGCATCCAGCTTGCCCCAATGCATGTTTGCGCGGGCAAGGGCCCGACGAGCACCTTCAATACAGGTGGAGCGCTTGATAACCTCCACCCAGGGGCACGCATCCACCAACCGTCGCACGAGGTCGAAGTAGCTCCCAGGCATGGCCTCTCCAGGCCACAGCCGGACTATGAGGCCCTTCATGGCCTGCTCGGCTGCCTTGTGGAGCTCGACCAGCTGCTTCAGCTGGTCGCTAGGGGGCACCGGATGGCCGGCCTCAGCATACTGAGACCAGAAGACCTTCTCCGTTGAGCTCCCCTCCTCGGCTCGATAGAATGCGGCGGCATCAGATACACTGCGAGGCAGATCTGCAAATGCCCCTGGAGAGCTCCGAATACGGGTAAGTAACACGTAATTTACATTCACATGCTTGCTTTGCATGAAAAATGCCTTACCCGCCGCTATCTTCCTCACCAACTCAATCTCCTAAAGGGACTTATGGGCATCGGCCTTGGCAGTCTTGGCACTTTCGAGAGCCGAGGCAAGCTCGGACTCTCGAGTCTTTGAGTCACGCTCCAAACTCTCATGCTTTTCCATGAGAGCCTGGAGCTCTTGCTGAACCACCGCCACCCGCGCCTCCTGATTTTCTCGCTCTGCTCGTTCCGCGGCCGCATTGCATTCGGCCGCAGACACGGCCTCCTTCAGGGTCGCCACCTCGTTCGTGGCCCCTGCAGTACCCATGTTATCCTTGTTATTTTTTGTTGCAACCTAAATCCTTTTCTGTAAGGTACAAGTTCAAAGTGGTGTTACTCACTTTCTTTGTCCTGGAGCTGCTTCTTGGCGCGGCCGAGCTCTTGCTCGCACCACTCGAGCTCCTGCTTCAAACCACCGACCTCCGCAGTCAGTGCGGCAGAGGTCAGCAGCGCAGCCTGCAACCCATATTGACATAATTTTTTAGCAACCCTGCGTATATCTTTTTTTTCCAGATCCTCAGTCCGGCTTTTCTTTCCGAACACCGAACCGAGCATCAGGGGCTACTATCTATGCGGTATTACATTGCATATTTTAAACTTCTTACCTCAAAGCCTGATAGAAGGCTGCTGCAGGCTTCGGTCAGCCCGCTCTTGGCGAGCTGTACCTTCTGAATCACCGCACTCATAATAGTGCGGTGTTCTTCCTCGATGGAAGCGCTCTGGAGCGCCTCCAACAAATTATCCGGCGCCTCCGGTTGGACGGAAGCCGCCGGCATCACGGTCTTGCCCTTCGTGTGAAGGGGCCGCCGGCCGGACTCCGGAACCACTGCGGGTTCTGATATGGAGTCCGGCGCAAAGTCCGGGAGGCCGCCTCATGGCGCCTCCGGAGCCTCCCCCTGATGGGCCCCTTCTTGGGACCCCACCTCGGCGTCCTCGGTGTCGCGAGGGGTGGAGGCGGTCGGGATGGAGTCTACCTCCGACGGAGCCAACGACCCGCTCGTTGAAGCGGGAAGATCATCATTGGCCGGACTACAGGCAGCATGCGGCATCAGAATGACACTATGTGACGCAGAAAAAGAAATTATAACTCATTCAGGAATCCGGATACTTACGATCTCGCCGGAGGCCTGGCCCTTGAAGGCCATTCTTCCTCGCCAACGTTGATGTTGGCGGAGCTGTCCGAGGGAATAGTCCTTCCCCTCTTGGACTCTTCGGCCTCCCCTGTTGGGGAAGCCTTCCTCTTCCTCTCTCCCCCCTCTGGGAGAGAGTCCTCTTTCTCCTCCTCATTTTCGGGGGAGGAGTCCGCCCCGGAGTCGTCGGACACCTAAAAACGGGAACTCTTTCGAGCACCCGTGGCCTCCTTCTTGGCCTTCTTCTCCGGCACCACGTGCGGTGCCGGAACCAGCAGCCTCGCTAGACGGGCATCTACTGGGTTTTCTGGCATAGGAGCCAGGCAGATAATCTGCTCCGCCTTCCTCATCCAGTCCTGTCAAAGGAAAAGGGGAAATTAAAACCCGCATAGAGTCAAACTATGAAAAGCAAGTGTCCTGTAAAGGGGTAGAATCACTTACCTCGTCGGCTTGGCGCTGCGAGCTAAATCCGCGATCTTCAGTCGCGGATGCGGGGGCTTCAGCGCCCTTAAACAGCACCCTCCAGGCACCTTCGTATGTCGTATCGAAGAGCCCGCTCAGCGCCTGGTGCTGTTCCGGATTGAACTCCCACAGATTGAATGCCCGCTGTTGGCATGGGAGAATCCGACGGACGAGCATGACTTGGACCACGTTAACCAGCATGAGCTTTTTCACCAGCTTCTGGATACAGGCTTGGAGTCCCGTCACCTCCTCCGAACTACCCCACAGCAAGCCCTTCTCTTTCCAGGAGGTGAGCTGCATGGGGATACCAGATCTGAACTCGGGGGCTGCCGCCCACTTAGAGTCGCGCGGCTCGGTGATATAGAACCACCCCGATTGCCACCCCTTGACGGATTCCACGAAGGCGCCATCGAACCAAAGGACATTGGGCATCTTGCCCAACATGGCGCCTCCGCACTCCGCTTGAGTGCCCTTCACTACCTTCGGCTTGACATTGAAGGTCTTGAGCCACAAACCGAAGTGGGGCTGGATGCAGAGGAAGGCCTCGCACACGACGATAAACGCCGAGATGTTGAGGATGAAGTTCGGTGCCAGATCATGGAAATCCAGGCCGTAGTAGAACATGAGCCCCCGGACAAAGGGGTGAAGTGGAAAGCCCAGTCCGTGGAGGAAGTGGGGAAGAAAAACGACCCTCTCATGGGGCCTGGGGGTGGGGATGAGCTGCCCCTCGTCGGGCAGCCGGTGCGCGATGTCGCCGGACAGGTATCCGGCGCTGCGCAGTCTTTTGATTTGCTCCTCCATAACGGAGGAGGTCATCCACTTGCCTCCCACTCCAGACATGATTGGGGAAGGTTGAGACGGGATGTGCGGGCTTGGGCGCTGGAGCTCGAGTGCGCGTAGATGGATAAGCAAAGGAGGAAGAAGGCGTAGGTGAAAAGGTGAATCATTATCCCTTATACGGGCGGGCGAAGTCTACGCGTCCCCCACCGGCCTGGTAAAACTCGCTTATCCCCCAAGCGTCACCATCAATGGCGCGGTTGGGTTACCCACGTCCGTATTGATGAGAATCCCGGATTAAGGGGAAACACGATCTCTGCTTCGACAAGACGTGCCAAGGAAACCGCTTCGCTAAATGCGCTGAGGTGGTAGAGTAAAAATGATTCAAGTAATGGCTTGGTAGTGGCGTGACATCATGCCGCAAAAAACGTCAGCAGATTGAACTTGTGTATATATTATTCTCTCTACGGTGAAATGTGGAATTTATTTTGCAGAAACGGACACTATCCTGGTGTTCACAATCTTCTATCATTTGGAGGAGGAACCCGCCTTGCAATGCCAAGCAATATACGCGCCGGACTTATCGTCATTGAAGCCTGGTTCAGGGGCTACTGAGGGAGTCCTGGATTAGGGGGTGTCCGGATAGCCGGACTACCATCATCAGCCGAACTATCATCGGCCGGACTATCATCATCGACCGGACTCCAAGACTATGAAGATACAAGATTGAAGACTTCGCCCCGTGTCCGGATGGGACTTTCCTTGGCGTGGAAGGCAAGCTTGGCGATACGGATATGTAGATCTCCTACCATTGTAACCGACTCTATGTAACCCTAGCTCTCTCCGGTGTCTATATAAACCGGATGGCTCTAGTCCGTAGGACACGACGACAATAACAATCATACTATAGGCTAGCTTCTAGGGTTTAGCCTCCTTGATCTCGTGGTAGATCCACTCTTGTAAACATCCACAATATCAATATCAATCAAGCAGGACATAGGGTTTTACCTCCATCAAGAGGGCCCGAACCTGGGTAAAACATCGTGTCCCTTGTCTCTTGTTACCATCCGCCTAGATGCACAGTTCGGGACCCCCTACCCGAGATCCGCCGGTTTTGACACCGACAAGGAACAACGGCCGGTGAGTGTTATTTAAGTCTACGTATTGTAGTAGAGTGACATGTGTATACATATGAGTATGGTTTATGCTTATAACAAGAGGTGTGCTGGCGGAACCTGTCGTGGCCGGACTGGAGGAGGCTGTGTGCGGATCCAAAGTATGTTCGGATTATTTCTTGGGGGGGGGGCTACTTATGTGTTCCTGCCTTGCTCGTCCAAGCTGATTCCATGTCGCCAATCCTTTTCTATGTAAAAGTCAGTCTATAAAGACAAATGTTCGGAGGTAGTTATATGTCACATGGGTGCCCGATTGGAGCCTGGTCGAGCCAGGGTATCATGCCGTAAAGTAGCTCGGACTCCGTAGTTGGTGTCCGGGTAGTTGGCTGCCGAACCGATATTCGATAAACGGGCACGACTTGCTGTCCCAACGACGGTATAATTTGCACTCTAAGGGTGGAGTGCGGCCTTGCCCATAATTGTGACCATGCCACGTGGATTTGGCCTGATGTTGTACCGCATTAGCCAACGCGGTTCATCCTGATATGTTAGTTACTATATAAGGGGATGATGCCGAAGACTTACTCTTCGGCGTGGTATTTGGTGATCCGAAGACAAACTCCAGGGTGATGGGCTTGTAAAACTTAGCCTTTGCACCTAGGACGACATCTTTTAGAAGATGTTATTGATGGGTTTGATCCTCGAGAGGTCAATACCTATCTGGTGATAGTAAGTTTAATTAAATTGCTATGGTTGGTATTGTCCAGACGGTCAATGTGATCGAAGATTGTCGGCCGTATTTTTGTAGTGCGGGGGACCTTCCATTGTTTCCTTTGACCTCGCCATGTGTGGTGGCCTGGGCTTCTCGTTGTTTGAGATTTTCTTTCATTGTTTCCGGCGCCCGACTGGCCGTTTTGTTTTGAGGATCGGGCATTCTCTATTGGTATGCTTGGCCGCCACTCTAGGAGTTCCATGAATTTGACATGGTTGGTCGAGTATGCTACTCGGGCTGAATGGACCTGAGTTGTTCTGTTTCCGCTGACCAAACTGGGGGTCGCGGAATTCGGCACCAACTCCCTTGTCTTGATCGTCGTCATTATTTTTGTGACGCTTATGTCTGTTTCATTGAGGTTTATGGATGTTGCTTCGCGTTTCCTGCGTATTGCCCCGGACCGTGGTATATTAGTGTCGGGGTGTGGGCTTTGGGACCTCCTTCTCAGGTTGAGGTAGCGAATTGTGCTTTATGTACCCCTTGGTGTGGCGGTCGAGTCCGTACTCCTCGGTTGCCAGGACCTTGGTCCATCTGTCCGTGAGCAAATCTTGGTCAGTTTTGAGCTGTTGTTGCTTCTTTATCAGGCTTTTCACCGTGACCATAAGTTGTCGTTTAAAGCGAACTTGCTCTGCGGGATCCTCAGGCACGCCGAATTCATCGTCGCCGAGGCTCACCTCATCTTCAGAGGGGGGCACATAGTTGTCCTCCTCCCAGTATCCTTCCGTCGCCTGTACGGCCTGCTCAAAGGCAGGCTGATCGGGATTGTATTCATCTTCAGCACCATCCGGATTGTTTTTGACTCCTGTGCCAGTATTGTTGTGGCGGGGCTTGGGGCGGCGCTGATGACGTTCATACTTTGCCTTCTTCCTTGAAGGGTTATCCTCCATTGCCTCATCGCCATTGGTTTCTTTTGGAGTGTCCACCATATATATATTATATGAGGAGGTGGCTATCCATCACCCCATGGTCGGTGGTTCCTATTCATATCCTACATCGGCGTCCACACCATCAATGTCTTCAGAGTCGAAATCAAGCACGTCGGTCAAATCATTGACCGTGGCTATGAAGTGGGTGGTGGGTGGGCAACGAATTCCCTCGTTGCCTGCCTCCCACTTGAGCTGGACATAGTTCAGCCAAGAGTCTCTTGACAAAGAGAGAGACTTTAATGAGCTTAGCATGTCGCCAAAGGGCGAGTGCTGGAAGATATCCGTGGTGGTGAATTCCATTACTAGGACACAGCCAGAATCAGCGGGCTCAGGGGCGCGCGGCCTGGGACCTACAACCGGACACAATTCCAGGTGTCCGGAGACACAGGCTTCCTTGGGGATGAAGTCTGTGTTCGTCTCTACCGCTGATGAGCGTGTGGCCTCCGGCGCGGAGTCTATCCACCCGTCCTCGGACGACGCAATCTGCCCCGGATTTAGGTCCGGGGATCCTGCAGGCGCGGTATCCCGAGTATTGTCTGACAGCAGGTCTAAGCTGTGCTCATCGTGACTGTTCGGCGCTCCTGGCGTAGGCCCGAATCCATCAAATATTAAGTCTCCGTGGACATCGACCGTTTAGTTTGAGTTTCCGAACCTGGCCTGATGGCCAGGGTCATAGCTGTCGATCTGCTCCAGATGGCCGAGCGAATTGGCCCGCAGTGCGAAGTCACGGAACACGAAGATCTGTCCGGGGAGAAAAACTTCACCCTGGACCACGTCGTTGTTGATGATTGAAGGAGCCATCGAGCCTTTGCAGCGACGACACAGAGGAACTCTCAATGAAAGCACCAATGTTTGTGTCAAAACCGGCGGATCTCGGGTAGGGGGTCCCGGTCTGTGCGTCTAAGGCTAATGGTAACAAGAGGCAAGGGACACAATGTTTTACCCAGGTTCGGGCCCTCTCAATGGAGGTAAAACCCTACTTCCTGCTTGATTGATCTTGATGATATGAGTATTACAAGAGTTGATCTACCACGAGATCGTAGAGGCTAAACCCTAGAAGCTAGCCTATGATGATTATGATTGTTGTGATTGTCCCTATACGGACCAAACCCTCCAGTCT
The DNA here is from genome assembly GCF_002162155.2 of Triticum dicoccoides. Classification (NCBI taxonomy): domain Eukaryota; kingdom Viridiplantae; phylum Streptophyta; class Magnoliopsida; order Poales; family Poaceae; genus Triticum; species Triticum dicoccoides. Next base: position 46,329,552 of record NC_041385.1, read on the forward strand.
ATATAGACACCGGAGGGGGCTAGGGTTTACACAGAGTCGGTTACAAAGAAGGGAATCTAATATCCGGATCACCAAGCTTGTCTTCCACGCAAAGGAGAGTCCCATCCGGACACGGGAAGAAGTCTTGAGTCTTGCATCTTCACGGTCCAACAGTCCGGCCAAAGTATATAGTCCGGCTTTCCGGATACCCCCTAATCCAGGACTTCCTCAGTGATGACCATAGTTTGAGGAGCTCATGTATTCACCATGTGCTAATTCTTTGTTCCGGTTCTCTATTAAAAGGAGGCCTTAATATCCCTTAGTTTCCACTAGGACCCCGCTGCCACGGGAGGGTAGGACAAAAGATGTCATGCAAGTTCTTTTCCATAAGCATGTATGACTATATTCGGAATACATGCCTACATTACATTGATGAATTGGAGCTAGTTCCGTGTCACCCTATGTTATAGCTATTACATGAGGAATCACATCCGACATAATTATCCATCACTGGTCCAATGCCTACGAGCTTTTCGCATCTTGTGCTTCGCTTATTTACTTTTCCGTTGCTACTGTTACAATCACTACAAAACTATTATCTTTACTTTTGCCACTGTTACCATTACTATCATACTACTTTGCTACTAAATACTTTGCTGCAGATACTAAGTTATCCAGGTGTGGTTGAATTGACAACTCAACTGCTAATACTTAAGAATATTCTTTGGCTCCCCTTGTGTCGAATCAATAAATTTGGGTTGAATACTATACCCTCGAAAGCTGTTGCGATCCCCTACACTTGTGGGTTATCAGTGATCAAGATGGACTCCGAAAGCCGTACGTATGGGGCGTGATCAAGACTGCCTCCCACGAAATCGCGACGTATACTTCAAGATCTATACCACCGCCTAGCTCATAGATACTGATCTTGTCACCCTAGATACCCTCCCTGGCGTGTATATAAGCCATAGGGTTTAACCCGTAGAGGGGACATCAACACAAAATCATTCACCTAGCCCTACAGTTAGACCACACATTACGATCTCAAGGTAGATCAGCTCTATACTTGATACATCCACTTCAATATAAACAAGAGCAGGACGTAGGGTTTTACCTCCATTAAGAGGGTCCGGACCTAGGTAAACACCATCTCCTTCCTTTCTGTTATACCATCGATCCGAGATCCACAGCTCGGGAACGCCTACCCCGAGGTCTGCCGGTTTTGACACCGGCACTAGTGCTTTCAATGAGAGTTCCATTGTACGATCACCGAAAGGATCAATGGCTCATCTGCAGAACAACTACCCAGGAGCGTTTTCTCCCTTGGCCAGCTTTTTGTGTTCGGCAGCATGGTTTTTTGCGCCGACTCGACATGCCATCTGGCCTCAACCGAGAACTACAATTCAGGTCGGATCGTGACCTTTGGCGGCCTTGAGTAGACAGTGGACTCCTGTGGTGAGATCGTCCTGTCAGGATGGGCCTCCGGCCGAATCGTGAACATGTCTAATGCTGGGGGCTCGGCCCCGGAATCGATCATCATCGCAGTAACGTGACTACTTTGGCTGATGCCTTCTGATCTCCGGCCCGGATGTAGCTCCAGCTCCCGCTTCGGGAATCAGATTAGGGTTGGACCTGACCTCGACACAGAACCCGGAATCGCACTCGGATCCCCTTTGATCCGAAGACATGTCAAGTTACCGATCAGGCATACTTCGAGTTAACCCCGCCTAAAACACAGTAATGAATCCGGAAGAGTTGTCTCACCTTAATGAGATTCTTCACCGTATCCAGGCCATGCCATTTGGGCCAGAAAGACTTCGGTCTATTATCAGGTCGGACTTAAAGCCGATGATCAGGAAATTCACGTCCTACCCACCATCGTCCACCTAGTCACCACAGTCGATGATTTAACCTACGTACTAGACTACGGTGAGGCCACAGACATGGATGAAGATGCCGATGGGCCAGCAGAAGACACCTCACCCTTGGTAAACACCGGCAGGTAGACGGCTACATCTACTTATGATGTGTACATGGTGGACACCCAGTACCCCTCCGAGACGTCGCCGAAGACAAAGAAAAGGCAACAATGCAGAACCTAGAGGCAATAATGCAACCACCGATAATGGTGACGCAGAAGCTGACGATGCTGATAACCCTGAGGGAGACCATCAAGCTTCCCCAGGACATAACCGTACACCAAATAGATATCTTGAAGACTAAGATCCCGGCGACCTCTTTGAAGGGGCAGATGACAATTATATGCCGGAGTCCGAGGAGGACGAAAGCCTTGATACCGAGGACTTTGTTGTCCCCGAAGACCCCTTCGAACAGGAACGCTTCCGGCGGCGCCTCATTGCCACAGCCAGGAGCATGAAATGCAAGCAATGAAAGTTGAGGCCAACACCAATGCACTAAATGAAAAGTGGGTCGAGGTGCTCTCCGCCGAGCAAGACATGGAAGATCGGTGCCATAGCATGCCAAAATCATACCCATGTAGGCGTCTCTTGCTGGAGTTCGACAGGAGCTCGTCGACGACCATGTCCGACCCCCTAGAGGGTGGGACAGGCCAGTTCGGGAAAACCTCGACCACCAGCCACCTCCATGCCGTTATGGCAAGGACCTCATGGATTACTTAGATCCTCACAACGTTTGACGTTACATCAAGGCAAACAGGGAACCCCCTCGGTCCATCTATGCATCAAGGGGACACGCGCCCGCGGGGCTCGATGACTATGATGCCTGGGTGGACAGGAATGGCCGTGCCCGAGATCAGGCCTATTCACAGCTTTTGCCTGACCTCCAACGAGATGCTCCTCAGTTCCGAAGTCCAGCTCACCCGATCTGTTTCACAGACAGGGTGATGGAACATCAATTCCCCAAAGGATTCAAGCCCGTCAATATAGAATCATACGATGGCACCACCGATCCAGAAGTATGGATCGAGGATTTCCTTCTCCACGTACACATGGCCAATGGAGATGATCTCCATGCCATTAAATATATGCCACTCAAAGTAATGGGGCCCACAAGGCATTAGCCTAATAGCCTGCCTCCTCACTCTATCGGCAGCTGGGAGGCCCTAGAAGACGCTTTTAGAGCAAACTTCCTAGGCATATACGTCTGGCCTCCGGATGCTGATGACCTCAGCCGTGCCACCCAGCAGCCACGCAAATCAGCCATGAAATTCTAGAATATGTTCCTCACCAAGAACCAGATCATAGACTACTTTGAAGCTGGGGCCATCCTGCATTCAAGAATAACATCCGAGACAAATCGTTGGCCTATCAACTCAGCCAAGATAAGCCAGGGACTATATGGCTACTCTTGCATCGCTGATGACTCCTACTGTGCGGGAGAGGATAGTTGGCTCGCACACGGTTCTCACAACGGCAATGTAGGAACCTCAGAAACACGTGATGCCAATGGAAATCCTAAGTGGAATAAAAAAGCACAGGTATAAAAATGGCGGAAGCGATACAGACGATGTTGCGGTCAACACGAGTTTCACCAGCCCTAAACCTGGACACAAAAAGAAGCCCTTTAAGGGGAACAAAGATTGACCTAGCCAGCTCGACAAGATCCTAGATCGGCCATGCCAAATCCATGGCACCCAGGACAAACCAGCAACACACACCAACATGAATTGTTGGGTCTTTAAACAAGCTGACAAGGTCGCAATAGAGGGTCCAGGAAAAACCCAAAACTGCAGTGAAGAGAGGATGAACTTCGGCGTCCCAATAATGGAGGCCAAAAGAAGTTTCCTGACAAGGTAACCAAGGTCAACATGATCTATGTTACCCACATCCCTAAAAAGGAGAGGAAGCCAGTGCTCTGAGAAGTCTACGCGATGAAGCCAGGCGTCCCGAAATTCAACCCCTGGTCGGCTTGCCCGATCACTTTTGATAAGCACGACCATCTGACCTGCATAAGGCATGGTGGATCGGCGGCACTAGTCCTGGACCCGATTGTCAATGGTTACCATTTGACACGTGTCCTCATGGATGGAGACAATAGCCTCAACCTCATCTACGAGGACACGGTTAGGAAGATGGGCATTGACTCACGTCGGATCAAACCGAGCACTACCACCTTTAAAGGTGTCATCCCAGGCATTGAGGCCCATTACACGGGCACGAGCACCCTGGAAGTAGTCTTCGGCTCGCCCAAAAACTTTAGAAGCGAAGAGTTAATCTTCGACATCGTCCCCTTTCGAAGCGGATATCATGCGCTTTTAGGGCGCGTGACCTTCACACGCTTCAACGCAGTCCTGCACTATGCTTATTTCAAGATCAAGATGCCAGGACCCAACGGTGTTATAACAGTCAATGGAAACATCGAGTGCTTGCTCCAGACTAAGGAGCAGACCGCGGCTTTCGCAATCAAGGTACAGGCATCCGAGGAGGCAGCCTGTAGCGAAAAATGCACTGCTAGCTCTTCAAAGCGCACACGGGCCACATAAATCGACCTCGGCCACATACCCTCGGACCCTAAATAGGGATGGGCTCCTTGCATGCCCTCTCTGGATGGGGCACTATGTCCCCAGGGTGAACAATTTCGCACTCAGCATTCCCTAGGCTGTCGAGGAGCCAAAAACTCAGTAACATGTCAGAACGGCTTGACCGAGGACCGAGGTGGCTTCGAGCCCTTATCAGTAGGCTTCTGTTAAAGAGCCGGCAATCACAAATTCATCAGTGTGGCTTCAACCATGAAAGTAGACTCTTGCAAGACCCCCGTTAAGGGGCTCGGCCAATAAATGCCTAAAGCGCATAGACTTCCGAGATGGCACCAGTCTTACTTAAAACACCATCGCAGGTGGCCCCAAGCTGGTCAATAGCCCAGAAGCGCGGATATCCGACAGGATGCGGCCCAGGTTCCTTAATCCCCGATGTCAATACCTGCCCTGTATTTTTTCTTCCCCCTCTTTTCCTCTTACATTGTACTCTTTTAGTTCCTCCTATTATAGTTGGACATGTAAAGGCTTGAAATCATGAAATAAAGAAACTGTGCCTGTTAAGGTCCTTATCATATTTCTTTATAAGCACGACCCTTCGTTGCGAATTCTTTAAAAAGATACAGTTGTATTACAAGCCTGAAGTATTCGGCGTCTCAGATTTCGGCTTTATATGCACCAGTTTTGAACCTACATTTTGGTCAACAGTTGGGTTGTCCGGCTCCTATGTGTACCTCTTATTTTCCCACTGAATTCGGCTAAGGGTGTAATGGGAGAACCACTGCGGTAGCGCCGCCAAGTTAACTGGCAGAGCACCTTAGTGGATACAGCCGAAAACTGACTATCTATGTATGCGCAAACTGGTCGGCCATCCATAGACCGCGTCAAGCGATGTGACGATAGAGAGCACCCGTGTTAAACGAAATGCTCTGCTTTTGAGCCAAAGTGTGTCACGGCCTAGACCTCGGCCTACCAAGCCATCCACTTCCCACACCGAGGGTTGGTCATCACCCCACAGTCAAATTCCTAGGACTACTTGAAAGACCTCAAGCCACTATAGTCTGATTGCCCCGTTCCTATATGCAGAAGACCGCCTCTAGGCACCGAGACATCGGCTAATGGTCAAAACTGCATCTCGGAACACCCTTTGTATTAAACTACATGGGGGCTGAAGCCGGCGACTGGCCACTTTCAGTTCAAAAAGTCACTCAGGAGGTAAAAATAATTAAAAAACCACATATATGGAATTTAAAGCCATAACCATTCAAGCAAAAGACAACGTTTTATACATCCCATCACTTCAGCATCCCAAAGTACTACCTAATAATACAAAGTGTCCTTCAGACACGAGATCTCGGTAAGCCGAGCTCCTTCCTCCCCCTACTGGTAGAACTGCTCCGCGGTGCAATGTTTGTTCGTAGGATGACCCATGGCCATAATCACGGTGTCGACCTTACGCTAGTGCGTCTTCACACAGGCGTACGTCCTCCGTGCTCATTCAAAGCACGCGGACCTCCTCTATTTGTCCCCACACGTGACAGCCCCCCGCATGCACATGACCAGGCCAAAGAGGCTGGTGGGAAGGGCTTCAGTAGGCCATAGAGCGACACAGAGGTCTTGTAGCACTGGCCTCGCCAAGCAGAGAAGCTCCGCCAGCTGCTTCATCTGATTGTTCAGCAGCCGCAATGCTAGGGACCCGGGGAATTGACCCCAGAAGACCTTCTCCACCTCGTGACCCGCCAGTTTATCGCAGTGCGCGACGGCATCCACCATGCTCTGTGGGAGATCTGCGAAGACCTCTGCGAAATGCCATAGTTGGGATTGACGCACCACTTACTGCCAAACACACACTGCATTAAGTAGTGCTTACCCGAGGTGACTTGCTCCAACTGCTGGAGCACCTCGCGTTCGCCCGGGCCATGGTCTTGAGGTCAGCGTGGGCAAGCTTGAGCCTCTTGAGATCTTCCTTTGTTTGGTGCCCTTCCACCTGAAGCTTGTCGCTGCTTAAAACACGCCCTTCAGGGTCTCTTCAACCTCAACCACCCGCGCTAGGTCCTTGTCTCTGGCTGCCATTTTGGCCGCTTGGGATTTCCCTCCATCTGCGGTCGCAGTCTCGTGCCGCTTCACTTCTTGCCGAGCTGCTTTCAGCTCAGCCTTGAGCTTCTCATGCTCAGCTAACGTTGTTGTCATTACAATAGTTCGGTCTTAGATTTCAACCAGGCACAACTTATCTTAAGAAATGCAAAATCCAACTTGCTTACCTTGAGACTACTCGAACCGTTGGTTCACCAGGCCGAGGTCCCTCTAGGACCTCTCGAGCTTCCGGTTCATCTACGCTATATCCTTGGAGACGAGGCTCGGAACCGAGGTCGATGCCTGCCTACAGAAATCCTTATTACCAGGCCGACAGTCCAAATTAGTATCAATCCAGGACGACTACTTTAAAGCAAAAACCTAGGGGCTACATGACAGGCTCCTATTTAATTTTAGGGCCATTTGCATTTCTGCCCCTAACTCGAACCACCTACTCAGATTTGCCCCTAATTTCAAAGCATGCTCAAATTTGCCCCTTTGTCGTTTAGTCACTACTCAGAAATGCCCTTCCATCCAGTCAAAGGCCTTTGATCGTTAGAGGCCCATGTGTACTGTAGCAGACGGAAAGTTCTACAGTATTGGATTGAAAGTGCTACAGTACTGTATGGAAGGGCATTTCTGAGTACTGACTTAACGGTGGAGGGGCAAATTTGAGCATGCTTCAAAATTAGGGGCAAATCTGAGTAGTGGGTTCGAGTTAGGGGCACAGATGTAAATGTCCCTTAATTTTATGACCCCAATGACGGTTTTCTCAAAACCTTCTTTGGGCTCGGGGGATACTCACTCACTAGGACAGTTAGAAGGTTGTATTAACACGTCTTCGACCAAGTGCATAAACTTTTCAAATTACCAAATAAAAGGGCAGAAGCATACCTTGAAGCTCATGACAAGACTTTTCAACGCCTCGTGCAGGCCAACCCCTGTGGAGCGGAAATCCTGCAGCATCGCGCCTATTAAGGCACGGTGCTCTTCTTTAATGGAGGGTCCCTTCTAGGTCTCCTCCATCTCCTCGGTCCACCCCGCACCATCCCGTTCTTGGGAAGTTGGAGGGGGTGGTGGGATGACCTCGGCCCTAGGCACCGACATGCAAGGCCGAGCAGGCTCCACCTGTGGTGGTGGAGCTGAAGCGGATATTGGTTGGGCCAGTGACTGGCCTAACCCCTCCTCGATAACCTCGGGGAGTCTCTCCCCCGGGTCTTGCTGGGTCGATGTGTCAACCTCGGCCATGACGGCCACCTCTTCAACCCTCATCGTGTTGACATTAGTGGGCAGGGTGAGGTCCTCCTCGGCCTCTTCGAGCCCTTCGGCTGCATGCCAGCCTCAGAGTCCTCCGACGCTGATCTCCCCCCTTTGGGGGAGGGACTTCCTCAACAACACCCTCCTCCGCACTGCCGTCATGGGTTGTGGAGGCGTGGTTCTCGTCGGACCGGGTGACAGACGTCTCTCGGGCCCGGCCACCGGGCTTTCCCTTCTTGGACTATGATCCTTTGGGGGCCACTACGTGTGATTCCTCGGTTAGGAGCGCCGCAAGTAGGGGGTGTAAGCCTCCTCCGATAGTGTTGTCGAGCACCGCAGCCCCTTCACCTAGGTCAGCCACTTCTGCAAAGCGTCAAGCATAGCGATTCATTAAAATATGCTCCTCAGAGGAAAAAAATGACAACCTATGGGAAAATTGCTTATCGGGGGGGAGAGGGGGCTTCATAGCCGTCCTCGAGGTTGCGGTCCTCGAGTTCCTTGGGGACCTTGTCCTTGGCCAGCTTCCTGAGCTTAATCAACATGGTGGCCAAGGTGGAGCGAAAGAAGGCGGTAAGGGGGCCCATGTCCTCGGGCTTCTACACCCATATCGGGGCAGCCTGAAGTTGGAGGGGGAGCATATGGCGATTGAGCATGACGTTCAAGACGTCCACAAGCTCGATCTTCCCCGTAGTGAACCACCATTTGATCCTTTTGACCAGGTTCTCCACCTCCTTCGGGTTCCCCCAGGGAACACCCTTCTCCCTCCAGGACTTGAGCTTCTTTGGAGGCCCAGCCGAGAAGGCTGGAAACTCGGGCTGGACAGGGGCGAGCGGCTTTGTGATGTAGAACCACTCCCGCTGTCACTCCTTCAGTGTTTCGATGGAGGTGCCTTTAAACCACTCCACTCCTGGTTCTTGCTAATCATTGCCCCTCCAGACTTCTCGAGGTCGGAGCCACTGTACTTGAGCTTGATTCCGAAGATCTTCAGCCAAAGGCCGAAGTGTGGCTCATAGCGGAGGCAGGCCTTGCAGAACGTGATGAAGGAGGCAAGGTGGAGGATGGAGTTTGGGGCCAGATGATGAAAATCCATCCCGTAGTAGAACATCACCTCACACATGAAGGGGTGCAGCGGGAATCCCAGCCCTCGCACGAGGTGGGGGATGAAAACCACCCGCTCCTCAGCATTGGGAGAGGCACTTGCTGACCAGCAACATGAGCACGGGCGGCCATGTCGGTGGACAGGTACCCCGCGTTGTGTAGCGCTTGGATGGTCTCATCGGTCACGATGGAACCACCCAGTACCCCGGGAGGTTCTGTCCATGGCTGGTGGAGGAGGATGGACTCGCTGGAGAAAGAGGATGTTGGATTGGATCTGGGTGCTGGAGCTAGATGAAGCAGTAATCTGGGCAGAATGGGAGCATTGTCAGTTACCTATCCACCCGTTTGCTCTTATAGGCCTACAAAAGGCCAAGAGTCCCCCTTGCTGCACCAATAAACTCACCACTCCCATCAAAGATGTCGTTAAGCATATGAGGGGAAACAAAATCTTGATGATATCCCTGATAAAATGGGCACGATCTCTGCCTCGAGGGGATGTGCTAGTAAAACATTTTCCTCGGGCCGCAATTTCAGCGGAGTAGTAACTTCTCTACCCGTAGTGTGGTAAGGCATTTTGATACAGTTGTCAGACTGCATGGAACTATTCACACCGAGGTGTTCTTGCATTCAAGGCTAAGCCTATCCATCTCTTTGGGTAAATGGGACGGGTTCGATTGAGCTTCTGCTGACCCCGCTACTTTTAAGGACTGGTTCGAGAATCAGAAGGAGGAACTTGTTTGTCGAGCCAAGGACTTTGGGTCCAAGGTTCTTATTAGAAGGATCGTCCTCGGCATAGAAGACCAGTTCGGTGCTACTGACGGTCTCCTCGGGTTAGGCCGGAAAGCCACCATTCATTATCAAGATGGACTGTCGAAGCCGTATGTAGGGGGCGTTATCAAGACTGCCTCCCCCGAAGACTTGACGTACTCCAAGATCTCTTCCACCGCCTAGCTCATAGCTATCGACCTTGTAACCCTAGATACCCTCCCAGGCGTGTATATAAGCCATAGGGTTTAGCCCGTAGAGGCGACATCAACACAAAATCATTCACCTAGCCCTAGAGTTATACCACACATTACGATATCGAGGTAGATCAACTTTGTACTTGATACATGCACTTCAGCATAAACAAGAGCATGACATACAATTTTACCTCCATTAAGAGTGCCTGAACCTGGGTAAACATCGTCTCCTTCGTTCCTATTATCATCAATCTGAGATCCACAGCTCGGGACCCCCTACCCTGAGGTCTGTCGGTTTTGACACCGACATGTATTGTATGTACATCGGTTTCCTTTTTGTAAGGGCATCTCCCACACAGCTGACGAAATCTGCCTCACATGTCTAGACCAAATAGTCCGGACACTTTTAGCCCTCCAAAGTGACTCGCCAAATCTAGTCGGACTGGTCCCGACATCCAACATGCCCCTGAGCGGCCCCAAATCGTTCACAACACCGGGGGAGTATGGACGTTTGCCCCGTCGGCCTCCGATACTCCGGCCCCACCCAAAATCCCTCTCGGAACCTGCATTTTTCATAGTTTGTCCCTCCTTCTACTCTCTATTCATGCTCCAGGATACCAACACCACCACCTACCCCTGGACGCAACGCAAGCTCTATCAGACCTCCGCCGCTCCAGCCATGTGCCTACCTTCCTAGGCCTACGCACCCTCTATACTCCCCTGGATCTGGTAGCCGCCTAAATACCTAACCCTTACCGACGACATGCATGACAGACACCACACCTAGCAAGTGTTCGGCCAAATTCATAGCAATTTTGTTTAACGTTATTATTATTTACTTGGAGGTAAACACCATGGGTATGTATGAGTACTTGTACACTGAGTTCATGGATTTTCAACATATTGGTAACCCTGCAAGCTACCAAAGAAAAATCCGGCAGTGTTTGAGCCATTTCATCAAATGCATCATCAAACTTGCAATAAAGGAACTCATATACAACTTCAGAATGATCTGATTGGACATTTGTGGATGTTTCATATAGGCAATTAGAACATGTGTCCTAATAAATTGAATTTGAACTATTTTTCTTTCAGAAATGTGTGTCTATGTTGTAATGCTATTATTTGAACTATTGTTACATTGCAATATCTTTGATTATTTTTAATATTCTGAAAGAGTGGCCCTTCGAGAGATAGGGTTGGGTGGCCTACGCCGACTGGATGTCTGGGGGGGACACATTTGGGGGTGTTTGTTTCTTAACTGCCCTTGTAGATGCCACAGTTGGCCCAACTGCATATGAGTCCTTTTGGTTGACAACTCGTTTTCTTTGGATGGGTCGGCGGGATCCGGGATGGTGCTCAGATAGTCTGATGGAATCTTATTCGCTGCTTATAGATGCCTCTTTTTTGACAATGTGGTTCTCGAAGCGGAGTTACATGCAATAAGGGAGGGGCTCGAGCTTACCTTAGAGTGACTAGATCTTCCAGTGGTTATCCAGGCCGACTCCTCGATGGCGCTTTCGCTGTCCTCCGATATTCTTTATCGATCGGCATATAGTAGTTCAGTTTTGGAGATTAAGTTTCTCTTAATTGGTAGAGAATTTATTCCTATGAAAATTACAAGACACCGTAAGAGAGTAGTAGATTGTTTGGCAAATTTCGGGAGAGTAGAGTGTAGCACATCATGCTGGCTACATAATTGCCCACCTAGTTGTTGCGGAACGTAGTAATTTCAAAAAAAATCCCACGCACACGCAAGATCATGGTGATGCATAACAATGAGAGGGTAGAGTGTAGTCCACATACCCTCGTAGACCGAAAGCGGAGGCGTTAGCACAATGCGGTTGATGTAGTCGTATGTCTTCACGATCTAACCAATCCAAGTACCGAACGTACGGCACCTCCGAGTTCAGCACACGTTCAGCTCGATGACGTCTCGCAAACTCCGATCCAGCAGAGCTTCACGGGAGAGTTACGTCAACACGACAGCATGATGACGGTGATGATGTTGCTACCGATGCAGGGCTTCACCTAAGCACCGCTACGATATGACCGAGGTGGAATATGGTGGAGGGGGCACCGCACACGGCTGGGAGAGATGAATAGATCAACTTGTGTGTCTATGGGGTTCCCCTTGCCTCAGTATATAAAGGAGCAGGGGGAGGAGGCGGCCGTCCAGGAGGAGGGCGTGCCAAGGAGGAGACCTACTCCCACCGGGAGTTGGACTCCCTCTTTTCCTAGTTGGAGTAGGAGGGGGAAAGGAAGGGAGAGAGGAAGAGAAGGAAAGGGGGGCGCCGCCCCCCCCCTCCTTGTCCAATTCGGACTAGAGGGGGAGGGGGTGCGCGGCTGCCCTTGGACGCCCCTCCTCTTCTCCCACTAAGGCCCATGAAGCCCAATTAACTCCCCAGGGGGTTCCTGTAACACCCCGGTACTCCGGTATATGCCCGAAACCTCCCGGAACCCTTCTAGTGTCCAAACATAGTCGTCCAATATATCGATCTTTACGTCTCAAACATTTCGAGACTCCTCGTCATGTCCATGATCATATCCGGGACTCCGAACTACCTTTGGTACATCAAAACACAAAAACTCATAATACCAATCGTCACCGAACTTTAAGCGTGCGGACCCTACGGGTTCGAGAACTATGTAGACATGACCGAGACACGTCTCCGGTCAATAACCAATAGAAGAACCTGGATGTTCATATTGGCTCCCACATATTCTACGAAGATCTTTATCGGTCAACCCGCATAACAACATACGTTGTTCCCTTTGTCATCGGTATGTTACTTGCCCGAGATTTGATCGTGGTATCTCAATACCTAGTTCAATCTCGTTACCGGCAAGTATCTTTACTCGTTCCGTAATACATCATCCCGTAACTAACTCATTAGCTACAATGCTTGCAAGGCTTATAGTGATGTGCATTACCAAGTGGGCCAGAGATACCACTCCGACAATTGAAGTGACAAATCCTAATCTCGAAATACGCCAACCCAACAAGTACCTTCGGAGACACCTATAGAGCACCTTTATAATCACCCAGTTACGTTGTGACGTTTGGTAGCACACAAAGTGTTCCTTCGGTAAACGGGAGTTGCATAATCTCATAGTCATAGGAACATGTATGAGTCATGAAGAAAGCAATTGGAGAATACTAAACGATCAAGTGCTAAGCTAACGGAATGGGTCAAGTCAATCACATCATTATCCTAATGATGTGATCCCGTTAATCAAATGACAACTCATGTCTATGGTTTGGAAACTTAACCGTCTTTGATTCAATGAGCTAGTCAAGTAGAGGCATACTAGTGACATTATGTTTATCTATGTATTCACACATGTACTAAGTTTCCGGTTAATACAATTCTAGCATGAATAATAAAAATTTATCATGAAATAAGGAAATAAATAATAACTTTATTATTGCCTCTAGGGCATATTTCCTTCAGTCTCCCACTTGCACTAGAGTCAATAATCTAGATTACACGGTAATGATTCTAACACCCATGGAGCCTTGGTGTTGATCATGTTTTGCTCGTGGAAGAGGCTTAGTCAACAGGTTTGTAACATTCAGATCTATATGTATCTTGCAAATCCCTATGTCTCCCACCTGGACTTGATCCCGGATGGAGTTGAAGCATCTCTTGATGTGCTTGGTTCTCTTGTGAAATCTGGATTCCTTTGCCAAGGCAATTGCACCAGTATTGTCACAAAAGATTTTCATTGGACCCGATGCACTAGGTATGACACCTAGATCGGATATGAACTCCTTCATCCAGACTCCTTCATTTGCTGCTTCCGAAGCAGCTATGTATTCCGCTTCACACGTAGATCCCGCCACGATGCTTTCTTTAGAACTGCCCCAACTGACAGCTACATCGTTCAATATAAACACATATCCGGTTTGCGATTTAGAATCGTTCGGATCAATGTCAAAGCGTGCATCGACGTAACCATTTACGACGAGCTCTTTGTCACCTCCATAAACGAGAAACATATCCTTAGTCCTTTTCAGGTATTTCAGGATGTTCTTGACCGTTGTCCAATGATCCACTCCTGGATTACTTTGGTACCTCCCTGCTAAACTAATAGCAAGGAACACATCAGGTCTGGTACACAGCATTGCATACATGATAGAGCCTATGGCTGAAGCATAGGGAACATCTTTCATCTTCTCTCTATCTTCTGCAGTGGTCAGGCATTGAGTCTTACTCAACTTCACACCGTGTAACACAGGCAAGAACCCTTTCTTTGCTTGGTCCATTTTGAACTTCTTCAAAACTTTGTCAAGGTATGTACTTTGTGAAAGTCCAATTAAGCGTCTTGATCTATCTCTATAGATCTTGATGCCTAATATATAAGCAGCTTCACCGAGGTCCTTCATTGAAAAACTCTTGTTTAAATAACCCTTTATGCTATCCAGAAATTATATATTATTTCCAATCAACAATATGGCATCCACATATAATATGAGAAATTCTACAGAGCTCCCACTCACTTTCTTGTAAATACAGGCTTCTCCAAAAGTCTGTATAAACCCATATGCTTTGATCACACTATCAAAATGTTTATTCCAACTCTGATATGCTTGCACCAGTCCATAAATGGATCGCTGGAGCTTGCACACTTTGTTAGTACCCTTTGGATCGATAAAACCTTCAGGTTGCGTCATATTCAACTCTTCTTCCAGAAATCCATTCAGGAATCCAGTCTTTACATCCATTTGCCAAATTTCATAATCAGAAAATGCGGCAATAGCTAACATGATTCGGACGGACTTAAGCATCGCTACGGGTGAGAAGGTCTCATCGTAGTCAACTCCTTGAACTTGTCAAAAATCTTTCGCAACAAGTCGAGCTTTGTAGATAGTAACATTACCGTCAGCGTCTGTCTTCTTCTTGAAGATCCATTTATTCTCGATGGCTTGCCGATCATCAGGCAAGTCAACCAAAGTCCACACTTTGTTCGCATACATGGGTCCCATCTCAGATTTCACGGCTTCAAGCCATTTTTCGGAATATGGGCTCATCATCGCTTCCTCATAGTTCGTAGGATCGTCATGGTCTACTAACATGACCTCCAGAACAAGATTATCGTATCACTCTGGTGCGGATCTTACTCTGGTTGACCTATGAGGTTCAGTAGTAACTTGATCTGAAGTTTCATGATCTTTATCATTTGCGTCCTTACTAATTGGTGTAGATGTCACAGAAACCGGTTTCTGTGATGAACTACTTTCCAATAAGGGAGTAGGTACAGTTACCTCATCAAGTTCTACTTTCCTCCCACTCACTTCTTTCGAGAGAAACTCCTTCTCTAGAAAGGATCCAAATTTAGCAACAAAAGTCTTGCCTTCCGATCTGTGATAGAAGGTGTACCCAACAGTCTCATTTGGGTATCCTATGAAGACACATTTCTCCGATCTGGGTTTGAGCTTATCAAGTTGAAGCTTTTTCACATAAGCATCGCAGCCCCAAACTTTAAGAAAGGACAACTTTGGTTTCTTGCCAAACCATACTTCATAAGGCGTCATCTCAACGGATTTAGATGGTGCCCTATTTAACGTGAATGCAGCCGTCTCTAAAGCATAACCCCAAAATGATAGCGGTAAATCAGTAAGAGACATCATAGATCGCACCATATCTAGTAAAGTACGATTACGACGTTCAGACACACCATTACGCTGTGGTGTTCCGGGTGGCGTGAGTTGCGAAACTATTCCGCATTGTTTCAAATGAAGACCAAACTCGTAACTCAAATATTCTCCTCCACGATCAGATCATAGAAACTTTATTTTCTTATTACGATGATTTTCAACTTCACTCTGAAATTCTTTGAACTTTTCAAAAGTTTCAGACTTATGTTTGATTAAGTAGATAAACCCATATCTGCTCAAATCATCTGTGAAGGTGAGAAAATAACGATACCCGCCGCGAGCCTCAACATTCATCGGACCACATACATCAGTATGTATTATTTTCAACAAATCTGTTGCTTGCTCCATAGTTCCGGAGAATGGCGTTTTAGTCATCTTGCCCATGAGGCATGGTTCGCAAGTACCAAGTGATTCATAACCAAGTGATTCCAAAAGACCATCGTAATGGAGTTTCTTCATGTGCTTTACACCAATATGACCTAAACGGTAGTGCCACAAATAAGTTGCACTATCATTATCAACTCTACATCTTTTGGCCTCAATATTATGAATATGTGTATCACTACTATCGAGATTTAATATAAATAGAGCACTCCTCAAGGGTGCATGACCATAAAATATATTACTCATATAGATAGAACAACCATTATTCTCTGATTTAAATGAATAACCGTCTCGCATCAAACAAGATCCAGATATAATGTTCATGCTCAACGCTGGCACCAAATAACAATTATTCAGGTCTAAAAATCCCGAAGGTAGATGTAGAGGTAGCGTGCCGACCGCGATCACATCAACTTTGGAACCATTTCCTACGCGCATTGTCACCTCATACTTAGCCAATCTTTGCTTAATCCGTAGTCCCTGTTTCGAGTTGCAAATATTAGCAACAGAACCAGTATCAAATACCCAGGTGCTACTGCGAGCATTAGTAAGGTACACATCAATAACATGTATATCATATATAACTTTGTTCACCTTGCCATCCTTCTTATCCGCCAAATACTTGGGGCAGTTCCGCTTCTAGTGACCAGTCTGCTTGTAGTAGAAGCACTCAATCTCAGGCTTAGGTCTAGACTTGGGTTTCTTCTCTTGAGCAGCAACTTGTTTGCCGTTCTTCTTGAAGTTCCCCTTCTTCTTCCCTTTTCCCTTTTTCTTGAAACTGGTGATCTTGTTAACCATCAACACTTGATGCTCCTTCTTGATTTCTACCTCCGCAGCCTTTAGCATTGTGAAGAGCTTGGGAATCGTCTTATCCATCCCTTGCATGTTATAGTTCATCACAAAGCTCTTGTAGCTTGGTGGTAGTGACTGAAGAATTCTGTCAATAACACTATCATTCGGAAGATTAACTCCCAGTTGAATCAAGTGATTGTTATACCCAGACATTCTGAGTATATGCTCACTGACAGAACTATTCTCCTCCATCTTGCAGCTGTAGAACTTATTGGGGACTTCATATCTCTCAATCTGGGCATTTGCTTGAAATATTAACTTCAACTCCTGGAACATCTCATATGCTCCATGACGTTCAAAACGTCGTTGAAGTCCCGGTTCTAAGCCGTAAAGCATGGCACACTGAACTATCGAGTAGTTATCAGCTTTGCTCTGCCAGATGTTCATAACATCTGGTGTTGCTCCTGCAGCAGGTCTGGCACCTAGCGGTGCTTCCAGGACATAATTCTTCTGTGCAACAATGAGGATAATCCTCAAGTTACGGACACAGTCCGTGTAATTGCTACCATCATCTTTCATCTTTGGTTTCTCAAGGAACGCATTAAAATTCAACGGAACAACAGCATGGGCCATCTATCTACAACAACATAGACAAGCAAAATACTATCAGGTACTAAGTTCATGATAAATTTAAGTTCAATTAATCATATTACTTAAGAACTCCCACTTAGATAGACATCTATCTAATCATCTAAGTGATCACGTGATCCAAATCAACTAAACCATGTCCAATCATCATGTGAGATGAAGTAGTTTTCAATGGTGAACATCACTATGTTGATGATATCTACTATATGATTCACACTCGACCTTTTGGTCTCAGTGTTCTGAGGCCATATCTGCATATGCTAGGCTCGTCAAGTTTAACCTGAGTATTCCGCGTGTGCAAAACTGTCTTGCACCCGTTGTATTTGAACGTAGAGCTTATCACACCCGATCATCACGTGGTGTCTCAGCATGAAGAACTTTCGCAACGGTGCATACTCAGGGAGAACACTTATACCTTGAAATTTAGTTGGAGATCATCTTATAATGCTACCGTCGATCTAAGCAAAATAAGATGCATAAAAGATAAACATCACATGCAATCAATATAAGTGATATGATATGGCCATCATCATCTTGTGCTTGTGATCTCCATCTCCGAAGCACCGTCATGATCACCATCGTCACGGCGCGACACCTTGATCTCCATCATAGCATCGTTGTCGTCTTGCCAACTATTGCTTCTACGACTATCGCTACCGCTTAGTGATAAAGTAAAGCAATTACAGGGCGATTGCACTGCATACAATAAAGCGACAACCATATGGCTCCTGCTAGTTGCCGATAACTTCATTACAAAACATGATCATCTCATACAATAAAATATAGCATCATGTCTTGACCATATCACATCACAACATGCCCTGCAAAACAAGTTAGACATCCTCTACTTTGTTGTTGCATGTTTTACGTGGCTGCTACGGGCTGAGAAAGAAACGTTCTTACCTACGCATCAAAACCTAGTTCGTCAAGTTAGTGTTGTTTTAACCTTCTCAAGCACCGGGCGTAGCCACACTTGGTTCAACTAAAGTTGGAGAAACTAACACCTGCCAGCCACCTATGTGCAAAGCACGTCGGTAGAACCAGTCTCGCGTAAGCGTACGTGTAATGTCGGTCCGGGCTGCTTCATCCAACAATACCGCCGAACCAAAGTATGACATGCTGGTAAGCAGTATAACTTGTATCGCCCACAACTCACTTGTGTTCTACTCGTGCATATAACATCTACGCATAAAACCTGGCTCGGATGCCACTGTTGGGGAACATAGTAATTCAGAAAAATTCCTACGCACACGCAAGATCATGGTGATGCATAGCAACGAGAGGGGAGAGTGTAGTCCATGTGCCCTCGTAGACCAAAAGCGGAAGCGTTAGCACAACGCGGTTGATGTAGTCGTATGTCTTCATGATCTGACCGATCCAAGTACCAAACGTACAGCACCTCCGAGTTCAGCACATGTTCAGCTCGATTACGTCTCACAAACTCCGATCTAGCAGAGCTTCATGGGAGAGTTCCTCAACACGATGGTGTAATGACGGTGATGATGTTGCTACCGACGCAGGGCTTCGCCTAAGCACCGCTACGATATGACCGAGGTGGAATATGGTGGAGGGGGCACCGCACACGGCTGGGAGAGATCAACAGATCAACTTGTGTCTCTATGGGGTGCCTCTTGCCTCAGTATATAAAGGAGCAGGGGGAGGAGGCGGCCGGCCAAGAGGAGGGCGCGCCAGGGAGGAGTAGGACTCCCTCTTTTCCTAGTTGGAGTAGGAGGGGGAAAGGAAGGGAGAGAGGAAGAGAAGGAA